>NW_027256892.1:27425570-27429791 GCF_029215685.1 Pituophis catenifer annectens
GTTAGGTTAGGGTTAGGGTTAGGGTTAGGGTTAGGGTTAGGGTTAGGGTTAGGGTTAGGGTTAGGGTTAGGGTTAGGGTTAGGGTTAGGGTTAGGGTTAGGGTTAGGGTTAGGGTTAGGGTTAGGGTTAGGGTTAGGGTTAGGGTTAGGGTTAGGGTTAGGGTTAGGGTTAGGTTGGGTTAGGGTTAGGGTTAGGGTTAGGGTTAGGGTTAGGGTTAGGGTTAGGGTTAGGGTTAGGGTTAGGGTTAGGGTTAGGGTTAGGGTTAGGGTTAGGGTTAGGGTTAGGGTTAGGGTTAGGGTTTAGGGTTAGGGTTAGGGTTAGGGTTAGGGTTAGGGTTAGGGTTAGGGTTAGGGTTAGGGTTAGGGTTAGGGTTAGGGTTAGGGTTAGGGTTAGGGTTAGGGTTAGGGTTAGGGTTAGGGTTAGGGTTAGGGTTAGGGTTAGGGTTAGGGTTAGGGTTAGGGTTAGGGTTAGGGTTAGGGTTAGGGTTAGGGTTAGGGTTAGGGTTAGGGTTAGGGTTAGGGTTAGGGTTAGGGTTAGGGTTAGGGTTAGGGTTAGGGTTAGGGTTAGGGTTAGGGTTAGGTTAGGGTTAGGGTTAGGGTTAGGGTTAGGGTTAGGGTTAGGGTTAGGGTTAGGGTTAGGGTTAGGGTTAGGGTTAGGGTTAGGGTTAGGGTTAGGGTTAGGGTTAGGGTTAGGGTTAGGGTTAGGGTTAGGGTTAGGGTTAGGGTTAGGGTTAGGGTTAGGGTTAGGTTAGGGTTAGGGTTAGGGTTAGGGTTAGGGTTAGGGTTAGGGTTAGGGTTAGGGTTAGGGTTAGGGTTAGGGTTAGGGTTAGGGTTAGGGTTAGGGTTAGGGTTAGGGTTAGGGGTTAGGGTTAGGGTTAGGGTTAGGGTTAGGGTTAGGGTTAGGGTTAGGGTTAGGGTTAGGGTTAGGGTTAGGGTTAGGGTTAGGGTTAGGGTTAGGGTTAGGGTTAGGGTTAGGGTTAGGGTTAGGGTTAGGGTTAGGGTTAGGGTTAGGGTTAGGGTTAGGGTTAGGGTTAGGGTTAGGGTTAGGGTTAGGGTTAGGGTTAGGGTTAGGGTTAGGGTTAGGGTTAGGGTTAGGGTTAGGGTTAGGGTTAGGGTTAGGGTTAGGGTTAGGGTTAGGGTTAGGGTTAGGGTTAGGGTTAGGGTTAGGGTTAGGGTTAGGGTTAGGGTTAGGGTTAGGGTTAGGGTTAGGGTTAGGGTTAGGGTTAGGGTTAGGGTTAGGGTTAGGGTTAGGGTTAGGGTTAGGGTTAGGGTTAGGGTTAGGGTTAGGGTTAGGGTTTAGGGTTAGGGTTAGGGTTAGGGTTAGGGTTAGGGTTAGGGTTAGGGTTAGGGTTAGGGTTAGGGTTAGGGTTAGGGTTAGGGTTAGGGTTAGGGTTAGGGTTAGGGTTAGGGTTAGGGTTAGGGTTAGGGTTAGGGTTAGGGTTAGGGTTAGGGTTAGGGTTAGGGTTAGGGTTAGGGTTAGGGTTAGGGTTAGGGTTAGGGTTAGGGTTAGGGTTAGGGTTAGGGTTAGGGTTAGGGTTAGGGTTAGGGTTAGGGTTAGGGTTAGGGTTAGGGTTAGGGTTAGGGTTAGGGTTAGGGTTAGGGTTAGGGTTAGGGTTAGGGTTAGGGTTAGGGTTAGGGTTAGGGTTAGGGTTAGGGTTAGGGTTAGGGTTAGGGTTAGGGTTAGGGTTAGGGTTAGGGTTAGGGTTAGGGTTAGGGTTAGGGTTAGGGTTAGGGTTAGGGTTAGGGTTAGGGGTTAGGGTTAGGGTTAGGGTAGGGTTAGGGTTAGGGTTAGGGTTAGGGTTAGGGTTAGGGTTAGGGTTAGGGTTAGGGTTAGGGTTAGGGTTAGGGTTAGGGTTAGGGTTAGGGTTAGGGTTAGGGTTAGGGTTTAGGGTTAGGGTTAGGGTTAGGGTTAGGGTTAGGGTTAGGGTTAGGGTTAGGGTTAGGGTTAGGGTTAGGGTTAGGGTTAGGGTTAGGGTTAGGGTTAGGGTTAGGGTTAGGGTTAGGGTTAGGGTTAGGGTTAGGGTTAGGGTTAGGGTTAGGGTTAGGGTTAGGGTTAGGGTTAGGGTTAGGGTTAGGGTTAGGGTTAGGGTTAGGGTTAGGGTTAGGGTTAGGGTTAGGGTTAGGGTTAGGGTTAGGGTTAGGGTTAGGGTTAGGGTTAGGGTTAGGGTTAGGGTTAGGGTTAGGGTTAGGGTTAGGGTTAGGGTTAGGGTTAGGGTTAGGGTTAGGGTTAGGGTTAGGGTTAGGGTTAGGGTTAGGGTTAGGGTTAGGGTTAGGGTTAGGGTTAGGGTTAGGGTTAGGGTTAGGGTTAGGGTTAGGGTTAGGGTTAGGGTTAGGGTTAGGGTTAGGGTTAGGGTTAGGGTTAGGGTTAGGGTTTGGGTTAGGGTTAGGGTTAGGGTTAGGGTTAGGGTTAGGGTTAGGGTTAGGGTTAGGGTTAGGGTTAGGGTTAGGGTTAGGGTTAGGGTTAGGGTTAGGGTTAGGGTTAGGGTTAGGGTTAGGGTTAGGGTTAGGGTTAGGGTTAGGGTTAGGGGTTAGGGTTAGGGTTAGGGTTAGGGTTAGGGTTAGGGTTAGGGTTAGGGTTAGGGTTAGGGTTAGGGTTAGGGTTAGGGTTAGGGTTAGGGTTAGGGTTAGGGTTAGGGTTAGGGTTAGGGTTAGGGTTAGGGTTAGGGTTAGGGTTAGGGTTAGGGTTAGGGTTAGGGTTAGGGTTAGGGTTAGGGTTAGGGTTAGGGTTAGGGTTAGGGTTAGGGTTAGGGTTAGGGTTAGGGTTAGGGTTAGGGTTAGGGTTAGGGTTAGGGTTAGGGTTAGGGTTAGGGTTAGGGTTAGGGTTAGGGTTAGGGTTAGGGTTAGGGTTAGGGTTAGGGTTAGGGTTAGGGTTAGGGTTAGGGTTAGGGTTAGGGTTAGGGTTAGGTTAGGGTTAGGGTTAGGGTTAGGGTTAGGGTTAGGGTTAGGGTTAGGGTTAGGGTTAGGGTTAGGGTTAGGGTTAGGGTTAGGGTTAGGGTTAGGGTTAGGGTTAGGGTTAGGGTTAGGGTTAGGGTTAGGGTTAGGGTTAGGGTTAGGGTTAGGGTTAGGGTTAGGGTTAGGGTTAGGGTTAGGGTTAGGGTTAGGGTTAGGGTTAGGGTTAGGGTTAGGGTTAGGGTTAGGGTTAGGGTTAGGGTTAGGGTTAGGGTTAGGGTTAGGGTTAGGGTTAGGGTTAGGGTTAGGGTTAGGGTTAGGGTTAGGGTTAGGGTTAGGGTTAGGGTTAGGGTTAGGGTTAGGGTTAGGGTTAGGGTTAGGGTTAGGGTTAGGGTTAGGGTTAGGGTTAGGGTTAGGGTTTGGGTTAGGGTTAGGGTTAGGGTTAGGGTTAGGGTTAGGGTTAGGGTTAGGGTTAGGGTTAGGGTTAGGGTTAGGTTAGGGTTAGGGTTAGGGTTAGGGTTAGGGTTAGGGTTAGGGTTAGGGTTAGGGTTAGGGTTAGGGTTAGGGTTAGGGTTAGGGTTAGGGTTAGGGTTAGGGTTAGGGTTAGGGTTAGGGTTAGGGTTAGGGTTAGGGTTAGGGTTAGGGTTAGGGTTAGGGTTAGGGTTAGGGTTAGGGTTAGGGTTAGGGTTAGGGTTAGGGTTTAGGGTTAGGGTTAGGGTTAGGGTTAGGGTTAGGGTTAGGGTTAGGGTTAGGGTTAGGGTTAGGGTTAGGGTTAGGGTTAGGGTTAGGGTTAGGGTTAGGGTTAGGGTTAGGGTTAGGGTTAGGGTTAGGGTTAGGGTTAGGGTTAGGGTTAGGGTTAGGGTTAGGGTTTAGGGTTAGGGTTAGGGTTAGGGTTAGGGTTAGGGTTAGGGTTAGGGTTAGGGTTAGGGTTAGGGTTAGGGTTAGGGTTAGGGTTAGGGTTAGGGTTAGGGTTAGGGTTAGGGTTAGGGTTAGGGTTAGGGTTAGGGTTAGGGTTAGGGTTAGGGTTAGGGTTAGGGTTAGGGTTAGGGTTAGGGTTAGGGTTAGGGTTAGGGTTAGGGTTAGGGTTAGGGTTAGGGTTAGGGTTAGGGTTAGGGTTAGGGTTAGGGTTAGGGTTAGGGTTAGGGTTAGGGTTAGGGTTAGGGTTAGGGTTAGGGTTAGGGTTAGGGTTAGGGTTAGGGTTAGGGTTTAGGGTTAGGGTTAGGGTTAGGGTTAGGGTTAGGGTTAGGGTTAGGGTTAGGGTTAGGGTTAGGGTTAGGGTTAGGGTTAGGGTTAGGGTTAGGGTTAGGGTTAGGGTTAGGGTAGTAGGGTTAGG
>NW_027256893.1:4102500-4452500 GCF_029215685.1 Pituophis catenifer annectens
GTATGAAGGCTATTGCTTAATGCACTGTAAGCCGCCCTGAGTCTTCGGAGAAGGGCGGCATATAAATCAAATTAAATATATATATATATATATATTTGTCTTCTTAAGCAGGAAGCAGGAAGAAAAACTGCTGTCCTCCAATCGCGACACAGAGTTGCAGGCTAGCCAGCATACGTCAGCAACAGCAAATATAGATAAGCGACAGCTCCGACCTCGCAACAGAGAACCCATAGCTTCTAAATGAAACAGAGCCTGAAGATGACAGGGTGTGAGCCTGTCGAAACGTTGCTTTAAGAAAAACTTTTAAAGTCACTGGTAGGATTTTAGCTGAGGTTTTAAAGGACCTTGCAGAGTGCTCTGTAAGGATTTTTAGAAGATTTTAAGCTGGGATTTTAATCAGGATTTTAAATATTTTAACCAAATTATTTACAATGACGCGGGAAAACACCCGAGATTTTAATTTTTTGCATATATATATATATATATATATATATATATGTATGTATGTATGTATATGTATATGTATATGTATATGTATATGTATATGTATATGTATATGTATATGTATATGTGTATATATATATATATATACTTTTATATATATATATATATATATGTTTTTCTTCTAGCCAGTTTTTCCCTACGTAACCAAGGTTTTTTGTAGCTCCAGCTCAGTAGAATCACATCTACTCGGTTCTGGGCTTTTTTCCTTTCTAACACCTAGCAAGCTCTAACTGCTAGGTGGGAGACCTAAATAGATCCATTTCTAGCTCGTTAGCTGTCATCAGTAGGCCACACCCATATCTTATGTATCCTCCCTGTAAAGGCACAGTATCAATTTTCTTACTTCTTCGTAGGGTTTATGTGTGTTTTTCTTCTAGCCAGGTTTTCCCTACGTAGCCAAGGTTTTTTTGTAGCTCCAGCTCAGTAGAATCACATCTACTCGGTTCTGGGCTTTTATATATATTTTATATTTTATATATATATATATATATATATATATATATATATATATATATATATATATATGTATGTATGTATGTATGTATGTATGTATGTATGTATGTATGTATTGTAAGGCCTTATAATTATATCATCTGCATTTTTGAACTGCACCCATGAAGTTCAAGTGGAGCTGCACCTGTTTAATAGCCGCCACATTCTGATTAATAGTGGCATCCCAAGAACCTGTTTAAGAATCCTGCTGCAACTCTGAGACACTCTACACAGAATGCTGGGGGGGGGGGGTAAAAAAAAGAACGATGCAAAATATCTGCTGCTGCTTTTATTGATATTCCATCATTGAAGAGTGTTAGTTATTAGCAAGGATGGATTCAATGAAGGGCAGAAGTTCCGTAACACGGGCATAGACCCCGGGCCTGGAGGGAGAGCAGGTGCTGCTGCCCCAGGAGACGATCCCAACCAGATTCCAGGCTCCATTCTTCTGGCAGACCAGAGGACCACCAGAATCGCCCTGCAGGAGAAACCAGAGAAGAATGTCATCAGTGGCTGCTTGAACGTTGGGTTGGATGGGACTTTGGAGGAGGTCACAAGGGGTAGATCTTCAAGGATGGAGACATTGGCCTTGAGCAGGTCTTTGCTTCCTAAAACCAAAGCAGAATGGCCGGGGAAAGCCAACTCCAGGGACAAAGAAGGACCAGAAAAGACCTGGAGACCTTTATAATACAAATTCATTGACTCTCTGAAGATGGTGAGAACTTAATAATGACTTAATAATAACAGAGTTGGAAGGGAGCTTGTAAATGTTTTAGTCCAACCACACCCCCGCCCAAGCAGGGGACCCTACACCATTTCTGACAGATGGCAGTCCAGTCTCTTCTTGAAAGCCTCCAGTGATGAAGCTCCCACAACTTCTGAAGGCAACTTCTGTTCCGTTGGTTGATTGTTCTCACTGTCAGACAATTTCTCCTTATTTCCAGATTGAATCTCTTCTTGATAAGTTTCCATCCATTATTCTTTGTCTGATCTTCAGGTGCCTTAGAAAATATCTTGACCCCCTCCTCTCTGTGGCAGCCCCTCTAATATTGGAAGACTGCTATCGTGTCTCCCCTGGTCCTTCTCTTCACTAGACTAGCCAGGCCCAGTTCCTGCAACCGTTCATCGTATGTTTTAGCCTCCAGTCCCCTCATCATCCTGGTTCCTCTTCTCTGCACTTTTTCTAGAGTCTCAACATCTTTTTATAGTGTGGTGACCAAAACTGGATGCGGTATTCTAGGTGTGGCCTTACTAAGGTTTTGTAGAGTGGTATTAGTACTTCACTTCATCTTGACTGTATCCCTCTGTTAAGGCAGTTTAGGATCGCATTGGCTTTTTTGGCTGCCGCCGCATACTGCTAGCACATATTTAGCTGGTTGTCCACTAAGACTCCGAGATCCCTCTCACAGTCACTGCTATTAAGCCTGGTTTCTCCCAATCTACATTTGTACTTTTGGTTTTTCTTGCCTAAGTATAGGACTTTACTTTTCTCCACATTGAATTTCATTTTGTTAGATAGGGCCCAATGTTGGAGTCTGTCAAGATCCATCTGGATGTTGAGCCTATCTCCCCACAATGTAACAATGCTTGTCTAGAAGTTCACCAAGTGGGGGACATGAAGTTAGCAAGGCAGGACTAAGGAAATGAGAGAAGAATCAAAGATGGTTTTGTAACTTAAGACCTGCTCTAGGGAGCGGAGAGCAGGGATTCTAGGAAGATACACAACCACCGCTAGAAATTACAGACTGAGATGATCAGAAAAAAGCCATACCATGCAAGAAGATGCCCCTGCAGCTCCAGCACAGACCATCACGTCAACGATGCGGTTGCCCCAAAATTTCTTGCACTCCTGATTGGTCAGCAGAGGAAGAGCCACCTGTTGCAATTTGTTGGGTGAGACCCTGTCTGAAATAGATCAAACGCATAGGAATGAGACAAGACGCCCTCATTTTTATCTCTGACACAATGCTGGAAATGTCCTCAAACACCAGGATCTTACTACCATATGTGGTGGACTTGTCCCGAAGCAAAAAATTATTGGTTCAAGATTAAAAGCTGGCTGGAAGAAATGATACAACAACGTATTGAATTTAAACCAGAGTTGTTCCTATTGGGTATCTTTCCAGAAAAAATTAGTAAGGAAAATGTAAATTTGATTATACAAGGAATAACAGCTGCAAGAATTGTGTATGCTCAAAATTGGAAATCAGAGAAAACACCCTTGGAAGAAAAAATAATTTAAAAAAATTTAGACTGTGCAGAAATGAATAGATTAACCTTGATGATTAAAGATAAGGAGGAATCTGAATATTTTAAAACATGTAATTATTTTTATAGTTGGTTGGAAAAGAGATATAAATATTGATACTATAATTGTGTATAAATGATGACTATAATATTGATTTAGAAATGAAATGTTAGAATAGTTTGGATGTATGTGAAGATAGAAGAAACTCATGGAAGATGGAAAAGAAGCCTAGAAGATAACACCGAGGCATCACAGGGAAGGGAGGATTGATGTATTAAATGTTTGTTTGTCTTAAAAAATAAAAATAAAAAAATATTATAAAAAAATATTTATCTCTGATGCTTGGCTCGGGGATAAATCCATGCAGATTTCTCAGTTTTAAAACCCTTGAAATAAGATCTTCTTTTGTTCCAATCTTGATGGTCTTCGTAGCAGCATGGGTTCTCATGTGAAATGGAGTTTGCTGGCTTCTAGCTTTTGTCCATCAATGGGAAAAAAATCAAGTTTTGGAAGTTGCATAGAAACTGTAGCATTTACTTTTCAAAAAAAGACTGAAGTTGGAGTTTGGGCCTTTAAAAAGCTTGCTTTGGAGAAATTAAATAATAAAGTACCAGAAAAGTAGGTTAAAGGGAATATATATTTAATATTACATGTTTTGACAGCAGCAAGAATTGTATTTGCACAGTATTGGAAAAATGAGGAAACACCTAGAGAAGAAGATGTAATTTAAAAAAAATTTCAGATTGATTGACATTAAAGATAAAAGAAAAAGAAGATGCAGAATATTTTTGAACATGGGACTTGTTTTACAAATGGTTGGATAACAGAGATAGAAATTAGGAGCAGGAAAAGTATTATTATATAAGCAAAATGATCCAGACTACGCTGTTCACTAAGCACCTGTGTATGTAAAATGAAAATGTATAAATAAATCATTTTAAAAAATGAATAAAGAATTCAGGGAGAAATTAGTTAGCAATGTATGTTGGGAGAAGGTGTAAAATATTAATGATATTCAGCTTATATTGAAACTCTAAGGTTTTCTTCTCTATAGTAGAATAGAAAACTGCTGGCTAATTGATTGACTACATAGCATCAGGTCGTAGTTCACTGTTAGCAACCACATACAAGTAATCCTCAACTTACAACCTGCCCTTTAGCAATTATTCAGAATTATGACAGACCTCCCTAGAGGTACTTAGGACCTGGTTCCAAAGTTCCAGCATCTGCCCCCTCACAGTTACATAACCACCATGTCAAGCACTTGGCAACCAATAGTACTTAGACTCATATACCGCTTCACAGTGCTTTCCAGCCCTTGCTAAGCAGTTTTACAGAGTCGCCTATTGCCCCCAACAGTCTGGGTCCTCATTTTACCGACCTCGGAAGAATGGAAGGCGGAGTCAACTGTGAGCCGGTGGGGATCGAACTCCTAGCAATCGGCAGAGTCAGCCTGCAGTACTGCATTCTGACCACTGCGCCCACTAGAGCTCTATTTACCGCCATTATTTACAAAAAGCTTCTATTTACTGCCATTTGCTGTGTCCCACAGTTATGCAAAGCATTTTATGATGTTTTTGCCAAAACCCAGGAATTTACTTCCTGTTTTCAACAAAACTAGGCCATAGTAAACAATTGAGTCATTTAACCCCTGCGATGCTCACTTAATGACTGCCGCAAAAAAGTTTGTAAAATTGGGTAGGTCAAGTGTGTGACCTGCTTTACAACAGTTGGAAGTCAAGGAGATAGACTTTATCCATACTGATCTGTCCGAAACCTGGCTAATTGCAAGAACAGTAACAGAATAACGGAACAGGATAACCGAGATGGAAGGAACCTTGGAGGTCTTCTAGTCCAACCCCCAGCTTAAGCAGGAAACCTTATACTATTTCAGACAAATGGTTATCTAATCTCTTCTTAAAAATTGCTCCAGTGTTGGAGCATTTACAGCTTCTGGAGGCAAGTCGTTCCGCTGATTAATTGTTCTAACTGTTAGAAAATTCCTCCTTAGTTCTAGGTTGCTTCTCTCCTTGATTAGTTTCCACCCATTGCTTCTTGTCCTGCCCTCAGGTGCTTTGGAGAATAGCTTGACTCCCTCTTCTTTGGGGCAGCCCCTGAGATAGTGGAAGACTGCTATCATGTCACCCCTAGTTCTTCTTTTCATTAGGATTAGGAGTGACATGATAACAGTGTTCCAATACTTGAGGAGCTTCCCCAAAGAAGAAGAGTGTCAACCTATTCTCCACAGCAGCTGAAGGCAAGACAAGAAGCAACGGGTGGAAACTCATCAAGGAGAGAAGCAGTCGAGATAAATAAAATGACCCAGATTTCTGTTCATCAGAATGTCCCTTCCTGTCTCTTTTACTGCCTATCCCCAAGAAAGAGAGTCCCCGTTTTACCAGTATGAAGCAAGTATCCCCATCCACTGGTGACGCAGGTCATCCCACCAGGGAAAGCGTCGGTGGCTTTTGGGAGACACACAGGAGATACGCGAGCCGTCAGCCGGGCTGGAGTGGCCAACTTGAGCAACATGATGTCATTTTGGATGGTGAACATGTTATACCGGGGGTTTTTGAAAACCTAACCGAGGAAAGAAAGAGAAGGGTTTAGTTAAAGCCAAGAGAAAGCTGGGATCATCTCTTGGAAATGGCTCTTGTGGCAACGATTACACAAATGGTAAAATCTCTCTGGATTCCCATAGATTACATGGACACATCTCTGCATTGTCTTGATGGTTTGTTCATTTTATTTTTATTTTATTTATGTGCTACCCAGAGACAATTCTGGGTGGCTTACAAGCATTAAAACTAGTATGCATTAAAATAATAATAAGAGAGCACGTTTCATCGTGCTCTCAAAACATTTTTATTTCAGCAGGCTGGCCTGGCCTAACTTTCCCTTTTAAATTTTTAAATCGTTTAATCTGTTTTATAAATTGGGTGTTTTAAATTTTCGGCCAAAATATTTAATAATTTTAATGGACTTTTAATGTTTGTATTATCTTTATTTTATCTTGGCTGTTCACCGCCCTGAGTCCTCCGGGAGTAGGGCGGTATAGAAATTTGATAATAAATAAATAAATAAATAAATAAATAAATAAATAAATAAATAAATAAATAAATAAATAAATAAAAATAAATAACAGTAATAAGGTAAAGGTAAAGGTTTCCCTCGCACATATCTGCTAGTCATTCCCAACTCTAGGGGGCAGTGCTCACCTCCGTTTCAAAGCAGAAGAGCCAGCACTGTCTGAAGACATCTCCGTGGTCTTGTGGCCGGCATGACTCAATGCCAAAGGCGCACAGAACGCTGTTACCTTGCCACCAAAGGTGGTCCCTATTTTTCTACTTGCATTTTTTTGAACTGCTAGGTTGGCAGAAGCTGGGATAAGTAACGGGAGCTTACCCCGTTATGCGGCACGGGATTCGAACCACTGAACTGCCAACCTTCTGATCGATAAGCTCAGCGTCTTAGTCACTGAGCCACCGTGCCCCCCTAGAATAACAGCTACCGTTAAAAGATGGGGATGAGGGGAACAAGAAATATATGAGTAGAGGTGGGGTCTTTCCTAATCCAATGGCCCCTTCCAGAAGGCTGCAGCCCCCATGGGCAGGAGGGGGCAAAGCTAGGTCTTCTTCAAAGGTAGGTTTTCAAACTCCCAGCAGAGTTTATAGAGCTGGGTTTCTCTAATCTCCCATCCAAATACTAACCAAGTCTGAACCTGCTTCGCTTGTTACATCATCCAAAAGTTGGCTAGCTGTGGCCATCAACTTGGATTGCCTCCTGATGAAGTTCCACTCCTGATGACTTCATGAACATCTCCAGAAGTGGTGGGCCATTGAGTTTCTTTTAGGCTGTCTAATCAACAGCCTAATTTCTTTCCATGTTCCATGTCCACAATGCTCTTTGTTACAAGCCATGCATTCATGAAGCCACCTATTCAGACTGAGCCCCCCAAAAATCTAGTTTAGCATCCTTGTTGTGCTGCTCATTCTCCAAGGCTGTGCAATCTGATGGGTATTTTTGTCCCTCCCCGTGCTTCCATGTCACAGTTGCCCTGCTCACCTTGGCTATCTTGATGATTTGAATGTCTTCCTCAGGAGCACTTTTGTCAAATGCACCCAGCACCACCAAGTGGCTTGTCCTGGCACGGAAGTGGAAAATTAGGAAAAATTAGGAAAAAAGATATTCATTCATTTGAAGCCACTTATATCCCCAGTCACAACTACGGTACTGGGGGTTAACATCCATAACATTTTAGCCATTCTGGAACTGACACAATTTAGCCCAGTGTTTCTCAACCTTGGTAGCTGCTGGCTGGGGGATTCTGGGAGTTGAGGTCCACCCATCTTCAAGCTTCCAAGGTTGAGAAACACTGATTTAGCCTTTATTTTAGCACATCCTTGACCAACGAGTAAAATGCTTATGGAACGATTTTGGGCCATCAGACTTCCAAATGCAATGTAACACCACAATCAGATTTAATATGATAGACTTGCAGGGCCAGCGTAATGTGCAACTGCAGAAAAAACCATGGCTAACAACCTGCCTTCCATGGAGGACCTGTATACTGCACGAGTCAAAAAGAGGGCTGTGAAAATATTTACAGACCCCTCGCATCCTGCACACAAACTGTTTCAACTCTTACCCTCAAAACGACGCTCTAGAGCACTGCACACTAGAACAACTAGACGCAAGAACAGTTTTTTTTCCGAACGCCATCACTCTGCTAAACAAACAATTCTCACAACACTGTCAAATAATTTACTAAGACTGAATTGCTATTCTTCTTCTCTTCCTTACTAGTATGTATCTCTTCCCACTTATTACTATAACCATGTTGTTTGTATCTTTCAATTATATTGTTGTTATTTGTTTCCTAGTACGATTTGATAGCTTATTAGTAACCTTGACTATCACTAAGTGTTGCATCTTTTTATTCTTGACGAATGTATTTTATTCTCCTGATGTACACTGAAAGCAGATGCAACACTTAGTTGCAATCACACTTGGCCAATAAAGAATTCTATTCTATTCTATTCTATTCTATTCTATTCTATTCTATTCTATTCTATTCTATTCTATTCTATTCTATTCTATTCTATTCTATTCTATTCTATATTTATACCAGTGTAATATAATGTTATATACATATATGTATGTGGGAATGTGTGGTAGTTATTACTTATTTGGGTTTAGGGATTTCTTTTTTCCCCTTTATTTATTAAGTTATTGAGACATATTTTTGTTTTCGGGGGGGCGTGGACTGCACCAGTGGTGGGCTTCAAAATTTTTTACTACCAGTTCTGTGGGAGTGACTTGGTGGGCGTGGCGTGGCATGGCTTGGTGGGGGTGGCTTGGTGGGGGTGGCAGGGGGACGATACTGTAAAATCTCCATTCCCACCCCAATCCAGGAGAAGGATACTTCAAAATCCCCATTTCCTCCCGATCAGCTGGGACTTGGGAGGCAGAGAATAGAGCCAGTCAGAATTTTTACTACCGGTTCTCCGAACTACTCAAAATCTCTGCTACCGGTTCTCCAGAACTGGTCAGAACCTGCTGAAACCCATCTCTGGGCTGCACCAAAGGAGGCTCATTCAATTTCATTGTACACTGCATGTTGTGCATTGACAATAAAGGTTTGAATTAAATCAGTCCTTGTGTATCGCTCTGGAAATGGAAAATCAGAGCAGATATGCCCACAAGAATTGTGGGGGCCTTGAAAGTATGCTGGGGGTGCTCTCCCCAATGGGAGTGTGAGCGGCCATGAAAAACACCCACTTACTAGGAAACAAGGGAGTGAAATGGCTGTGTGCCTTAGGATGATTGCAGCCCTCTCTGTGGGTTGTTGGCTTTAATTCTGGGCAAATAAATATATAACATCATAAATAATGTTGAGTACTCAATTTTAATATAGAATACAGGATGAGAAGAGTTAGAATAGACCTTGGAGGTCTTCTAGTCCAACCTCCTGCTCAAGACCCTATATGCTATCTGGGAAAAGGGTTGTCCACTCTATTTTTGAAAATGTCTGGTAGTGGAGCATCAAAACCTCCAGAGATAAGCCGGTCCACTGATTCACTGTTCTCACTGACAGCAAATTTCTCCTTAATTCTAGGTTGGATCTTCCATCCATTACTTCTTGTCCTGCCCTCAGGTGCTTTGGAGAATAGGTTGACCCAGTGGTGAAATCCTCCACGGATTGCCACTGGTTCGCTGCCCACATATGTGCAGTGCGCACATATACACAGTGTGTGCCAAAAGTGCACTGCGGGTGCATGCTTCGCGTGGAAAAATAAGGCTTAAGGTACCATATTTTTCGGGGTATAAGACACACTGGAGTATAAGACGCACCTACCTTTTTTGGTGAGGAAAAGAAGAAAAAGAAATCTCCCTCTGCCTCTGAGCAATTTTGCCTCCTTGCAGCAAACAGCAAACAGCCTGCTTTACTTTCATTTTCGTTTTCAGCATAGCTTGATTAGCACAAGGAAAAAAAATATCTGCTCCAGCAATTTACCTCCTTGCAGCAAGCAGCAGAGCCCTGCTCAAAACAGCTGAGAGCAAATCAACTGAGAGTCGGGAGGCCGATCCAATCAACTTGTGCTAATTAGGCTGTGCTGAAGCTGAAAAGAGCTGTTTCTTCTTGCTGTTTGCTGCAAGGAGGTAACTGCTGCGAGGCAAAGGCCAAAGGCGGGGGCCAGTGGGTGGGCAGGGCTACATTCAGTGTATAAGATGAACCTAAATTTTTATTCCCTTTTAGGGGAAAAAAAGATGCATCTTATACTCCGAAAAATACGGTAAATAGAACGGGGGGGGGGGGAACAGCTGTGCCGCATGATTTAGCTTCGCTAGAAAGCAGGATTTCCTGCTTTCTAGCAAATATAAACCGTGCGACACAGCTGATCGTCGGAAATATCAGTTTTTATCACTACCGGTTTTAGCCCGAAACGGTACAAACCATTTTAGACTCCAGTCCCCGAATCATCAGGGGTGTCAAACTTGATTTAATTGAGGGCCACATCAGGGTTGTTTTTGACCTCAGGGGGGGCGTGGGCGTGGCCAGGGGGCATGGCCAGCTTGACATTACTCATGTCAGGGGCGCTTGTGGTGGTCCAAGTGCTCTGCCAGTGAAAACGGGCTCCCAAACTCCGCTTTCGACTGTGACGGCTTCCTGCAACCCTCTGCGAGAGAAAAGGGAGCTCTGTTTTTGCTGGCAGAGGCATCACGGGCCAGTTCTTCGCTGTTTCCAGGGCGATCCCAGTGGCCAGATCTAAGCAACCTGTGATCTGATCTTGGTTATTTTTTTCTGCACTCTTTCTAGAGTCTCAACATCTTTTTTAATTATTGTGGTGACCAAAATCGGATGGAATATTCCAAGTATGGATCATTAAGAGTCTTAATGATTTTCTAAGAATAGCGATGAGGCCCATGCACAACACAGAAGTTTTTGATAAAGTGAAAATTAAGCTTAAGTGAAAATTAAGCCACATGCCAGCTTCCCACTTTCAATTAATTTTTTATGTTGTCTAGGAAACTCTTTCTCAAGGGCCTTGTGGTCTATGACCTCTACAATATTGACCCCAAGCCTAGAAAGGATCTAGTTCCTCAAAAATTTGAACCCCAGAATCTCTCTGGTTAGATCTTCCATGAGCACCATTCTTACCTGACACCGCAGTGGGCAGCAGTGACCACCCAATTCTCATTGATCAGAGAACCTCCACAGAAATGGAAGCCAGTGTTGTCCTGCAGAATGGAGGAGATTGGGTGGATTGTGAGAAAAAGGTCCCGAGATGCTCAGCTTCTCAGCTCACCAGCCCTCTGGGCTGTAGACCAAAATTGTCAAAAGTTTATCTACCCCACTCATCCTCCCCATGTTTGCCACCTGTCCTGATGACCAGAATTGTAATAAGAGTTCTCTTCTCCATCACTTTAGATCAATGATGTTCAACCTTAGCAACTTTAAGATGGGTGGACTTCAACTCCCAGAATTCCCCAACCAGCAAGGCTGGCTGGGGAATTCTGGTTGTTGAAGTCACCCATCTTAAAGTTGCCAAGGTTGAGACATTTCTTTTTAGGTCATTGCATCTGCTGCATCTTATCCCAGCAGAAGTTCTCACCTGGCACCAAAAGGTACATCATTTTTTGACTCTCCACCCAATGCAATAGCAATAGCACTTAGACTTATAAACCGCTTCATGATGCTTTGCAGCCCTCTCTAAGTGGTTTACAGAGTCAGCCCATTGCCCCCAACAATCTGGATCCTCATTTTACCAACCTCAGAAGGATGGAAGGCCGAGTCAACCTTGGGCCACTCTGGCAGTCGGCAGAGTCAGCCTGCAATACTGCATTCTAACTACTGCATACCATGAATAGATGGATAGATGGATAGATGGATGGATGGATGGAAGGAAGGAAGGAAGGAAGGAAGGAAGGAAGGAAGGAAGGAAAGAAGGAAGGAAGGAAAGAAGGAAGGAAGGAAGGCAATAGTAATAGCACTTAGATTTATATATTGCTCACAGTGCTTTCCAGCCCTCTCTAAGCAGTTTACAATATCAGCCTCTTGCCCCCAACAATCTGGGTCCTCATTTTACCCACCTTGGAAGGCTGGAAGGCTGAGCCAACCTGGAGCCTGGTGAGACCCAAACTGCCAAACTACTGGCAGCCGGCAGTCAGCAGAAGTAGCCTGCATGACTACACTCTAACCACTGCGCCATCACCAACTCATTTGGTCTTCTAAATTTCTAGGCAAAGTAAAACAGGTGCTGCATTCTTACCTGCAGGGAGACCTGCCAAGGCCATGAGCCGGGCACAGCATCTTCCCCATTGACTATCCGGGCATAGCCACTGATTGAAGGAGTGATGGCGGGAACACCACAACCTGGCAATGAATCAGAACGTTAATCCCAAAGACGGTCTTTGACCTGGACTCAGACCTGGGAAGGGAATGAACCTGTTTGTCAACCTTGAAGCTGACTTGACCAAAGCCATTTTGAAGCTTCAGTGTTGCCACACTGGGACTGAGGGACAGGGGAATAGAGATAGCTGGGGTTTTGTAGCCAAAACGAAATACTTTCTCCAGGGACGTTCTCACACCTGGTTGGAGAGAGGAGGAGTGACGTTACCAGGCAACCTGATTGGAGGATGTAGCTGATTGCTTGGGGAAGGGGAAAAGCTTTACTTTTAATTAGGTGAAAACCGCGGGAACCTTCAGAGTCGGTTTTCACTAGCCTGTGCCAATATGATATATCCAATAATCCCTACGCACAGTCACTCATGCCCTCGTCACCTCCCGTCTGGACTATTGTAATGTTCTCTACATGGGGCTCCCCTTGAGGAGTACTCGGAGGCTCCAACTGGCGCAGAGTGCGGCCACACAGGTGGTTATGGGAGCGACGTGGCGTTCCCATGTAACACCTCTCCTGCGCGAGCTGCACTGGCTCCCAGTGGTCTTCCGGGTGCGCTTCAAGGTTTTGGTTATCACCTTTAGAGAGCTCCATGGCTTAGGATCTGGTTATCTACAGGACCGCCTGTTACCACCAATAGCCTCCCACCGGCCAGTACACTCCCATAGAGAGGGGCTCCTCCGGGTGCCGTCAGCCAAACAATGTCGACTGGCGGCCCCCAAGGGGAGAGCCTTCTCTGTGGGGGCACCTACTCTCTGGAACGAGCTCCCCCTGGAGATACGGAGGATCCCGGATCTGCGCACCTTCCATCGCGCACTCAAGACTTTCTTATTTCATCAAGCTGGCCTGACCTAAGTTTTTTCCCCTATTTAAATGGAAATTTTAAATTTGGTTTTAAATTATTGGGGTTTTAAATTTTTCTCAGCCAAATTATTTAATTCGTTTTTATTCTATTTTAAATTTTTGTATTTATGTGTTTTATTCTGTGGCTGTTCACCGCCCTGAGTCCTTCGGGAGTAGGGCGGTATATAAATCCAATTTTTTTTTTAAAAAAACTATTCTTTAAGGAATCTACTGGCCTCGGAATTTTGTTTGCTATGGGATTATTATTTGGAACCTTGACACTGTTATTGCCAAGGGTAGAGCAGGGGTGAAATGCTACCGGTTCGAGCTGGTTCGCCCAAACTGATAGTAAAAAATGCTACTGGTTCACCGAACTGGTAGTAAAAAAAGTTTTTTAAAAAAGTTCCGAAGATCATCTGAGCGACATGCAATGGTTGGAACTTTTTTTTTTTTTTTTACTTTTTAAAGCATTTTTAACTACCGGTTCCAGAGAACCAGCAGTAAAAAAATGCTTAAAAAGTTAAAAAAAAAAAAAAGTTCTGACCATCGCATGTCGCTCAGATGATCTTCGGAACTTTTTTTTTTTTTTTACTTTTTAAGCATTTTTTACTTTTTTTAAAAAAAAGTTTTTTATTTTTATTTTTCATAAACACATTTACATGTACAGTCATTTCCATCATTTTTCATTCATCTTTTCTTTTAACTTTCATTTTTAATTTTTACTTTTTCGGGGCTGTCCTTTAACCCTTTACCTTCACTCCAACCTTTCTTCTTCTCCTCCCCTTCTCTTCCCCTGTTTCTCCTCTTACTTCCTTCATTCTTCCTCTCCTTCTCTTTCCTATTTGCCCTTCTCTTCCCCCACTCCTCTCTTCTTCCCCCCTTCTCCTCTACTCCTCTTTCCCCTCCCTCTTCTTCCTCTCCTTTTCCCTTTCTTCTTTCTCCTCTCTTCTCTTTTCCCTTCCTCTCTCTCTACTCCTTCCCCTCTCTCCTGTTGTTTCCCTTTTCAGTTCAATCTAAAGTGGTATCTCCGGAACCAGTAGTTAAAAAGCTTTAAAAAGTAAAAAAGAAAGGTTCTGACGATTGCGCGCCACAGCTGTGATCATCGGATCTTTTTTTTACCTTTTTAAAGCATTTTAAAACTTTAAAAAAGTTTTTAAAAAGGTTCCCAAACTCGCACGCCACAGCTGATATCCCCCCTTGCTGTTCTACTTATCTTCCCAAGCCTCCTTTTGGCGTGTGTACAGCACGCATTTGGTGCGTACTGTGCATGTGTGCGCACTTAGCGCGCAGCCCGCATGCGCAGCCAGCAAACCAGTAGCAAACCGGTTCAGACTTCACCACTGGGGTGGAGCCCATGATTTACTTTCCGTACTGGAGGCCGGGTGTGTAGTGAACACAGCACTTGTGAAGAAGAACAAACCCAGTGGGATCTTCCGTATCCAGGAAGCCTCCAGGTCAGGAGTTACAAAAAGCAGAAATTTAAGCCAGTCTCTTGTGGCTGGATAATGCAGGTGGCATCTCAAATCAGTGGTAATAGCTGAAAAGGACATAACTGATGGAGGCCCAGTTGACAACTCCTGGATTTCAGTTGAGCGGTGGTTAGTTTTGCAGGGACACGGTGGCTTAATGGTTGAGACACTGAGTCTTGGACCGTTAAAGGTCTATAGTTCAGCAGTTTGAGACCCGAGTGCCACGAGAGGGTGTGAGCTCCCGTCAAGTGTCCCAGCTCCTGCCAACCACGCAGTTCAAAAGCATGTACATGCAAGTAGATGAATAGGTACTGCATACAGGTAGTCCTAAACTTATGACCACAATGGAGACCAACATTTATGTTGTTAAGTGAGACATTTGTTAAGTGAGTTTTGCCCCATTTTATGACTTTTCTTGCCACAGTGAATCACTGCAGTTGTCAAATTAGTAACAGGGTTGTTAAATGAATCTGGTTTTCCCCTTGACTCAGCTTGTCAGAAGGTCCCAAAAAGGGATCACGTGACCCCAGGACACTGTGACCGTCATAAATATGAGTCAGTGGCCAAGCATCCGAATGTAAATCGCGTGACCACAGGGATGCTGCAATGGTCATAAGTGTGAAAAACGGCCATAAATCCAGGGGTGAAATGCTCCCGGTTTGGACCAGTTCAGCTAAACTGGTAGCAATGCTGGACAGTGGTTCAGAGAACCAGTAGCAATGGCGGCACAAGGCTCCGCCCACCCACCAGGTCGTGGTTACTTCCTGGTTTTAACCAGGAAGTGACCTGTTTTTTACCCTCTGCGCATGTGCAGAAGGGTTTGCGCATGCGCAGAGGGTCCAAGCGCGCATGCAATGCGTGTACCTCCGAACCGGTTGGGAAGGTAAGTAGATTTCACCCCTGCATAAGTCCCTTTTTTCAGTGCCATTGTAACTTTGAATGGTCACTAAACGAAGTATTGTAAGTCGAGAACTACCTGTCAAACCTTCAGGGACACCTGTGCCTTCGTGTTTAGTTTGGTTGAAGGCCATGAATTCAGAGTCCTTTTCAGAGATGTCAAAGGGAGCTTCCAGCCTCTTCCCTCCCCTCGGGGACCCGTCTCTTACCGCCGTAGAGAAACGTACGTTGGGTCTCCATCCCAACTACAAAGGGCAAGAACAAGCTTAGGATACTCACCACTGGCGGCACCCAGGAGAGCCAAGCAGGAGAGCAGCCAGATGAGAGCCATCTTGCTTCCGGAGGGAACTAGGAGGAGGGTGAGAGCCGTGGATCCTTATATCGGGAGCAGGGATGGACATGTGGCAGAGAAGAAGGTGTGTCTGGGCTGGTTTCCCACCATCTTATCGCTTCAAGACCTTGAAGATAAGCTCAGCTCCCCGCAGGTCAGGCCGAGTGGGTGGATGGGCAAGGGGCCAGGTGACATGGCAAGAAATGGCCATGGGGGGTGGCTGGCTGTGAGGCAGAAGGCTTCTGCTGAAAGCCTCACCCTTCAAACTTGCAACCCATTGACCTGTGTTCGAATGGAGCCCTCTTCAGAACAGAACAGAACAGAACAGAACAGAACAGAACAGAACAGAACAGAACAGATTAACAGAGTTGGAAGGGACCTTGTAGGTCATCTAGTCCACCACCACCCTGCCCAAGCAGGAGATCAGTGATGGCTAACATTTTTGTCGTCACATGCCAAAAGTGGTGTGTGTGTGTGTGTGTGAGACGCGCCTGTGTGTGTCCACACCCATAATTCAATGTATCCCGCCCCTCCGAGCAACCCCTGTTTTTGGTATGTGATGGCATGGTGGGCCGGGTAGGCCGTTTTTTTTCGCCCTCCCCAGGCTCCAGAGTCTTTCTTGGAGCCTGGGGAGGGCGAAAATGGCCTTCCCCACCCTGGTGGAGGCCCTCCGGAAGCCAAAAACAGCCCGTTTCCTGACTTCCAATGGGACTGGAAGCCCCGTTTTTCGCCCTCCTCAGGCTCCAGAGGCTTTCTTGGAGCCTGGGGAGGGTGAAAACAGCCTTCCCAACCCCACACGGAAACCCTCCGGAGGCTGGAAACGGCCCGTTTCCCGACTTCCAGTGGGCCCAGAAGGCCCAAAAATCAGCTGGCCGGCGCGCGCATGCACGCTGGAGCTGAGCTCGGACAACACTTGCATGCCCACAGATATGGCTCTGTGTGCCATCACCATCATGGCCCTACACTATTTCTGACAGATGGCCATCCAGTCTCTTCTTGAAAGCCTCCAGTGATGAAGCTCCCACAACTTCTGAAGGCAACTTCTGTTCCACTGGTTGATTGTTCTCATTGTCACAAAGTTTTTCCTTATTTCTAGGTTGAATCTCTCATTCTAGCTGTGACTTCTAGATACCTTATTTTGGAGGATACAGTGTTGATGCTTTGGGAATCCTTGCTTAATTAAAATTTGCTTCTCAGTGTACCAATAGTTTAGCTTCCTACAAAAACTTGCGAAAGGAGAGAATGAAACCATTAACTTCTTAGGGACAACCACAAGAGTTGGGGTGGACATGTGTCTCTTTAAGAAAGAACCCTCTCTCCCTCTATAAAAATGGGAAACTACTTCCTCTGCTTTCATCCGTGTGGAGCATATGAGATTGCAGTTGGTCAAGGCAACAAGAGGGAGCTCTTTGCTCTTTGCACCAGGAGGCTAGCCTCGTGGTGCGACCAGAACAATCTGGAACTGAACACACTCAAAACTATAGAAATGGTGGTAGACTTCAGGAGAAACCCTTCCATACTTCCACCTCTCGCAATACTAGACAACACAGTATCAACAGTAGAGACCTCAACGTGTAAGCCAACCATCTGCCCGGTATACAAAGTATACGGACTATTGATAGTATTGATATTGGAGGGAAAGAAATTTTTCAACAAAAAATTAATCAAAGAAGCTTTTGTGGACTATTATACCAAACTATATGCTAAAGAGGAGGTGCAGAATGGACTTATAGAAAAATATTTAAACGATAAAAGAGTTACAAAAATTACTGATCAACAAAAGGAAAGAATGAATTATCCTATAACAGAGGAGGAGATAATAGTAGCAATTAAACAGCTAAAAACAGCTAAAGCTCCTGGCACGGATGGTTTGACCGCAGTGTATTACAAAACTTTGCAAGCTGAAATGGTGGAACAACTCAGAGATTTATTTTGCAATATTCAACAAGAGGGTAAAATACCCCCATCATGGACAACAGCTTACATATCTTTGATACCAAAAGAACAAGTCGGTCCTAAAAAAACAGAGAACTATAGACCAATATCTCTTTTGAATACAGATTATAAAATTTATGCGAAAGTATTAGCCAACAGGTTGATGCCAGTAATCCAAAAGGTGATTCATGATGATCAAGCGGGATTTATCGAGGGTAGACACATGAAGGATAATGTAAGGCAAGTAATAGATTTATTGGAATATCTTGAGAAGAATAAACAGATTCCTGCAGTGCTGGTCTTTTTGGATGCAGAGAAGGCCTTTGATAGAGTGGATTGGAATTTTCTACTAAAGACTTTAAAAAAGATGGATTTTGGGGATCAATTTATACAGGCGATTTCAGCAATTTACCAAGAGCAAAAGGCACAGATTATTATTAATGGAAGTTTGACAACAGAGTTTAAAATTGAAAAAGGAACAAGACAGGGATGTCCGTTGTCCCCACTTTTATTTATTCTAACATTAGAAGTCTTGCTAAATACAATACGGGACTCTAATATCTTGAAAGGGATAATGATTAGGCAAGAGGATTACAGAATAAAGGCATTTGCAGATGATCTGGTTGTTACCCTATCACAACCAATGGAATCAATAATCCTGATGAAGGACATTATACAAGACTATGGTAAAGTTTCAGGTTTTAGACTGAATCCAAAAAAGACTAAAATGATAGTTAAAAACATGACACAAGATCGTAAACATGAGCTTGAAAGGAGGGCAGGTTTTGAGACTGTACCTAAGGTAAAATATCTAGGAGTTCAGGTTGCAGAATCAAACATGAAATTGTTTCAAAATAACTATGAGGTGTTGTGGCGAGAGGTGCAGAAAGATATGGAGATTTGGAAAAAACTGCAGCTGTCTCTACTTGGAAGAATAGCAGCAGTTAAGATGAACATTTTGCCAAGATTTCTTTTTTTGTTTCAAATGATTCCGGTGCTTAAAAGTGATAAACAATTGAAAGTCTGGCAAACTGGACTTAATAAGTTTGTGTGGAACGAGAAAAAGCCGAGAGTGAAATTGAAAATTATGCAAGATGTTCCAGAAAGAGGAGGCCTTAAACTTCCAAACCTACAGTTATATTATGATGCAGCAGCTTTAACTTTAACAAGTGATTGGTTTGGAAGTAAAAAGGCTGGAATATTGAATGCAGAAAGTTTTGATCTTGAATTTGGATGGCATGCTTACCTATTTTATGATGACAAAGTTGATAAAGTATTTAAAAGTCATATACTTAGAGACTCTTTGATGCGAGTTTGGAAGAAGCACCGATTCAAATGGGATTATAAAATACCGCTATGGCTGGATCTTGGTCATACTTTGTGGAATACAAATATAATGTCACTCGGGGGGGTTTTATACAAAGAGGTTCTTTTTACAGATGCGGGCAGATGGCAGCTGAAGACATTGCAGACACTGTTGGACGAAGGGATTAATTTAACCTGGTTACAATATAATCAATTACAATTGAGATGGAAAGAGGACCAAAAAACTGGTATTATGTTGCACGAGGAAGAATTGGTTAGACATATAAAAGAGAAAGGTCCAATGCATATCAAAAGGCTTTATAATGTTTTGTTAGAAAGGGATTCAGAAACTGAATTAGTAAAAGATTGTATGATTAAGTGGGCACAAAATTTTGAAGAACCAGTGATGTTGGAAACATGGGAAAAAATTTGGGTTCAGAATGTTAAATTTACACAGTCGCAGAACCTGAGGGAAAATTTTTACAAAATGTTTTATAGATGGCATTTAGATCCTAAAAAGTTGTCATGTATGTACCCTAATGTTCAGCCAAAATGTTGGAGATGCGAATGTTTGGATGCTACGTATTATCATGTTTGGTGGACCTGTAGGAAAGTTAAGGCCTTTTGGATAAAAATTTGGTGGGTCATGCAGAATGTTTTGAAGAAAAAAATTCAATTCTCTCCACAATTGTTTTTATTGGGTATAGTTAAGGGTTTTACATCGGGTGAAACAAAATTGATATTGTATATGATAACAGCAGCAAGATTGTTGATAGGTAAATATTGGAAAAATGAAGCTTTGCCCACTATTGAGGAATGGACTTTGAAGATGGCCAGTTTTGCAGAGATGGCGAAGATTTCAGCATACTTAAAAGACTGTTCACAAGAGACTTATGAATGGGAATGGAAAAGGTGGATAGAATATGTTCAGAACAAATATCAAACTAGAAAGTATCAAATAGCTTTTATTTGAAAATAATGTATTAGAAATATTTTAAGGTAATGAGGGTAAAAAGAAAAATTATACAGGGGAGGGAGGGGTTCAAGTTTTTTTTTATATAAGTGTCATATTAAGGGTTTTTTTTGTGTGTTTTTTTTTATCTTTTTTTATCAGTTATGAGTATAGGGAAGTCTGGGGGGAGGGGAGGGTTAGGGAGGGTTAGGGAGGTTTGGAAGTTTGGGGGGGTGGTGGGGGGGGATAAAGGGGTGAAAATGTAATTGTAAAACTTTTGCAATAAAAAAAAAATAAACAGTAGAGACCTTCGAATTTCTAAGTTCTACTATATCTCAAGACCTAAAATGGACACCCGGGAACTTCCGGTTTGCGAGCTTCGGCGACGGCGGTGATTTTCTAAGACCGCCAGCCCCGCCGCCTGTAGAGCCGCCCCGCGAACGAGGAGCGGCTCGAAAACTCCGAAATCTTGAAGATTGCAGGAGCAGAGACAGCAGGGCACAGGTTGAGCCCCTGTAACCCCCCCAGGGAATTGTTTCTGGGGGTGAAAACAGGAGCGGCTCCCTTCCAACCTGCGGAGACTCCGGGCGGCGTGGGACGATTCTGCCTTCAGCAGAACAAGCCGACAGCAGCAAACTCTTAAAGTGAGAGGAACTAATTCTAACAAATAGCGGAAATACCAACTTGAATCCAGAAACCTGAAAATTGCAAGTATTAGTGCTTTATTGACTTTTTAAATCAAGAGAAAGTGAGCGAGTGAAAGTGATTTGGAAAAAATATGGCGTCCAGCGCTTGAGTTAACGAGCTAGTGAAAGTGAATTTGTGAAGCCTCTCTGCTTTGCTACAAAGTTGAAAAGTTGCTACAAAGTTGTCTTACCTAAAGGAAAACATTTCTTTTTGCTAAAATTTGACTTTGCTTTACTTCAGTTTTATTTGACTAAATTTGGGGGACTTTTTTAGAAGCTTTTGTGGAAGAGGGAAAGGAAAAAGAACTTCCCTCTCTAGAAAAATTAGCCTACGTGGCACAATGGCTTCAAAGAAGCAGGAAGGGAAGGCATCAGGGGGGGGATCCCCCACACATAAACATCAAACGCAACTTCCCCCTGCTCAACAACTACAAACTCAGAAAAAAGAACTTGATGTGGGAGATTTAAAAGACTTTATTGCTAAAACTTTGGATGAAAAATTTCAAGAATCTCAACAGGAAATAGATCATAAACTTCAAAAATCACATGAGGAATTTCTGCAGGAAATTAATGAAGTTAAAGATATGGTGAAGCAGAATCAAAATATGGTGACCAAAAAAATATCAGAAGTGGCGTCTGGCCTGGCAAATTTTATTGGGAAAGTTGATTTTAAAGTTGAAGAACTCAAATTAGAAGTTAATGTTAGGATGAAAGATAATGACTATAAAATTGAAGAAGCTGATAATAAAATGCAGAGAATTGAAGATGAGATTGTCATGATACAATTCCGGGCGATGGAATTTGCCATACGGCTTCGGGGAATTCGAGAGGAGGAGAGACAGGATTTGAGACAAGTTTGCTCTGAAGCCCTGGCTAAGATCTTACAAGTTAACCCTGATTTGGTATTTCACAAAATAGATAAAATTTACAGAGTCAACTCTTGGGTGGCCAGACAAAGACAATTGCCTAGAGATGTGGTCATATACTTTACTGAGAGAGAAATTAGAAATGAAATCCTCCAAAAATCTTTTCACACCTCTGTAGAAGTGGGGGGCTCACGACTTGTAATTTTTAAAGAATTACCTCCTAAAATGCTGAAAGCTAGAAAAGAGTTTGGTTTTCTTGTTAAGGAACTGAAAGACTTACAGATACCCTTCCGGTGGGATGCACCAGCTGGGATAATTTTTAGATATAAGGGAGAAGGATATCGATTGAATACCGTGGAGAAGGCACAACATTTTTATAGTACTATTCTTAAGGAAAGAACACCATCTCCACGTACATCTACAGTTTTGGAGATTAAGGAGAGTGAAGAGAGGCAGTCGGAAGAACAGCCCAAGCAAGAATTAGAAAATGTGCAAGGTGCAGAAGGAGGTTTTCTGAGTGAGCCCTTGCTGGATTCTTCTCCAATTTTGGATTTGATTCAGCTGACTGAAGTTAAAGATCAACGTATAACTAGAGCTCAATCCAAGCTACTTAAACAAAAGCAACAACAACAACAGGAAAGACAAGACAAGATGGCAGCTAAGAGTACCCCACAAGAGAGTGGAGCTATGGGAAGAGCAAGATCGAAGCTTTTGGATGAACTTCAAATATTTTGCTCTGCGCTCCAGAAACAGGCTGATGACCCTTAAGTGTCTATCTTGGAATGTTAATGGGTTGAATTCAGCACAGAAAAGGAAGAAAATATTTACATATTTGAAACAATTTAATAATGATATAATTTGCTTACAAGAAACACATATTACAACTCAAGATCAGAAATATTTGATAAATTCAAAATTAGGAGTGCATTATATATCTTCAACTTCGCAGAAAAAGAATGGTGTGGTTATTTATGTAAATAAAAAATTAACAGCAAAAATTATAGAAGTAGATCAAGATGGTAGGTTTGTAGCAATTGAATTGCTTACAGCAAATGGTCAAATTCTTTTGATTGGAATTTATGCTCCTAACCAACAACAGGATTGTTTTTACAAGATGTTACATACTAAAATATTGCAATGGGACTATAGATCTATTTTATTTATGGGAGACTGGAATGGAGTAATTGATTCTAAATTAGATAAAAAGAGCTTGGCAAAGTCTAGAATTAGACTACCGCAGACTTTTTTTGATATGAAAGAAGATATGGAACTAAAAGATGTTTGGAGAATACATAATCCGAATGAATTGGATTACACTTTTTTTTCCGATAGACATAGATCCTTTTCTAGGATTGATTTTATTCTGTTGTCAAATGATTTACTTATTAAGACAAAAAGAACAAAGATTTTTCCAAGAACTTTGACTGACCATAGCCCTGTATGGATAGAAATTGAGATGGATAAGGTTGAGAGACGTTCTTGGAGATTAAATGAGAACTTGTTTAGATATGAAAAAAATACAATAGAACTTAAAAAGCATTTGAAAGAATTTTTTGAAATAAATTTGAATAAAGGTACCCCAATTGAAATTGTTTGGGACGCTAGTAAAGCTTATATGAGAGGGGTACTTATCTACATGAATTCTAAACACAGACTGTTCCGACAAAAGAAAAGATCTGAGTTGGAAATGGAAATAAAGAATAAGGAACAGTTACTTATTAAAAACCCAACAGATGAAAGAATAAGAAGTGCTATAAAACTTTTGAAAGACCAATTTCAAATGCTTATGGCGGAACAAGTTGCAACAAGTTTACAATACGCAAAGCATAATACATTTTGCAATGCTAATAAACCGGGCAGATGGTTGGCTTACACACTGAGGAAAAAACAAAGTATACGGACTATTGATAGTATTGACATTGGAGGGAAAGAAATTTTTCAACAAAAATTAATTAAAGAAGCTTTTGTGGATTATTATACTAAATTATATGCCAAAGAAGAGGTGCAGAATGGACTTATAGAAAAATATTTAAAGGATAAGAGAATTACAAAAATTACTGATCAACAAAAGGAAAGAATGAATTACCCTATAACAGTGGAGGAGATAATAGCAGCAATTAAGCAGCTAAAAACAGCTAAAGCGCCTGGCACGGATGGTTTGACAGCAGTGTATTACAAAACTTTACAAGCTGAAATGGTGGAACAACTTAGAGATTTATTTTGTAATATTCAACAAGGGGGTAAAATACCCCCATCTTGGACAACTGCTTATATATCTTTGATACCAAAGGAACAAGTTGGTCCTAAAAAACCAGAGAACTACAGACCAATATCTCTTTTGAATACAGACTATAAAATTTATGCGAAGGTATTAGCCAACAGGTTGATGCCAGTAATTCAAAAAGTGATTCATGAGGACCAAGCGGGATTTATTGAGGGCAGATATATGAAGGATAATGTAAGGCAAGTAATAGACTTATTGGAATATCTTGATAAGAATAAACAGATTTCTGCAGTGCTGGTTTTCTTGGATGCGGAGAAAGCCTTTGATAGAGTGGATTGGAACTTTCTACTAAAGACTTTAAAAAAGATGGGCTTTGGGGACCAATTTATACAGGCGATTTCAGCAATTTATCAAGAGCAAAAAGCACAGATTATTATTAATGGAAGTTTGACGACAGAGTTTAAAATTGAAAAAGGAACAAGACAGGGATGTCCGTTGTCCCCACTTTTATTTATATTAACATTGGAAGTCTTGCTAAATATAATACGGGACTCAAAAATCTTGAAAGGTATAGTGATAAGGCAAGAGGATTATAGAATAAAGGCATTTGCAGATGATCTGGTTGTTACCCTATCACAACCAATGGAATCAATAATCCTGATGAACGACATTATACAAGACTATGGTAGAGTTTCAGGTTTTAAACTGAACTCAAAAAAGACTAAAATGATAGTTAAGAATATGACACAAGATCGTAAACATGAGCTTGAAAGGAGGGCAGGTTTTGAAATTGTACCTAAGGTAAAATATCTTGGAATTCAGGTTGCAGAATCAAATATGAAATTGTTTCAAAATAATTACGAGGTGTTGTGGCGAGAGGTTCAGAAAGACATGGAGACCTGGAAAAAGCTGCAACTGTCTTTACTTGGAAGAATAGCAGCAGTTAAGATGAATATTTTGCCAAGATTTCTGTTTTTGTTTCAAATGATTCCGGTGCTTAAAAGTGATAAACAACTGAAAGTCTGGCAGTCTGGTGTGAATAAGTTTGTCTGGAACGAGAAAAAGCCGAGAGTGAAATTGAAAATTATGCAAGATGTTCCAGAAAGAGGAGGCCTTAAACTCCCAAACCTACAGTTATATTATGATGCAGCAGCTTTAACTTTAACAAGTGACTGGTTTGGAAATAAAAAGGCTGGAATATTGAATGCAGAAAGTTTTGATCTTGAATTTGGATGGCATGCTTATTTATTTTATGATGATAAAGTTGATAAAGTATTTAAAAGTCATATACTCAGAGATTCTTTGATGAGAGTTTGGAAGAAGCACCGACTCAAATGGGATTATAAAATACCGCTATGGCTGGATCTTGGTCATACCTTGTGGAATACAAATATAATGTCACTCGGGGGGTTTTTATACAAAGAGGTTCTTTTTACAGATGCGGGCAGATGGCAGCTGAAGACATTGCAGACACTGTTGGACGAAGGGATTAATTTAACCTGGTTACAATATAATCAATTACAAATGAGATGGAAAGAGGACCAAAAAACTGGTATTATGTTGCATGAGGAAGAATTGGTTAGACATATAAGAGAGAAAGGTCCAATGCATATTAAAAGGCTGTATAATGTTTTGTTAGAAAGAGATTCAGAAACGGAATTAGTTAAAGATTGTATGATTAAGTGGGCACAGAATTTTGAAGAACCAGTGATGCTGGAAACTTGGGAAAAAATTTGGGTTCAGAATGTTAAATTTACACAGTCGCAAAACCTGAGAGAAAATTTTTATAAAATGTTTTATAGATGGCATTTAGATCCTAAAAAGTTGTCATGTATGTACCCTAATGTTCAGCCAAAATGTTGGAGATGTGAGTGTGTAGATGCTACATATTATCATGTTTGGTGGACCTGTAGGAAAGTTAAGGCTTTTTGGATAAAAATTTGGTGGGTCATGCAGAATGTTTTGAAGAAAAAAATTCAATTTTCTCCACAATTGTTTTTATTGGGTATAGTTAAGGGTTTTACACGGGGTGAAATAAAACTAATATTGTATATGATAACAGCAGCTAGATTGTTGATAGGTAAATATTGGAAGAATGAAGCTTTGCCTACTATCGAGGAATGGACTTTGAAGATGGCCAGCTTTGCAGAGATGGCGAAGATTTCAGCGTATCTAAAAGATTGTTCACAAGAGACTTACGAATGGGAATGGAAAAGGTGGATAGAATATGTTCAGAACAAATACCAAACCAGAAAGTATCAAATAGCTTTTATTTGAAAATAATGTATTAGAAATATTTTTATGTAAAGAGACAAAGAGGAAAAATTATATAGGGGGAGGGATGGGTTCAGGTTTATATATTAGTGTTATTAGTTATGAGTATGTAATAGGGAAGTCTGGGGGGGGAGGGTTAGGGAGGGTTAGGGTGGATGGGAAGTTTGGGGAGGGAGGTGGGGGGGTGAAAAAAGGGGTGAAAATGTAATTGTAAAACTTTTGCAATAAAAAAAAAAAAAAAAAAAAAAAAAAAGACCTAAAATGGACACCCAACATCAAAAACGTCATCAAAAAAGCCCAACAAAGAATGTTCTTTCTGCGCCAACTCAGAAAGCTCAAACTGCCCAAGGAGCTGCTGATACAGTTCTACAGAGGAATTATTGAGTCTGTCATCTGCACCTCCATAACTGTCTGGTCTGGTTCTGCAACCCAACAAGACAGACACAGACTTCAGTGGATAATTAGAGCTGCAGAAAAAAGAATGGCTACCAACCTGGCTTCCATTGAGGACCTGTATACTGCACGAGTCAAAAAGAGGGCTGTGAAAATATCTACAGACCTCTCACATCCTGAACATCAACTGTTTCAACTCCTACCCTCAAAATGACGCTCTAGAGCACTGCACCAGAACAACTAGACACAAGGACAGTTTCTCCCTGAATGCCATCACTCTGCTAAACAAATAATTCCCTCAACACTGTTAAACTATTCACTAAGTCTGCACTACTATTAATCTTCTCATTGTTCCTATCACCCATCTCCTTCCACTTATGACTGTATGACTGTAATTTTGTTGCTGGTATCCTTACGATTTATATTGACTGTTTCCCTATGACTATCATTAAGTATTGTACCTTATGATTCTTGACAGAATCTTTTCTTTTATGTACACCAAGAGCGTATGCACCAAGACAAATTCCTTGTGTGTCCAATCACACTTGGCCAATAAAGCATTCTATTCTATTCTTTCAAGTCCCTTCAGATTTCATTGCCCCAAATAGCTTGAAATATGTAGTGCAGTAGCATCTTTTTTGAAGCCACTTCCCAATTAGCTGAGTCCCCTGGCAATTTTCAATCACATTGAGGGATCTGTCTGAGCTCAGCTACTAAGCAGGTTAGACTTGGTGGTGGCCTCTGAGATTCGTGGCTTGGGAGGCCACTACCATGTCCCAGAGACACAGGCTAGGCTGGGAAGTCAACAAGACATCCTGGAAGAAGCCAAAGGAAGCCACGTTCATGTTCTTCCCAAGAAAACTGTCCATGAAGATATCAGGAATTGAGCCTGATTCAGAGCTGACTTCACCTTTGAAGTATCTTACAGGTTGCCCTCAGGCTATCTTGGACTATCTAAAGGCTATCTAAAACATTCTTGGGGCTGGCGCTCACAAGGGAACGTCTTTCGGTGTCGGTGGAGCCACCGGAAGTCTTGACTTGAACATTCTTGATCCCTGAGAGCAAAGTTTGAATTCCTGGTGGATAACTTTTTATGATTCAACTAAATGATGGAATTAGCTCTTCATTTGATATATCCTTTTGGAAACTGTGCTGAATTGCACAGTGTGAGGCTTTATTTAATTCTCCTCATTAAGAAAGCCTAAATTTTTAATATGACCCATTTAATAAGTTTGAGATGCCCCAATTTGCAGCTTATCCAGTTGCTTCCATCCAGCCAAAATCCTCTCCATGGGGGAAGAAGGTGATGTTGGTATTCCTCTGTGTATAGGTGTGTAAGTGCACGTGTGTAAGAGATTCAGGAGCCAAGACTGAAGGAAAGTTCCCAGGAAAGGGGCTGGAAAGGTTGAAACGAAGGTAAGAAAATCCTCTGGAAGGGTTAGAAGACAGGCCCAAGTAGCCTCCTATATTTTTACATAATCCATGGACTCCTTAATAACAGCAAAGGATCCTCAGGGGAAAACAAGAGAAAAAAGTGCTACTCAGGGCTTGCAAAAATAAGGTTGGCTTAGTTAGCAACTGGGAAGAACTCTGAATGCAAGATCTCCTGCTTCTCTATCAGCCGCAAGTGAGATCGGTAGGATTCACACAATAGGCCCTTCAGTGCTTAACCTAATCTTGGCTATTGAATCAATTATTTGCTTTGGCTTGTGCGACCTACATTAAAGAGGAAAGGAGGGAGGGAGGAGAAAAGGAAGTGAGAGAGGAAGGAAAGAAGGGGAGAGAGGAAGAAGGAGGGAGGGAAGGAAGGAAAGGAAAGAAGGGAGAGGAGAGGAGGAGGGAAGGAGGAAAGGGAGGAGGAGGGAGGGAGAGAGGGAGGAAGAAAGGGAAGGAAGAAAGAGGAGATGAGGAGGGAGGGATGAAGGGGAGGAGGAAAGAGAGAGGGAGGAAGGAAGGAAGAAAGGAAGGAAGGAAGGAAAGAAAGTAAGTGCTGGATCATTCCAAAAATCCAAACATGACTATGGCCTGATCTTCTAACGGAGATGCTGTTCATTTGTATCCAGGGAGACCTGTGGAAACTTGGAAGGGCTTGCACCTGATTCCTGGAAAGGAACAGAGAGGATTGGCTAGCTGGTGATGGTGGCTTCCCTTATCTCCAGCTATTGGCAGGGAGAACCTCTTGCATAAGAGTAGCAGGTGTTCGTTCACTTTAGCTGTGAACATTCTGGCAGGAAACAGGTGCGTTGTTGGGAGGAGAAGGCCAGGTGGCTTCTGAGATGACCCGTCACTGGAGGACCAGGTTTAGGTGATAACAAGCCTCCCTTTTCTATTGCTAACATCTGTCACCAAGCTGGCATCAAGAAAGAGCTTGTGACTAAGCAAGTGCAGTTCGTGGAATTTCACAGCTGATCTGAAGGTCATTGCCTTCCACTCCAACCCTGCAGAATTCTCCCACTCTTTTTTTCCATAAATTTTCTTTAATAGCACCTATAATTTTTACTTTATTGATTAGCCCATGGGCCATATCAAAGTGCAGAGTTCCAAACACAAATTATTACTAAAATCCGATAAAAACAATTTAAAATGGGATGGGAATAAAATACAATTTAAAATGAAATTGGAGTAAAATACAATAATTTAATATATGGATAAAGAAAATATGATAAAATTATATTTCAGTGTCACCCCTACAATCTACCCCAATCAGTCCCACATACGCCAATCTCAACTGAACCATTTCGCTTAAGTACTGTGCTGTGTTTAAATGTTGTTTTCAAATTCTGGCCCCACATAAGGTAAGTTGTTTTGATATGGGGTTCCCAATGGGTCTTTCGTTTAATATTTATACCAAAGGTGGGTTCTAAATTTTTTTACTGCCGGTTCTGTGGGCGTGGCTTATTTTGTGGGTGTGGCTTGGGGGGTTAATGTGACTGGGTGGGCAACTTTTTTTTTTTACTTTTAAAAGCATTTTTTCTACAACCTTAAGAGGTTGCAGAAAAAAATGCTTTTAGAAGCCTCTGACAATCCCAGCTGAGCCGCGCGATCATCAGAAGCTTTTAAAAAAACTGGAGAAGACCTTAATAAAGGTAACATGATGCATTTTCCCACTTTAAACCACGTTGGAAGAAATGGGTGCTAACTTTCTACAGCCAAATGTTAAACTCCAGCTGGCTTGTTGGACACATTTAAGGATGGTGCATTTTTGCTTTGTTTTACTGTAGCGACTTGTCATAGTTTATCTAGAAGAGCCTTGGAGGCGCAGCAGACTAAAGTGCTGTTAAGTAACACCAGCTGCCTGCAATTACTGCAAGTTCAAATCTCACCAGGCTCAAGGTTGACTCAGCCTTCCATCCTTCCGAAGTAGGTAAAATTGCCCCGTTTGTGGGGGCAATAAGCTGACTTTGTATAAAAAAGAACACCGCTTGGGGGGGGCGAAAGCCCTACTAAGCAGGTATATACAAAAGTATGAAGGCTATTGCTTAAAAGCATTGTAAGCCGCCCTGAGTCTCTGGAAAAGGGCGGCATATAAATCGAACCAATCAATCAATCAATCAATCAATCAATCAATCAATCAATCAATAATCCAGATATATTATCTAGATATATTCTTTTCCAGAGAAAAGAAGGACTAGGGGGCGATACAATAGCAGCATTCCAGTATTTGAGGGGTTGCCATCAAGAAGAGGGAGGTCAACCTATTCTCCAAAGCAGCTGAAGGCAGGAGAAGAAGCAATGGATGGAAACTAATCAAGGAAAGAAGCAACCTGGAACTAAGGAGAAATTTCCTGCCAGTGAGGACAATTAATCAGTGGAACGGAAGTTGCCTCCAGAAGTTGTAAATGCTCCAACACTGGATGTTTTTAAGAAGAGACTGGACAGCCACTTGTCTCAAATTGTACTGTACAGGGGGCTGGACTAGAAGACCTCCAAGGTCCCTTCCAGCTCTATTCTGATTGATTGATAGATTGACTGAAATATATTGACATCTGTGGATTCTCAATTTCCCACCACCCACAGACCAACATGGCTCTGTTTGCCTCTCTTTGCAAGGTCCAAGAGAAAGGTACCCAGAATCTTCTGATTGTCTCCAACACAGTGGCCAAGGAATTTATTTATTTTTTTAAAAAAATAATTTTTATTCAACATTTTTCACATTTAAAATCACAGTTACACTTTTACAGCTCTCTGTTATTGGAATTTTTCCTTATATTCATCATATCCTTCGGCTTATTGTGTACATATACATTCTTATTTCTTAAGTATTTATTTATCTAATATATATATACAATATATACATAATTACTACACTCTAAATATATATTTTTCCTTCTGTTTATCTTCTCTTAACATTCACTATACATTGATTTTAGACTTCTTTTCCAGCCAGTTATACCACCTATTCCATGTCTCATAATATACTGTTTCCTCTCTGTCCCTTAATTCCATCGTTAATTTGTTCATTTCTGCACATTCTAGCACCTTTTTTATAATCATTGTGTTTGATGGAGCATGTTGTTATTTCCAATTTTGGGCAAATGATATTCTGACTGCCGTAATTATATGTAGCATAAGGAATCAAATTTCTTTATTCATCTTTCCTTTTATAATACCCAGAAAGAATAACTCTGGTTTCATGTCAATTTTTAGTTCAATAATTTCCTCCAATCACTTTTTAATTTTTAACCAATAATCTCTGGCTTTGGGACATGTTCACCACATGTGGTAGTATGTCCCTTGTTGATAATTACATTTCCAACAATTTGGTGGGGTTTTTTGGAGACATTTTGAGTGGCCAAGAAATTTAATTTAGCTGAGATCTCTTTGAATATCTTCCTAAGTCCAAGCTCCTGCCAATTATTGATCATATTATAAAGAGACAGGTGTGTCCATTCCCATGGACGTATATGTCCTGGACTACTCCTGTGTCACAGGCTGCAATGGAAAACTTAGCAGAGTGTTGTATGTTGGGTATACAAATCTTTGAAAACTTTCCCCATACATACACAGTATAAAAGTAGCAGCATCTGTACCTTCCCTTCTACTAAGCTGCTGACTCAGAAGGTTCAGACATGGCTGCGTTGTGGTTCTTAACCTGTCTGGCATTTTTCAGTGCCGCGGCTGCTTTTTCCCTGCCACCCCGTAACTGTAAGTATCCAACCCATTGTGAATTTTTCTACAGTCCTTGAGGTGAGGAATGTCCTCCCCGACCCTTGCTGAATTATCCAAGGTTTGGTCGGCCAACTAGCTGGCAAGAGCAATAAAGATGATTAGGGGACTGGAGGCTGAAACATATAAAGAACGGTTGCTGGAACTGGGTATGTCTAGTTTGATGAAAAGAAGGACTAGGGGAGACATGATAGCAGTCTTCCAATATCTCAGGGGCTGCCACAAAGAACAGAGAGTCAAACTATTCTCCAAAGCCCCTGAGGGCAGGACAAGAAGCAATGGGTGGAAACTAATCAAGGAGAGAAGCAACTTAGAACTAAGGAGAAATTTCCTGATGATTAGAACAATTAACCAGTGGAACAACTTTCCTCCAGAAGTTATGAATGCTCCAACACTGGAAATTTTAAAGAAGAGATGGACAACCATTTGTCTGAAATGGTACAGACTTTCCTGCCTAAGCAGGGGGTTCGACTAGAAGACCTCTAAGGTCCTTCCAGTTCTATTCTGTTCTGTTCTGTTCTGTTCTGTTCCGTTCCGTTCCATATCGATATCGATATCGATATCGATATCGATATCGATATCGATATCGATATCGATATCGATATCGATATCGATATCGATATCTATCTATATCTATCTATCTATCTATCTATCTATCTATCTATTATATATTATATATTATATATTATATATTATATATTATATATTATATATTATATATTATATATTATATATTATATATTATATATTATATATTATATATTATATATTATATATTATATTCTATAGCTGCAAAGGCAGCTTTCCCCCCTGGACTTTGCTGTTCATCGGCTGGCTGGGAAGATTGCAGATGGCGAGGACCCAATTCCAGGATTCTGTATCCGTCATCAATCCATGCCAGCTGCTAAGTGCCCAAATTTTGATCCCATGACCATGGAGCGGCTGCGTCCATAGTCAGGGGCTGCTGGCTGCTTCCGTCTGTATTATTCCTAGGTTGACATTGATGGCCACTAACTGAAAGCAAATTGTAGAATTCGGGAAAGATGATTTTCTTTGTTGCTTCCAGCCTGCGGGGATCCTGCCATTGAGCCTGTCATCAAAGGCTACTCCCGTATCGTCAACGGAGAGGATGCAGTGCCCGGATCGTGGTCTTGGCAGGCGTCTTTACAGGTAATGGGCACGGGGAAGGGATGGTTACCTTGCCTCTTGCTTGATGCTTTCTTTTTCAGAAGCTTTCAACTGCTTCAACTTCCTCAATGTCGCAGGGCTTGACTAAAGAGGTTGCAGAGCCTCTGACCATGCACAGAATGCACAGGCTGCAGAACTAAAGCTGAGTCCAAATAGGTATCCTAAAGAGCAACCAAGATGATTAGGGGACTGGAGGCTAAAAGATACGAAGAACGGTTGCAGGAACTGGGCATGGCTAGTCTAGTGAAGAGAAGGACCAGGGGAGACAGGAGAGCATCTTCCAATATTTGAGGGGCTGCCCCAGAGAGGAGGGGGTCAAGCTGTTTTCCAAAGCACCTGAAGGCCAGACAAGGAATAACGGATGGAAACTGAACAAGGAGAGATTAAAACTAGAAATAAGGATAAATTTTCAACAGTGAGAACAATCAACCCATGGAACAGAAGCTGCCTTCAGAAGTTGTGGGAGCTTCATCACTGGAGGCTTTCAAGAAGAGACTGGACTGACATCTTTCAGAAATGGTATAAGCTCTCCTGCTTGGGTGGGGGGTTGGACTAGATGACCTACAAGGTCCCTTCCAACTTTGTTAATCTGAATCTATCTAAAATGATCACAGGCCTGGAGACTAAAACATATGAAGAACGGTTGCAGGAACTGTGCCTGGCTAGTCTAGTGAAGAGAAGGACCAGGGGAGACAGGATAGCATCTTCCAATATTTGAGGGGCAGCCACAGAGAGGAGGGGGTCAAGCTATTTTCCAAAGCACCCGAAGGCCAGAGAAGGAATAATGGATGGAAACTGATCAAGGAGAGATTCAACCTGCTAATAAGGAGGAATTTTCTGACAGTGAGAACAATCAACCCATGGAAGAGAAGTTGCCTTCGGAAGTTGTGGGAGCTTCATCACTGGAAGCTTTCAAGAAGAGACTGGACTGCCATCTGTCAGAAATGGTGTAGGGTCTCCTGCTTGGGCAGGGGGTTGGACTAGATGACCTACAAAGTCCCTTCCAACTCTGTTAATCCGTTAAGATTTCAGTAGAATCAGGTTTCCACTCACGCAACCTTTCAATGTGCAAATGAGTTTCTACACACTAACACAGGGTACGACCATCCAAGCGTTTCCATCCAAAGCTTTTATTGTATCCTTGGCACGCCTTCTGCACAACATTTTATCAGGCCTCCAGATGGCCTTCTCTTCCGTTTCCTCCTTCCATATGGTCTCCCTTGTTTCCCTTCTGATTTTTTTAAAATCGTAGATTGGAGCACCCAGTCCAGTCTTGGTTCTTCTGTGCTTGCCTTTCGGCAGCCTCTTCCACATTTTTTCACCCCTCCCCTGACACACACACACACACACACACACACACACACACACACACACAAACACGTGCAGGGATAGCTGTGGCGTGTGGTCAGAAATGCCACAATGGCAGCTGCGATAGTGCCATCTTTTGCTTTTCGTGGGCATCACATACCAAGCTCTTGCCTAAGGAAAGACAAAATTCTTTTTCTTTTTTTTTAAGGCTGTGTTATTTTCGTGTATGGACGTGCATGTGTGAAGTTTTCTATCAATTGGAGTTTAAACCATAGGGGGACCCGGCACCCCTGCATTTTTCATTTCCTTATCTCACTCAGATGGGTGGGCCTCTCCCTTCCGTTTCAACCCGGCGCTTTAGAAAATCTTAGTAAGACCACACCTGGAATCCTGCAACCAATTTTGGTCACCCTACTACAAAAAAGATGTTGAGACTTTGGAAGAAGTTCAGAGAAGAGCCACTAAGACAGTGTTTCTCAACCTTGGAAGCTTGAAGATGGGTGGACTTCAACTCCCAGAATCCCCCAGCCAGCGCTGCTGGCTGGGGGATTCTGGGAGTTGAAGTCCACCCATCTTCAAGCTACCAAGGTTGAGAAACATTGAACTCAGATGATCAGAGGCCCCTGGAGACTAAAACATACGAAGAACGGCTGTAGGATTTGGGTCAGGCTAGTCTAAAGAAAAGAAGGATTAGGGGGGACATGATAGCAGGATTCCAGTATTTGAGGGGCTGCCACAAAGAAGGGGGTCAAATTATTATAATATATAATAATTATCAAATTATTATAATATATAATAATTATCAAATTATTTATTTATTTATTTATTTTATTGCAAAAGTTTTACAATTACATTTTCACCCCTTTTCCCCCCCCCACCTCCCTCCCCAAACTTCCCATCCTCCCTAACCCTCCCTAACCCTCCCCCCCAGACTTCCTTATTATGTACTCATAACTAATAACACTGATATATAAACTTGAACCCATCCCTCCCCCTATATAATTTTTCCTCTTTATCTCTTTACATTAAGATATTTCTAATACATTATTTTCAAATAAAAGCTATTTGATACTTTCTAGTTTGATATTTGTTCTGAACATATTCTATCCACCTTTTCCATTCCCATTCATAAGTCTCTTGTGAACAATCTTTTAAATACGCTGAAATCTTCGCCATCTCTGCAAAACTAGCCATCTTCAAAGTCCATTCCTCGATAGTAGGCAAAGCTTCATTCTTCCAATATTTACCTATCAACAATCTTGCTGCTGTTATCATATGCAATATTAGTTTTATTTCACCCCGTGTAAAACCCTTAACTATACCCAATAAAAACAGTTGTGGAGAGAATTGAATTTTTTTCTTCAAAACATTCTGCATAACCCACCATATTTTTATCCAAAAAGCCTTAACTTTCCTACAGGTCCACCAAACATGATAATACGTAGCATCCAAACATTCGCATCTCCAACATTTTGGCTGAACATTAGGGTACATACATGACAACTTTTTAGGATCTAAATGCCATCTATAAAACATTTTATAAAAATTTTCCCTCAAGTTCTGCGACTGTGTAAATTTAACATTCTGAACCCAAATTTTTTCCCATGTTTCCAACATCACTGGTTCTTCAAAATTTTGTGCCCACTTAATCATACAATCTTTAACTAATTCAGTTTCTGAATCCCTTTCTAGCAAAACATTATAAAGCCTTTTAATATGCATTGGACCTTTCTCTCTTATATGTCTAACCAATTCTTCCTCATGCAACATAATACCAGTTTTTTGGTCCTCTTTCCATCTCAATTGTAGTTGATTATATTGTAGCCAAGTTAAATTAATTCCTTCATCCAACAGTATCTGTAATGTCTTCAACTGCCATCTGCCCGCATCTGTAAAAAGAACCTCTTTATATAAAAACCCCCCGAGTGACATTATATTTGTATTCCACATAGTATGACCAAGATCCAGCCATAACGGTATTTTGTAATCCCATTTGAGTCGGTGCTTCTTCCAAACTCTCATCAAAGAGTCTCTAAGTATATGACTTTTGAATACTTTATCTACTTTGTCGTCATAAAATAAATAAGCATGCCATCCAAATTCAAGATCAAAACTTTCTGCATTCAGTATTCCTGTCTTTTTACTTCCAAACCAATCACTTGTTAAAGTTAAAGCTGCTGCATCATAATATAACTGTAGGTTTGGGAGTTTAAGGCCTCCTCTTTCTGGAACATCTTGCATAATTTTCAATTTCACTCTCGGCTTCTTCTCGTTCCAGACAAACTTATTCACACCCGACTGCCAAACTTTCAGTTGTTTATCACTTTTAAGCACCGGAATCATTTGAAACAAAAACAGAAATCTTGGCAAAATGTTCATCTTAACTGCTGCTATTCTTCCAAGTAAAGACAGTTGCAGCTTTTTCCAAGTCTCCATGTCTTTCTGGACCTCTCGCCACAACACCTCATAATTATTTTGAAACAATTTCATATTTGATTCTGCAACCTGAACTCCAAGATATTTTACCTTAGGTACAATTTCAAAACCTGCCCTCCTTTCAAGCTCATGTTTACGATCTTGTGTCATATTTTTAACTATCATTTTAGTCTTTTTTGAATTCAGTCTAAAACCTGAAACTCTACCATAGTCTTGTATAATGTCGTTCATCAGGATTGTTGATTCCATTGGTTGTGATAGGGTAACAACCAGATCATCTGCAAATGCCTTTATTCTATAATCCTCTTGCCTTATCATTATACCTTTCAAAATTTTAGAGTCCCGTATTGTATTTAGCAAGACTTCCAATGTTAAAATAAATAAAAGTGGGGACAACGGACATCCCTGTCTTGTTCCTTTTTCAATTTTAAACTCTGTCGTCAAACTTCCATTAATAATAATCTGTGCTTTTTGCTCTTGATAAATTGCTGAGATCGCCTGTATAAATTGGTCCCCAAAGCCCATCTTTTTTAAAGTCTTTAGTAGAAAATTCCAATCCACTCTATCAAAGGCCTTCTCTGCATCCAAAAAAACCAGCACTGCAGGAATCTGTTTATTCTTATCAAGATATTCCAATAAGTCTATTACTTGCCTTACATTGTCCTTCATATATCTACCCTCAATAAATCCCGCTTGGTCCTCATGAATCACCTTTTGGATTACTGGCATCAACCTGTTGGCTAATACCTTCGCATAAATTTTATAGTCTGTATTCAAAAGAGATATTGGTCTATAATTCTCTGGTTTTTTAGGACCAACTTGTTCTTTTGGTATCAAAGATATATAAGCAGTTGTCCAAGATGGGGGTATTTTACCCCCTTGTTGAATATTGCAAAATAAATCTCTAAGTTGTCCCACCATTTCAGCTTGTAAAGTTTTATAATACACTGCAGTCAAACCATCCGTGCCAGGAGCTTTAGCTGTTTTTAGCTGTTTAATTGCTGCTGTTATCTCCTCCTCTGTTATAGGATAATTCATTCTTTCCTTTTGTTGATCAGTAATTTTTGTAACTCTCTTATCATTTAAATATTTTTCTATAAGTCCATTCTGCACCTCTTCTTTGGCATATAATTTAGTATAATAGTCCACAAAAGCTTCTTTAATTAATTTTTGTTGAAAGATTTCTTTCCCTCCAATATCAATACTATCGATAATCCGTGCACTTTGTTTTTTCCTCAATGTGTAAGCCAACCATCTGCCCGGTTTATTAGCGTTGCAAAATGTGTTATGCTTCGCGTATTGTAGGCTTGTTGCGACTTGTTCCGCCATAAGCATTTGAAATTGGTCTTTCAAAAGTTTTATAGCACTTCGTATTCTTTCATCTGTTGGGTTTTTAATAAGTAACTGTTCTTTATTCTTTATTTCCATTTCCAACTCAGATCTTTTCTTTTGTCGGAGCAGTCTATGTTTAGAATTCATATAGATAAGTACCCCTCTCATATAAGCTTTACTTGCGTCCCAAACAATTTCAATTGGGGTACCTTTATTCAAATTTATTTCAAAAAATTCTTTCAAATGCTTTTTAAGTTCTATTGTATTTTTTTCATATCTAAACAAGTTCTCATTTAATCTCCAAGAACATCTCTCAACCTTATCCATCTCAATTTCTATCCATACAGGGCTATGGTCAGTCAAAGTTCTTGGAAAAATCTTTGTTCTTTTTGTCTTAACAAGTAGATCATTTGACAACAGAATAAAATCAATCCTAGAAAAGGATCTATGTCTATCAGAAAAGAAAGTGTAATCCAATTCATTTGGATTATGTATTCTCCAAACATCTTTTAATTCCATATCTTCTTTTATATCAAAAAAAGTCTGTGGTAGTCTAATTCTAGACTTTGCCAAGCTCTTTTTATCTAGTTTAGAATCAATTACTCTATTCCAGTCTCCCATAATTAAAATAGATCTATAGTCCCATTGCAATATTTTAGTATGTAACATCTTATAAAAATAGTCCTGTTGTTGGTTGGGAGCATAAATTCCAATCAAAAGAATTTGTCCATTTGCTGTGAGCAATTCAATTGCTACAAACCTACCATCTTGATCTGCTTCTATAACTTTCGCTGTTAATTTTTTATTTACATAAATAACCACACCATTCTTTTTCTGCGAAGTTGAAGATATATAATGTGCTCCTAGTTTTGAGTTTATCAAATATTTTCGATCTTGAGTTGTGATATGCGTTTCTTGTAAACATATTATATCATTATTAAATTGTTTCAAATATGTAAATAATTTCTTCCTTTTCTGTGCTGAATTCAACCCATTAACATTCCAAGATAGACATTTAAAGGTCATCAGCCTCTTTCTGTAGCGCAGAGCAAAATATTTGAAGTTCATCCGAGAGCTTCGATCTCGCTCCTCCCATAGCGCCACTCTCTTGTACGGTACTCTTAACTGCCTTCTTGTCTTGTCTTTCCTGTTGTTGTTGTTGCTTTTGTTTAAGTAGCTTGGATTGAGCTCTAGTTATACGTTGATCTTTAACTTCAGTCAACTGAATCAAATCCAAAATTGGAGAAGAATCCAACAAGGGCTCACTCAGAAAACCTCCTTCTGCACCTTGCACTATTTCTAATTCCTGCTTAGACTGTTCTTTCAATTGCCTCTCTTCACTCTCCTTAATCTCCAAAACTGTAGATGTACGTGGAGATGGTGTTCTTTCCTTAAGAATAGTACTGTAAAAGTGTTGTGCCTTCTCCACGGTATTCAACCGATATCCTTCTCCCTTATATCTAAAAATTATCCCAGCTGGTGCGTCCCACCGGAAGGGTATCTGTAAATTTTTCAATTCCTTAACAAGAAAACCAAATTCTTTTCTAGCTTTCAACATTTTAGGAGGTAATTCTTTAAAAATTTCAAGTCGTGAACCCCCCACTTGTACAGAAGTATGAAAAGATTTTTGCAGGATATCATTTCTAATTTCTCTGTCAGTAAAGTATATGACCACATCTCTGGGCAGTTGTCTTTGTCTGGCCACCCAAGAGTTCACTCTGTAAATTTTATCTATTTTATGAAATACCAAATCAGGATTAGCTTGTAAAATCTTAGCCAAGGCTTCAGAGCAAACTTGTCTCAAATCCTGTCTCTCCTCCTCTCGAATTCCCCGAAGCCGTATGGCAAATTCCATCGCCCGGAATTGTATCATAACAATCTCATCTTCAATTCTCTGCATTTTATTATCAACTTCATCAGTTTTATAATCATTGTCTTTCATCTTAACATTAACTTCTGATTTAAGTTCTTCAACTTTAAAATCAACTTTCCCAATAAATTCTGCCAGGCCAGACGCCACTTCTGATATTTTTTTGGTCACCTTATTTTGATTCTGTTTCACCATGTCTTTAACTTCATTAATTTCCTGCATAAATTCCTGATGTGATTTTTGAAGTTTATCATCTATCTCCTGTTGAGATTTTTGAAATTTATCATCCAAAGTTTTAGAAATAAATTCTTTTAAATCTCCCACATCAAATTCTTTTTTCTGAGTTTGTAGCTGTTGAGCAGGGGGAAGTTGCATTTCATGTTTGTGTGTGGGGGATCCCCCCCTAATGCCTTCCCTTCCTGCTTCTTTGAAGCCATCCTGGCTCGTGATCTAGTTTTTCTAAAGAGGGAAGTTCCTTTTCCTTTCCCTCCTGCACAAAGACTTCTAAAAAAGTCCCCCAGATTTGATCAAATAAGGGTTAAAATAAAGCAAAGTCCAGTATTGAAAAGGGAAAAATTTCCCAGTTGTTTCTCTTATAACAAGCAAGGCAACTTTGTAGCAACTTGGAAACTTTGTAACAAAGCAAAGTAACTTCACCAATCCACACTCGCCGGCTCGTTAACTCTGAGGCTAGGTGCCATGTTTTTTCAAAGCACTTTCACTCACTCGCATTTTCTCAAATTGAAAAGTCAACAAAGTGCTAATACTTGCGTTTCCAAATTTCAGGATTCAGTAGTTTCGCTGTTTATTAAAGCTGGTTCTTTCGCTTTAAGTTTCCTGCAGCCGGCTTGTTCTGCAAAAGCAGAATCGTCCCACGTCGCCCGGAGTTTCAGCAGGTTGGGAGGGAGCCACGCCTGTTCTCTCCCCAGAAACTTCCCTGGGGGGTTACAGGGGCTCAACCTGTGCCCTGCGATCTCTCCTTCTTCAATCCTGTGGATTTAGAAGTTTTCGAGCCGCTTCTTCGTCTCGAAGCGGCTCTACAGGCGGCGGGGCTGGCGGAGCTTCAAAGAGCGCCGCCGTCGCCGAAGACAAGGAAACCGGAAGTCCCCTATTTATTTATTTATTTATTATTTATTTATTTATTTTATTTTATTTTATTTTATTTCTATACCGCCGTTCTCCTGCGGGACTCAGGGTGGTGTACAGCCAAGATAAAACATTGCATATAAAATTTAAAAACAATTTAAAAAACAATTAAATAATTTCGGCCCAAGATATTAAAAACAACCCAATTAAAACCGAATTCAATTAAAACTGAGAGGATGGGATCAAATTATTATAATATATATCAATTATCAAATTATTATATAGAGCCGAGGTGGCGCAGTGCTTAGAGTGCAGTACTGCAGCTACTTCAGCTGACTGCTAGTTCAGCAGATCAGCGGATCAAATCTCACCGGCTCAAGGTTGACTCAGCCTTCCATCCTTCCGAGGTGGGTAAAATGAGGACCCCGATTGTTAGGGGCCAATATGCTATTTAGTATACTGTCGATTGTTGTAAGCCGCCCAGAGTCCTCGGAGAGTGGGCGGCATAGAAATATGACAAATAAATAAATAAATAAATAAATTATCCAAAGCACCAGAGGGCAGGACAAGAAACAATGGATGGAAACTAATCAAAGAGAAAAGCAACCTGGAATTAAGGAGAAACTTCCTAACAGTGAGGACAATTAACCAGTGGAACAGCTTGCCACCAGAAATCATGGGTGGTCATCACTGGAGGCTTTTAAGAAGAGACTAGACAGCCACTTATTTGAAATGGTCTAGGTTCTCCTGCTTGAGCAGGGGGCTGGACTAGAAGACCTCCAAGGTCCCATCCAGCTCTGTTCTATTCTAAATTGTCTAGTCCTGATTCTCAACTCCCCATTTAAATCCAGAGAGGTCAGGGCAGGCTACTTGTTCCAGAAGGACCTGAACAGGAGGCTCAGATTACTGGATAGCTCTCCAGGGCCACACAATGTGTGTCTCTTGCCAACTACTACAACCTGATGTGGGTCTCACACTGTCTTTGTGTTGGCTTTCCTCGCAGGAGCCAAGCGGATGGCATTTCTGCGGTGGTTCTCTGGTTAACGAGAACTGGGTGGTGACAGCTGCTCATTGTGGGATGACGTGAGTACCCCCCCCCTTCTTCCTTGCTGTGGGGAAATTGCATCAGGCACTAGAGCTTGTCGGGGAGATATTTGGGGCAATAACAAGTGTATATGTCTTAAGGGACACGGTGGCTCAGTGGCTAAGATTCAGAGCTTGTCGATCGAAAGGTCGGCAGTTCAGCGGTTCGAATCCCTAGTGCCGCGTAACGGGGTGAGCTCCAGTTCCTTGTCCCGGCTTCTGCCAACCTAGCAGTTCGAAAGCACGTAAAAAATGCAAGTAGAAAAATAGGGACCACCTTTGGTGGGAAGGGAACAGCGTTCCGTGCGCCTTTGGCGTTGAGTCATGCCGGCCACCTGACCATGGAGACGTCTTCGGACAGCGCTGGCTCTTCGGCTTTGAAACGGGGATGAGCACCGCCCCCTAGAGTCGGGAACGACTAGCACATATGTGCGAGGGTGACCTTTACCTTTATGTCTTACTACCTGTGGCTAAAGCAAGGGAGAAAAGGAAGATGAACCTTTTGTAATTGTTACTTGTAAACGCTGTTCAGGCATGGCAGTATTGGGTTAAAAAAAGATCACTCTTGATCAGTGGTGAAATCCAAATTTTTTTACTACCGGTTCTGTGGGCATGGTTTGGTGGGCGTGGCAGGGGAAGGATACTACAAAATTGCCATTCCCACCCCACTCCAGGGGAAGGATACTGCAAAATCCCCATTCCCTCCCCACTCCAGGGGAAGGGTACTGCAAAATCCCCATTCCCACCTCACTCCAGGGGAAGGATACTGCAAAATCCACATTCCCACCCCTCTCCAGGGGAAGGATACTGCAAAATCTCCATTCCCACCCCACTCCGGGGGAAGGATACTGCAAAATCTCCATTCCCACCCCACTCCAGGGGAAGGATACTGCAAAATCTCCATTCCCACCCCACTCCAGGGGAAGGATACTGCAAAATCCACATTCCCACCCCACTCCAGGGGAAGGATACTGCAAAATCCCCATTCCCACTTCACTCCAGGGGAAGGATACTGCAAAATCCCCATTCCCACCCCACTCCAGGGGAAGGATACTGCAAAATCCCCATTCCCACCCCACTCCAGGGGAAGGATACTGCAAAATCTCCATTCCCACCCCACTCCAGGGGAAGGGTACTGCAAAATCCCCATTCCCACCCCACTCCAGGGGAAGGGTACTGCAAAATCCCCATTCCCACCCCACTCCAGGGGAAGGATACTGCAAAATCCCCATTCCCACCCCACTCCTGGGGGAAGGATACTGCAAAATCTCCATTCCCACCCCACTCTGGGGCCAGCCAGAGGTGGTATTTGCCGGTTCTCCAAACTACTCAAAAATTCCGCTACCGGTTTCCAGAACTTGTCAGAACCTGCTGGATTTCACCCCTGCTTTTGATCTTTAATAAAAGGTGGGTGGTAATACAGGTAGCCCTCAATTTACAAAATATGCTCAGTGACTATTCAAAGTTACACTGACACTGAAAAAAGCAACTTATGACCATTTTTCACACTTACAACCATTGCAGCATTCCCCGAGTCACGTGATTTGGATGTTTTGCAACTGGCTCCTATTTATGATGGCTGCAGTGTCCCAGGGTCATGTGATCTCTTTTTGCAAACTTCGGACAAGACAAGTCCATAGGGAAGCCAGATTCACTTAACATCCATGTGACTAACTTAACAATGGCAGTGATTCCCTTAACAACTCTGGCAAGAAATGTAAAATGGGGCAAAGCTCACTTAAGAAATGTCTCACTTAGCAACCTACATTTTGGGCTTAACTGTGGTCGTACGTCAAGGACTACCTGTGATTCCAAATTTCCCAGGGCAAAGATGAAATCAGTTTTAAATTGCGGGGTGATCCCATCATCCACAGCAGAGGTCCTCAAACTTGGCAGCTTTAAGACTTGTGGACTTCAATTCCCAGAATTCTCTGAGAGAATTCTGGGAGTTGAAGTCCACAAGTCTTAAAGCTGCCAAGTTTGAAGACCTCTGATCCACAGCATCAGCACCTCAGAAGGACATTCAGATTAGAGAAGGACTTCCATGAAACCCAAACCGCTCCACACCCTGAAAGTGAAGTCCTTAAAGTGAAGTGAAGACTCTCTGGGACTTCAGCTTGTTTGTTTGAGAGCTCTTGAGCACATAATTTCACCTTCCCAATCCTCGGTTGTTGAAGTCACCTACCCACTTCTGCAAGGTTGATGCCAAGCCATGCTGTGCCCATGCTTTCTTGATGTGTGCCTGGCATTCACTTTTTGTTTGCCTCCTGCAGGACCAGCGATGTTGTGGTGCTTGGAGAATTTGACCGCTGCTCTCCCGAAGAGGACATACAGAAGCTGGCTATTCAGGAGGTGGGTGAGGTCGCTAGATGTCAAAGTAAGCTGCATTCACAGAGGGATACAGTCAAGATCAAGGGAGGTACTAATACCACTCTACAAAGCCTTGGTAAGACCACACTTAGAATCCTGCATCCAGTTTTGGTCACCAGACTATAAAAAAGATGCTGAGACTCTGGAAAGAGTGCAGAGAAAAGCAGCCAAGATGATGAGGGGACTGGAGGCTAAAACATAGGATGAACGGTTGCAGGAACTGGGCAGGGCTAATCTAGCGAAGAGAAGGAGCAGGGGAGACATTATGGCAGTCTTTCAATATTTGAGGGGCTGCCGCAGAGAGGAGGAAGAGGGTCATGCTATTTTCCAAAGCACCTGAGGGCCAGACAAGGAATAATGGATGGAAACTGAACAAGGAGAGAAGCAATCTGGAAATAAGGAGAAATTTTCTGACAGTGAGAACAATCCACCCATGGAACAGAAGTTGCCTTCGGAAGTTGTGGGAGCTTCATCACTGGAAGCTTTCAAGAAGAGACTGAACTGCCACCTGTCAGAAATGGTGTAGGGTCTCCTGCTTGGGCGGGGGGTTGGACTAGATGACCTACAAGGTCCCTTCCGACTCTCTTAATCTGTACTTTGGCAAAGTAGACCACAGCCTACTTCTTGGAAAGCTAGGAAAAGGTGGGGTAGACAGTACCACCATTAGATGGATTCATAACTGGCTGGCCAGCTGCACTCAGCCTGTGATCTAAAATGGAACTACATCTACATGGAGGGAAGGATGCAGAGGGGTACCGCAAGGTTCTGTTTTAGGCCCAGTACTCTTCAACATCTTCATCAATTATTTAGATGAGAGGATAGAAGGGGAACTTACCAGATTTGCAGATGACATTAAACTGGCAGGAATAGCCAACATCCAGAATATATGCTCAAGATTCAGATGGATCTCGACAGACTTGAACACGGGGCCCTATCTAACAAAATGAAATTCAGTGTAGAGAAGAATAAGGTTTTACACTTAGACAAGAAAAACCAAATGTGGACAGGTACAGATTAGGTGAAACCTGCCTAAATAGCAGTAACTGTGAGAGGGATCTTGCAGTCAATAACTGAAATGTGGCTTTGGCTAGTCTAAAGAAAAGAAGGATTAGGGGTGACATGATAGTAGGATTTCAGTATTTGAGGAGCTGCCACAAAGAAGATGGGGATCAAATTATTCTCCAAAGCACCAGAAGGCAGGACAAGAAACAATGGATGGAAACTAACCAAAGAGAGAAGCAACCTGGAATTAAGGAGAAACTTCCTAACAGTGAGGACAATTTACCAATGGAACAGCTTGCCACCAGAAATCATGGGTGCTCCATCACTGGAGGCTTTTAAGAAGAGTCTAGACCAGTGATGACTAACCTTTTTGCCATTGCGTGCCAGGAGTTGGGGGGGGGGTGTCACGCATGCGCATGCCCACATCCATAATTCTATGCACCCCACCCCTGCCCATGCGCATGTGACACACCACCACCCCTGCTCCTGGCATGTGATGGCCCGGAAGGCCCGTTTTTTGTGGTCCCCAGGCTCCAGAGCCTTTCTAGGAGTCTGGGGAGGGCAAAAACAGCCTTCCCCATCCACCACCCCCGGAGGTCCTCCAGATGCCAGAAACAGCCCGTTTGCCAACTTGCTCAGAAGGCCCGAAAATCAGCTGAGCTCACGTGCCCACCAATATGGCTACATGTGCCACCTGTGGCACGGGTGCCAAGGTTCGCCATCATGGGTCTAGACGGTCACATGTCTGATGGTCTGGACCACTGGTGGTCTGTGAGAAAATTTTGGTGGTCTGCAGAAAAAAATATTTGCATTTTTTATATTGCACTAAATCAGGGGCCCCTGGGACAGATACGTGTAATGAACGTTTGTGTTGCTGCAGAGAGTCTCCCCCTTTGGGGTCTTTTTGTGCGGGTTGGAGGGGGGTAGAAATTCCGACTTGGGGTCTGCTTCAGCCTCCTGGTGTGGGGCTTTGGGTGAAGGCTGGAGGGAAGTGCTGCTGGTGGCGAAGAGCTGGAGGGCCTCGTTCCGGTGGGAGTGCATCAAGGCCTGGAACTGGCTGACCATCTCAGCCCGCTGAGCCTCCAGGCGCCGGTACCTGGCCTTGCACTCCCACAGGTCTTCCCTCTGCTTGGAAAGCCTATGCTCCTAGTCCTCAGTGAGGTGCTCCTGCTGAGCCTCCTTCTTGGCCAGATCCAATTTGAACTGAGCTGTTTTGCCAACTCTTTCTCGTGGTGGCTGCTTAGCTCCAACAACTGCTTCCTGTTGGGGCCCTAAGGAGCCCAGCAGTGGTGGGTTTCAAATTTTTTTACTACCGGTTCTGTGGGTGTGCTTGGTGGGCATGGCAGGGGATTCCCACCCGACTCCAGGGGAAGGATACTGCAAAATCCCCATTTCCTCCTGATCAGCTGGAATTTAGGAGGCAGAGAATAGATGGGGGTGAGGCCAGTCAGAATTTTTACTACTGGTTCTCCGAACTACTCAAAATTTCTGCTATCGGTTCTCCAGAACTGGTCAGAACCTGCTGAAACCCACCTCTGGAGCCCAGGCAGACAGGTGATGAGTGGGTGGGAGGGGAGGGGCGAGTAGAGGTTGGCAAGGTGCTCCTTTTTTTTTTTTTTTTTTTTATTGCAAAAGTTTTTCAATTACATTTTCACCCCTTTTTTCACCCCCCCCACCTCCCTCCCCAAACTTCCCATCCTCCCTAACCCTCCCTAACCCTCCCCCCCCAGACTTCCCTATTACATACTCATAACTAATAACACTAATATATAAACCTGAACCCATCCCTCCCCCTATATAATTTTTCCTCTTTGTCTCTTTACATTAAAATATTTCTAATACATTATTTTCAAATAAAAGCTATTTGATACTTTCTAGTTTGGTATTTGTTCTGAACATATTCTATCCACCTTTTCCATTCCCATTCATAAGTCTCTTGTGAACAATCTTTTAAATACGCTGAAATCTTCGCCATCTCTGCAAAACTGGCCATCTTCAAAGTCCATTCCTCGATAGTAGGCAAAGCTTCATTCTTCCAATATTTACCTATCAACAATCTTGCTGCTGTTATCATATACAATATTAGTTTTATTTCACCCCGTGTAAAACCCTTAACTATACCCAATAAAAACAATTGTGGAGAAAATTGAATTTTTTTCTTCAAAACATTCTGCATGACCCACCAAATTTTTATCCAAAAAGCCTTAACTTTCCTACAGGTCCACCATACATGATAATACGTAGCATCCAAACATTCGCATCTCCAACATTTTGGCTGAACATTAGGGTACATACATGACAACTTTTTAGGATCCAAATGCCATCTATAAAACATTTTATAAAAATTTTCCCTCAAATTCTGCGACTGTGTGAACTTAACATTCTGAACCCAAATTTTTTCCCATGTTTCCAACATCACTGGTTCTTCAAAATTTTGTGCCCACTTAATCATACAATCTTTAACTAATTCAGTTTCTGAGTCCCTTTCTAACAAAACATTATAAAGCCTTTTAATATGCATTGGACCTTTCTCTCTTATATGTCTAACTAATTCTTCCTCATGCAGTATAATACCAGTTTTTTGGTCCTCTTTCCATCTCATTTGTAATTGATTATATTGTAACCAGGTTAAATTAATCCCTTCGTCCAACAGTGTCTGCAATGTCTTCAGCTGCCATCTGCCCGCATCTGTAAAAAGAACCTCTTTGTATAAAAACCCCCCGAGTGACATTATATTTGTATTCCACAAGGTATGACCAAGATCCAGCCATAGCGGTATTTTATAATCCCATTTGAGTCGGTGCTTCTTCCAAACTCTCATCAAAGAATCTCTGAGTATATGACTTTTAAATACTTTATCAACTTTATCATCATAAAATAAGTAAGCATGCCATCCAAATTCAAGATCAAAACTTTCTGCATTCAATATTCCAGCCTTTTTATTTCCAAACCAATCACTTGTTAAAGTTAAAGCTGCTGCATCATAATATAACTGTAGGTTTGGGAGTTTAAGGCCTCCTCTTTCCGGAACATCTTGCATAATTTTCAATTTCACTCTCGGCTTTTTCTCGTTCCAGACAAACTTATTCACACCAGACTGCCAGACTTTCAGTTGTTTATCACTTTTAAGCACCGGAATCATTTGAAACAAAAACAGAAATCTTGGCAAAATATTCATCTTAACTGCTGCTATTCTTCCAAGTAAAGACAGTTGCAGCTTTTTCCAAGTCTCCATGTCTTTCTGAACCTCTCGCCACAACACCTCATAATTATTTTGAAACAATTTCATATTTGATTCTGCAACCTGAACTCCAAGATATTTTACCTTAGGTACAATTTCAAAACCTGCCTTCCTTTCAAGCTCATGTTTACGATCTTGTGTCATATTCTTAACTATCATTTTAGTCTTTTTTGAGTTCAGTTTAAAACCTGAAACTCTACCATAGTCTTGTATAATGTCGTTCATCAGGATTGTTGATTCCATTGGTTGTGATAGGGTAACAACCAGATCATCTGCAAATGCCTTTATTCTATAATCCTCTTGCCTTATCACTATACCTTTCAAAATTTTTGAGTCCCGTATTGTATTTAGCAAGACTTCCAATGTTAAAATAAATAAAAGTGGGGACAACGGACAACCCTGTCTTGTTCCTTTTTCAATTTTAAACTCTGTCGTCAAACTTCCATTAATAATAATCTGTGCTTTTTGCTCTTGATAAATTGCTGAAATCGCCTGTATAAATTGGTCCCCAAAGCCCATCTTTTTTAAAGTCTTTAGTAGAAAGTTCCAATCCACTCTATCAAAGGCCTTCTCCGCATCCAAAAAAACCAGCACTGCAGAAATCTGTTTATTCTTATCAAGATATTCCAATAAGTCTATTACTTGCCTTACATTGTCCTTCATGTATCTGCCCTCAATAAATCCCGCTTGGTCCTCATGAATCACTTTTTGGATTACTGGCATCAACCTGTTGGCTAATACCTTCGCATAAATTTTATAATCTGTGTTCAAAAGAGATATTGGTCTGTAGTTCTCTGGTTTTTTAGGACCAACTTGTTCCTTTGGTATCAAAGATATATAAGCAGTTGTCCAAGATGGGGGTATTTTACCCCCTTGTTGAATATTGCAAAATAAATCTCTAAGTTGTCCCACCATTTCAGCTTGTAAAGTTTTGTAATACACTGCAGTCAAACCATCCGTGCCAGGAGCTTTGGCTGTTTTTAGCTGCTTAATTGCTGCTATTATCTCCTCCTCTGTTATAGGATAATTCATTCTTTCTTTTTGTTGATCAGTAATTTTTGTAACTCTCTTATCCTTTAAATATTTTTCTATAAGTCCATTCTGCACCTCTTCTTTGGCATATAATTTAGTATAATAATCCACAAAAGCTTCTTTAATTAATTTTTGTTGAAAAATTTCTTTCCCTCCAATGTCAATACTATCAATAGTCCGTATACTTTGTTTTTTCCTCAGAGTGTAAGCCAACCATCTGCCCGGTTTATTAGCATTGCAAAATGTATTATGCTTCGCATATTGTAAACTTGTTGCAACTTGTTCCGCCATAAGCGTTTGAAATTGGTCTTTCAAAAGTTTTATAGCACTTCGTATTCTTTCATCTGTTGGGTTTTTAATAAGTAACTGTTCTTTATTCTTTATTTCCATTTCCAACTCTAATCTTTTCTTTTGTCGGAACAGTCTATGTTTAGAATTCATGTAGATAAGTACCCCTCTCATATAAGCTTTACTAGCGTCCCAAACAATTTCAATTGGGGTACCTTTATTCAAATTTATTTCAAAAAATTCTTTCAAATGCTTTTTAAGTTCTATTGTATTTTTTTCATATCTAAACAAGTTCTCATTTAATCTCCAAGAACGTCTCTCAACCTTATCCATCTCAATTTCTATCCAAACAGGGCTATGGTCAGTCAAAGTTCTTGGAAAAATCTTTGTTCTTTTTGTCTTAACAAGTAGATCATTTGACAACAGGATAAAATCAATCCTAGAAAAAGATCTATGTCTATCGGAAAAAAAAGTGTAGTCCAATTCATTTGGATTATGTATTCTCCAAACATCTTTTAGTTCCATATCTTCTTTCATATCAAAAAAGGTCTGCGGTAGTCTAATTCTAGACTTTGCCAAGCTCTTTTTGTCTAATTTAGAATCAATTACTCCATTCCAATCTCCCATCAATAAAATAGATCTATAGTCCCATTGCAATATTTTAGTATGTAACATCTTGTAAAAATAATCCTGTTGTTGGTTGGGAGCATAAATTCCAATCAAAAGAATTTGACCATTTGCTGTGAGCAATTCAATTGCTACAAACCTACCATCTTGATCTACTTCTATAACTTTTGCTGTTAATTTTTTATTTACATAAATAACCACACCATTCTTTTTCTGCGAAGTTGAAGATATATAATGTATTCCTAATTTTGAATTTATCAAATATTTCTGATCTTGAGTTGTAATATGCGTTTCTTGTAAACATATTATATCATTATTAAATTGTTTCAAATATGTAAATAGTTTCTTCCTTTTCTGTGCTGAATTCAACCCATTAACATTCCAAGATAGACACTTAAGGGTCATCAGCCTGTTTCTGGAGCGCAGAGCAAAATATTTGAAGTTCATCCAAGAGCTTCGATCTTGCTCCTCCCATAGCTCCACTCTCTTGTGGGGTACTCTTAGCTGCCTTCTTGTCTTGTCTTTCCTGTTGTTGTTGTTGCTTTTGTTTAAGTAGCTTGGATTGAGCTCTAGTTATACGTTGATCTTTAACTTCAGTCAACTGAATCAAATCCAAAATTGGGGAAGAATCCAGCAAGGGCTCACTCAGAAAACCTCCTTCTGCACCTTGCACATTTTCTAATTCCTGCTTAGACTGTTCTTCCAATTGCCTCTCTTCACTCTCCTTAATCTCCAAAACTGTAGATGTACGTGGAGATGGTGTTCTTTCCTTAAGAATAGTACTATAAAAATGTTGTGCCTTCTCCACGGTATTCAACCGATATCCTTCTCCCTTATATCTAAAAATTATCCCAGCTGGTGCATCCCACCGGAAGGGTATCTGTAAGTCTTTCAATTCCTTAACAAGAAAACCAAATTCCTTTCTAGCTTTCAGCATTTTAGGAGGTAATTCTTTAAAAATTACAAGTCGTGAGCCCCCCACTTGTACAGAGGTGTGAAAAGATTTTTGGAGGATTTCATTTCTAATTTCTCTCTCAGTAAAGTATATGACCACATCTCTAGGCAGTTGTCTTTGTCTGGCCACCCAAGAGTTCACTCTATAGATTTTATCTATTTTATGAAATACCAAATCAGGATTAACTTGTAAAATCTTAGCCAGGGCTTCAGAGCAAACTTGTCTCAAGTCCTGTCTCTCCTCCTCTCGAATTCCCCGAAGCCGTATGGCAAATTCCATCGCCCGGAATTGTATCATGACAATCTCATCTTCAATTCTCTGCATTTTATTGTCAGCTTCTTCAATTTTATAGTCATTATCTTTCATCCTAACATTAACTTCTAATTTGAGTTCTTCAACTTTAAAATCAACTTTCCCAATAAAATTTGCCAGGCCAGACGCCACCTCTGATATTTTTTTGGTCACCATATTTTGATTCTGTTTCACCATATCTTTAACTTCATTAATTTCCTGCAAAAATTCCTCATGTGATTTTTGAAGTTTATGATCTATTTCCTGTTGAGATTCTTGAAATTTTTCATCCAAAGTTTTAGAAATAAATTCTTTTAAATCTCCCACATCAAGTTCTTTTTTCTGAGTTTGTAGCTGCTGAGCAGGGGGAAGTTGCGTTTGATGTTTGTGTGTGGGGGATCCCCCCCCTGATGCCTTCCCTTCCTGCTTCTTTGAAGCCATCGTGCCACGTAAGCTAGTTTTTCTAAAGAGGGAAGTTCTTTTTCCTTTCCCTCTTCCACAGAAGCTTCTAAAAAAGTCCCCCAGATTTAATCAAGTAAAACTAAAGTAAAGCAAAGTCCAATTTTAGCAAGAAAAATTTTTTCCTTTAGGTAGAACAACTTTGTAGCAACTTTTCAACTTTGTAGCAAAGCAGAGAGGCTTCGCAAATCACTTTCACTAGCTCGTTAACTCAAGTGCTGGACGCCATATTTTTTCAAATCACTTTCACTCGCTCACTTTCTCTTTGATTTAAAAAGTCAATGAAGCACTAATACTTGCAGTTTTCAGGTTTCTGGATTCAAGTTGATATTTCCGCTATTTGTTAGAATTAGTTCCTCTCACTTTAAAAGTTTGCTGCTATCGGCTTGTTCTGCTGAAGGCAGAATCGTCCCACGCCGCCCGGAGTCTCCGCAGGTTGGAAGGGAGCCGCTCCTGTTTTCACCCCCAGAAGCGATTCCCTGGGGGGGTTACAGGGGCTCAACCTGTACCCTGCTGTCTCTGCTCCTGCAATCTTCAAGATTTCGGAGTTTTCGAGCCGCTCCTCGTTCGCGGGGCGGCTCTACAGGCGGCGGGGCTGGCGGTCTTTAGAAAATCACCGCCGTCACCGAAGCTCGCAAACCGGAAGTCGGCAAGGTGCTCCTTGACGTGAGTGACATTGAATTGGCTACACCCGTCCAGTCACATGACCACCTAGCCACGCCCACCCAGCCAGTCATTAGGCAGATCATATTAGTGGTCTGCAGAATTTAAAATTATGAATTTAGTGATCCCTGAGGCCCGAAAGGTTGGTGACCCCTGAACTAGAAGACCTCCAAGGTCCCTTCCAGCTCTATTCTACTCTACTCTACTCTACTCTACTCTACTCTACTCTACTCTACTCTACTCTACTCTATTCTACCCTACTCTACTCTACTCTACTATACTCTACTATACTATACTATACTCTATTCTTCATTCCAATATTCTATTCTATTCTATTCTATTCTATTCTATTCTATTCTATTCTATTCTATTCTATTCTACTACTCTACTCTACTCTACTCTACTCTACTCTACTCTACTCTACTCTACTCCATTCCAATATTCTATTCTATTCTATTCTATTCTATTCTATTCTATTCTATTCTATTCTATTCTATTCTATTCTACTCTACTCTACTCTACTCTACTCTATTCTACCCTACTCTACTCTACTATACTCTACTATACTATACTATACTATACTATACTATACTATACTCTATTCTTCATTCCAATATTCTATTCTATTCTATTCTATTCTATTCTATTCTATTCTACTCTACTCTACTCTACTCTACTCTACTCTACTCTACTCTACTCTACTCTACTCCATTCCAATATTCTATTCTATTCTATTCTATTCTATTCTATTCTATTCTATTCTATTCTATTCTATTCTATTCTACTACTCTACTCTACTCTACTCTACTCTACTCTACTCTACTCTACTCCATTCCAATATTCTATTCTATTCTATTCTATTCTATTCTATTCTATTCTATTCTATTCTATTCTATTCTATTCTATTCTACTCTACTCTACTCTACTCTACTCTATTCTACCCTACTCTACTCTACTATACTCTACTATACTATACTATACTATACTCTATTCTTCATTCCAATATTCTATTCTATTCTATTCTATTCTATTCTATTCTATTCTATTCTATTCTACTCTACTCTACTCCATTCCAATATTCTATTCTATTCTATTCTATTCTATTCTATTCTATTCTATTCTATTCTACTCTACTTTACTCCATTCCAATATTCTATTCTATTCTATTCTATTCTATTCTGTTCTGTTCTGTTCTGTTCTGTTCTGTTCTGTTCTGTTCTATTCTATTCTATTCTATTCTATTCTATTCTATTCTACTCTACTCCATTCCAATATTCTATTCTATTCTATTCTATTCTATTCTATTCTATTCTATTCTATTCTATTCTATTCTATTCTATTCTATTCTACTCTACTCCATTCCAATATTCTATTCTATTCTATTCTATTTATTTCTATTTCTATTATTTCTATTTCTATTTCTATTCATGAGCCAGCCGTGCGCAGCAGCAACCAAAAAAACCAACACAATCCTAAATTGCATTAACAGAGAGATAGAATCAAGATCACCTGACGTATTAGTACTGCTTTACTAAGACCATACTTAGAATATTGCATCCAGTTTGGCCGTCATGATGCAAAAAAGATGTTGAGATCCTAGAAAGAGTGCAGAGAAGAACAACAAAGATGGTTAGGAGACTGGAGGCTAAATCATGAAGAACAGTTCCAAGAAGTCATTTGTCCAGAATGGTATAGGATCTCCTGCTTGAGCAGGTGGCTGGACTAGAAGATTCCCAAGATCCCTTCCAACTCCATTATTCTATATTCTCTTACTATCACTTCATATCAAAAGTCGTATTAGCATGCATAACTTTGATTTCCGGATCTGGAAATCAAAAGCTGGCCAAGGGTGATTGGTAAACCCAGGGGTGAAATGCTCCCGGTTCGGATCGGATCACCCAATCTGGTAGCGATGGCGGCAGATGGTTCGGAGACCCGATAGCAAAAATCCCTGCGCATGCCCAGCTGAGCCGCATGATCATCAGAGGCTTTTTTAAAAAAAGCTTTTAAAAGCATTTTTTTACAACCTCTTCTGACGAAAAAATGCTTTTAAAAGTAAAAAAAAAATGATGATCGCGCGGCTCAGCTGGGATCGTCAGAGGCTTTTCAAAGCGTTTTTTCTGCAACCTTTTGGCCAAAGAGGTGGTAAAAAAAAATGCTTTGAAAAGTCTCTGACGATCCCAGCTGAGTGGCCTGATCGGCAGAGGCTTTTCAAAGCATTTTTTGCAAGCACTTCAGCTGAAGAGGTGGTAGAAAAAAAAATGCTTTGAAAAGTTAAACTTTTTTGTTTGTTTAAAAAGTGGTTTGTTTAACTTTGAAAAGTTAAACAAACCACGCCCACCCAGTCACATTACCCCCACCCCCACCACCAAGCCACACCCACAGAACCGGTAGTAACAAATTTTACATTTCACCCCTGGGTAAACCCATAAGCAAAGATAAGCCAGAAGGGACTTCCTCCACATCATCATCTCCTTGCAGCCTTAACAGCTTTTCTCTTCTCCCACCAGGTCTTTGTCCACCCTGAGTGGGACTCCGGGAATATCAACAATGACATCGCCCTCATCAAACTGGCCACCCCTGCCAGGTTCACTGAGACCGTGTCTCCCGTGTGCCTGACCGATGCCACAGACTCCTTCCAGAGTGGGGACATTTGTGTCACCAGTGGCTGGGGCAAGACGCGCTACAATGGTAGGTCTGAGAGGAATCTTGGTTATTGAGGGGGCTGCTTCTTCCTCCTGCTTTGGATTGAAAGTAGCATGCAGTAGGGAAGCGGTGAAAAGAGGGTTAACCTAACCAGCTTTGGCTAAACATGGCCAGATCTAGGACGGACAAAATCTGGAAGGCAGCAATGGGAAAAGTCCTCTTCTGCTCCCAAGAAAGGTTCATTAGGTCGATATAAGTCACCTGGAGTTTTATTTAATGTACAACTGCAAAGAGACCAGCTAAGCACAGCAAAAAATATCTCGGCAGCTCAACCTGTAAGTTGGAGAATTGGAGTAATCAAAATTAAGAAGCTCAGCATCCCTCAGTCCCACAAGCTCCTGTTGGTCTGGAGACCACCGATTTCTCCTGGCAGCCAGGATCTCCAGGATCCAGAGAAGGGATCTCTGCTCCCAGTGAGTGAAGGAACTGGGAAAGTTAGTGAGAGATTCTTCTCACACTTCACCAAGGAGTAGGGAGGTGTATTGTACAACCTGAGGGGATAAGTGGAACCTCAGTGCCAAGGGAAGGGAAGGGAAGAAAAAGAGAAGGAAAGGGAAAAGGTGAAAGTGAGACAGGAATAGAGGGGAGAGGAAGGAGTGGTGAGGAGGGAAGGGGAGAGGAAGGGAAGGGAAGGGAAGGGAAGGGAAGAGAAGAGAAGAGAAGAGAAGAGAAGAGAAGAGAAGAGAAGAGAAGAGAAGAGAAGAGAAGAGAAGAGAAGCTTGCTAGTTTCTCCTCGCTGAAATCAACAACTCAACAATTTTCTGCATGGCATTGAAGTACAAAAACTTGAATCCTGACTGCCTTGAAAAGTTTACATTTAAAATTCAGCTGCTGGGAATTAACAGAGGAAGGGAAGGCAGGGGAAATAGGAAGATAAGTGGATTTCTCTCTGTCCACTGCAAGCACTTCAGGTTGCAATAATAGGCCAAATGTGTGTTGTTGTATTTCCAGGATGATGCAAAGAGGGATCTGGGGAGGGGGAGGGAAGGCTAAGAATAATTGAACATGGAGTAGCTGATCAGCCTTCTGGGATGAGTTCTGAGCTCAGGGGAGGCCAGGGAGCAGCCAAAGATGGATCAGATCCTTTACACCGGAAACCTTCTGGCTGCTGATTTAATCTTTTTCTCTTGCAGCTTTTGACAACCCGTGCAAGTTGCAACAAACAGCCCTGCCTCTCCTGTCCAATCAGCAGTGCATGGAATTTTGGGGCAACAAAATCACTGATTCGATGATCTGTGCGGGTGCGGCGGGCTCTTCTTCATGTTCGGTAAGCGTGCACCCTCCCCCCCTCCAAATCTCCTCCATTTGCTCATCTCTGGTTTTTTAGGCTATTCTTATTGGGGTTGCAAATTCTAAACCTCAGCAACTTTAAGAAGCTGCTATATTTGGGCTGCAGTCCTCCACATCTCCACTAGAGGGCACCGAAAGATTAGAGTTGTCTAGATCGGGTTTAAAGTAGATGGGATTTAACAGATTAACAGAGTTGGAAGGAACCTTGGAGGTCATCTAGTCCAACCCCCCGCCCAAGCAGGAGACCCTACACCATTTCTGACTGATTGCTGTCTAGTCTCTTCTTGAAAGCCTCCAGGGATGAAGCTCCCACAACTTCTGAAGGCAACTTCTGTTCCATGGGTTGATTGCTCTCACTGTCAGAAAATTTCTCCTTATTTCTAGGTTGAATCTCTCCTTGTTCGGTTTCCATCCATTATTCCTTGTCTGGCTTTGGATGCCTTGGAAAATAGCCTGACCCCTTCCTCTCTATGGCAGCCCCTCAAATATTGGAAGACTGATATCATACAATATAAACATTAAAATACTATAAAACAAAATTAAATTTATCTTTGGCTTCCCCCAATTTAAAACCCCTTACCCATAAAATTCACCAATTAAAATTTTTTAACCCAGCCTGGCTTGCTGAAATAAAAAAGTCTTCAGAGCCCGGCGGAAGGTCCGGAGGTCCGGGATCAGTCGTATCCCTGGGGGTAGTTCATTCCAGAGGGCAGGTCCCCCCACAGAGAAGGCTCTTCCCCGGGGGGTTGCCAGCCGACATTGCCTGACCGATGGCACCCTGAGGAGGCCCTCTCTGTGGGAGTGTACTGGCCGGTTCTACTATAAATTCTACTATTTCCTTATGAGTTGGTACTTAAAGGAAACAAATTTTTAATCCAAGCTAGGGACTAAGGTTCACCCAACTTTTTGGGTGTGTGTGTGTGTGTGTAGAAAGTTAGCACCCACCCCTCTCCTAGAAGAGTGAAATATTTTCAGAAGTATTAAAAAGGCAGAATATTATATTTCCCTAAAGGGAGAAATGGAGAAACATGCTCTTGGAAAGCAGCCCCTACTTTTCTCAATAGCCCTCAGCAGATGTCAGCACTTAAGAGGTAAAGAGATAGATAGCTCTATTCATAAGCAAATTCCCTACAGCAAGGTCTGAACACAGGTAGGCTTAGCCACAATAGGAATTGCCCAACAGGCCCCTTCATTGCATCAGCCAAACTTCAACCAAACTTAGCTCAGACAAACATGACCCCACGTGGACCCATGAGAGTCGGACAACAGCCAATAGAATACATGTTCGTGCACAGGAACAGGAAGCTCAAATCCAAAGCCCAAGAGAAGGTATAAAAACCCCTCACTCTCAAGTCCATGTGGTCAGCTGCCCAGAACCATGTGCTTGGTGGTTCTGCTTCATCATTGAACCATCTTTTCAATCAGCCTCCAGCCTCCATTTTGTCTCCAGTGTCTTTCTCCTGGCTTGAACCATGACCTGGATATTTCTTCCAACAGTGGGGAGCCAGTGGCCTTGGGTCAGCTGGGATTTATCATTTTTCCCATGTTGAAGGATGACTTATAAAAAAAACAGTAGTTGTATTCATAGCACACATAGTTGGATTAATCATTCACCCCAATTTCTCAGTTATTCAAGTCTTGCACGATAAGCTACTAAAGTGGGCTAGTTTTAACAAGCCACATCGAAATTAACCAGGTTTACACTACATATACAAGTTTAGCGGGTGGCACAAATGTAGCAGTTGTTTTTTTTTTTTTACTAACTTGGTTCTTAAAGCGCAACATGCTTTAAGCCCACATTTCAGCTAAAACCTGCAAGATCTTTTGGCTTCCAGATGCCAAGTGGGAAAAATTGGGGCCAATCTGACCCCTAAAATTCTGCCTGACGGGGAAAAAAAGTGGGATCTCCAAGGAACTCAAATCTTTTTTATTTGTTTTTGTTATCTGCAGAGTGACTCTGGTGGACCACTGATATGTCAGAGTGGCAACATTTGGAAGTTGGTGGGCATCGTTTCTTGGGGTAGCAGCCACTGCTCGACCACCATGCCAGCTGTCTATGGTCGGGTCAGCACCTTGAGTGGCTGGGTGGAGCAGATCATAGCCAATAACTGATGTCTCTGAACCTTGGAGAAGGAGAGAAGGCAATGAATGCATTAAAATTACTTTTCCCTTGAGCCTCGTCCTTGTCTTGCTTCTGGGTGGCCCATCCAAAGCAGAAAGATAGACATATAGATAGATTCACAGAGTTGGAAGGGACCTTGGAGGTCATCTAGTCCAACCCCCCTGCCCAAACAGACCCTACATTATTTCTGACAGATGGCAGTCCAGTCTCTTCTTGAAAGCCTCCAGTGACGAAGCCCCCACAACTTCTGAAGGCAACTTCTGTTCCTTTGGTTGATTGCTCTCATTGTCAGAATATTCCTCCTTATTTCTAGGTTGAATCTCTCCTTGATCAGTTTCCATTCATTATTCCTTGTCTGGCCTTCGGGTGCTTTGCAAAAACAGGTTGACCCCCCTCCTCTCTGTGGCAGCCCCTCAAATATTGGAAGACTGCTATCGTGTCTCCCCTGGTCCTTCTCTTCCCTAGACTAGCCATGCCCAGTTCCTGCAATTGTTCATCCTATGTTTTAGCCTCCAGTCCCCGAATCATCCTGGTTGCTCTTCTCTGCCCTTTTTCTAGAGTCTCAACATCTATTTTATAGTGTGGTGACCAAAACTGGATGCAGTACTCTAGGTGTGGTGTGGTCTTACTAAGGCTTTATAGAGTGGTATTAGTACCTCCCTTGATCTTGATTGTATCCCTCTGTTAATGCAGTTTAGGATTGCATTGGCTTTTTTGGCTGCCACTGCACACTGCTAGCTCATATTTAACTGGTTGTCCACTAAGACTCCGAGATCCCTCTCACACTTACTGCTATTACTAATTTCACCCAGTCTGGAAGGTGCAGTTAAATAAATCCTGAAGAGAAGCCAGAACTTGGAACTGCAGGCACTTTGGATGATCTTGGGGCCAATCCAAAGCTTTGTAGACCATGTTGAGTCTTCAGGAGTGGCAAAATATCACTGCTGTAGATTTGCAGGGCCAGTCTATACTCCCACGGGGTCCTCACTCATCTTCCTTCCTCTGCCCCATAGCCTTCCAGTACAGCCATATGGTAGATGAGATCCAAAATTTGGATCTCTCGTCTCGTGCTCCTAATCTTCGGATTGTGGACTTGCTGATTTTGAAAAGCAGTTGCTTGTTTAGGGCAGGAAATCTGGGTCCCGTTGCCCATTCAGCTCCTGTGCTGATGGTATAGACCAGGGTTCCCCAACCTTGGCAACTTTAAGACTTGTGGACAGCCAAGCTTTGCTGGCTGAGGAACTCTGGGAGTTGAAGTCCACAAGTCTTAAAGTTGCCAAGATTGGGGAACCCTGGTATAGCATTGGCGACTTTATGATGGGTGGACTTCAACTCCCAGAATTCTCCAGCCGGCCTTGCCCCTCCCACCCCGGGGAATTCTGGAAGTTGAAGTCCACCCATCTTAAAGTTGCCAAAGTTGAGAAATGCTAAGGGAGGTGGATCTTCCATACAGGTGAGTCCTTGACTTACGACTACAATGGGGATCAGAATCTCCATTGATAAGCAAGGCAGTTGTTAAGTAAGTCACTGAAATTCTTAAGTGAATTGCACAGTCATTAAGCGAATCCAGGTTCCTGTATTGATTTCGCTGATTGGAAGCCAGCTAGAAAGGAGTGGTGCGGTGGCCTAGAGGTAGAGCTCTTGCCTCACAATCAGGAGGCTGTGAGTTTGATCCTAGGTCGAGGCAGATATTTCTCTCTCTAGGCACAATGAGAATATATCTGCTGAACAAAACTCCACATTGGTGACAGGAAAGGCATCCGGCCATTAAAACATTCTGCTAGCTCCATTCAGTTGCCCAAACTCCACCTCGCAAGGGATTATGGGGCCATTAAAAAGATGATGATGATGATGTCAGTTAGAAAGATCGCAGATGCCAATCATGGGACCCCAGGATGTTGCAACCATAAAAAAACATGCTTGTTGCCAAGCACTTGGATTTTGATCACGTGACCATGCGAAGAGAACAGTCACTAAACAAATGATCGTAAGTCAAGGACTACCCATATCTCCATCAAGATCATCTCCCTGACTCGCTACAAAATTGGGGGGCAGCCCCAAGGAGTGCCAAAAAGCTCATCAGACCAGCTCAAGGGCTATTATTATTATTATTATTATTATTATTATTATTATTATTATTATTATTATTATTATTATTTAGCATATGATAAGAACATGACAGAAGATGAGATATACACACAGCCCACATAATTATATACAAAACATCTACGGGGGAACAGCAGTGGCTTCATAACTGGATAGCCAATTCGGTTATCCAGGCGATCGCCTCTGGCATGGCTTCGTGTAGATCTTCTAGGGCAGTGGCCCCCAACCTTTTGGGCACCAGGGATCAGTTCCGTGGAGGGTGTTTTTTTCCATGGACCAGGGTGGGGCATGGTTTTGCATGGTGCCTGCATCTCGTGTATGTGAGGATGGGGCTTCGCTCACTTCCGTGGCCCGGTTCTTGGTGGGCCGCAGACCAGTGCTGGCTCATGGCCTTCGGGGTTGGGAATCCCTGTTCTAGGGAACCAGAAATCGCACATCATGGGCAATTCTGCACGATATGTTTAATGCAGTGATGAAATCCTCCGAGGTCTGCTACCGGTTTGCGGCGCGCGCCAAACGCACAATTTGCACGCATGTGCACCGCAGGCGCTATCGCGCAGCACTGAAAAAGAAGGCGTAAGAAGCCTTTTCCAAGGTAAGTAGAACAGCAAAGGAGTGTGGGAACAGCTGTGCCGCACGATTTATATTCGCTAGAAAACAGGATTTCCTGCTTTCTAGCGAATATAAATCTTGTGCAACAGCTGATTGTCGGAAATACCTGTTCGGATGAACCGGTAGCATTTTTTTACTACTGGTTCTCCCAAACCGGTCCGAACCGGTAGCATTTCACCCCTGGTTTAATGGTTTGCATATCAGCACCCCAGTCACAACGAGGGGAATCTTTCCATCCCCAGTGATACAGGACAGAGGCACTTCTTCCAGTATCAACGTTTATTCAGTTTTGACCAGAATATGAGGCAGGTCAAAATCAGGTGGTTAGGTAGAGGGATCACTAATTTATTAATTTTTTAAAACTTGATTTATATGCCGCCCTTCTCCCGAGACTCAGGGCGGCTTACAATGCGTTAAGCAATAGCCTTCATACTTTTGTATATTTTATACAAAGTCAGCTTATTGCCCCCACAATCTGGGTCCTCATTTCACCTACCTTAGAAACGATGGAAGGCTGAGTCAACCTTGAGCCTGGTGAGATTTGAACTTGCAGTAATTGCAGGCAGCTGGTGTTAATAACAGTGCTTTAGTCTGCCACGCCATCAGGGCTCTTGACTAATGATTCAGGCAGTGGTGAAATCCAAATTTTTCTACTACTGGTTCTGTGGGTATGGCTTGGTAGGGGTGGCAGAGGAAGGATGCTGTAAAATCTCCATTCCCTCCCCACTCCAGTGGAAGGTTACTGCAAAATCCCCATTTCCTTCTGATCAGTTGGGACTCAGGAGGCACAGAATAGATGGGGGCAGGGCCAGTCAGAATTTTTACTGAGTAGTTTTTGAGTAGTTTCTCCGAACTACTCAAAATTTCCACTACCGGTTTTTCAGAACTGGTCAGAACTTGCTGAAACCCACCTCTGACTAGGAACATCAGAACTGCTCATTTTCAAGCAACTAGTTGATCTTCCAGCTTTGGCTGAATAGGCTTTCAGTCCCACAGGCCCAGCTGTTTTGGGAAGGCAATTTCCAGCATGGCCAAGTGGCACAACCAGCTCAAAGAAGGGGAATTTTCTTCAGGGCTGTTTTTTCCCCCCAGGCCAGCTCTACAAAATTGACATCTCTGCCTAAAAAATTTGGGTTGAGCCAGTAGATGTTCTTGCCCATCATTGACTATGGCAGAATCTCCATCCAGATGTTCTGGCTTTGCGGAGGAGTGGAATTCATCTGAAACCTTCAAGGTTAAGATAAATGGGTCCAGAAGAAGAGATCAGTGCAATCAATAACACAACAATTAAGGATACCTACAGAAAATCCAAGCTATCTCATTAATCCTGGGACACCTTCAATATAATTTAATTAACTGGCCTTAAGTGATGGAATTCTACCCCGGGGCCTTACAAAAGTCTTCATTTGTAGCTGACGTTTTCCAGCCTCCACGAGTTGGGTGAGAACGCAAAATCCACCCTGTTACAGAAGTTCAATGGGTGAGAACTCTTGGCCTAACAGAGTTGTGGTAAGGAGGAGTGAGGAGGTGTGAGGAGGGACTGGCTGAATGAAGCTCCTCGAGAAGATATAAATTAACAAAATAAATGCGTTCCCTAAGGAGCAAATGCTCTGGAGATGTAAGAGATGTAAGCCTGCCAAAACTCGTGCTTCAGGTTTATTACGGGTTGTCTCTCACAGCTTCTCATTGTTAGAGAAAGCCTTAAGGTCCTAGATCCGTGATGGTGAACCCATGGCATACGTGCCCAAAGTGGCACGTGAAGCCATGTCACCCGGCACACGCATGCCTGTTTGTCTTCCGGGTTTCTGGGGTGCATGTGCGCACAACGATCAGCTGCCTTCGAGCATGCGGCAGTGCCGAAAACTGGTGTGTGCATGTGCGCCGGCCAGCTGATTGTTGGGGGCACATGCACGCCAGAACCTGGAAGTTCAGCTTTTCCGGAGCTCAATCCTTTTGTGTGCGTGGCAGTGCTGAAAACCAGCCTGTGCATATACGCTGGCCAGCTGATTGTTGGGCGCACATGCGTGCTAGATCCTGGAAGTTTGGCTTTTCCGGAACATGATCCTTTCGCAGGTGCAGCAGTGCCAAAAACTGGCCTGCGCATATGCTCTGGCCAGCTGATTGTCGAGTGTACATGCACGCTACAACGTGGAAGTTTGGCTTTTCTGGAGCATGGCCCTGATGAGCACATGCGCGACCTTTTCAGTACTCGGTGCCAAAAAGGTTCGCCATCACTGTTCTAGACAAGGAGCCTGAGTGGTGTAGGAGGCTAATGCCTCCTACTAAGGCAGCATTTAACATCCCGCTGCCTGCAATTACTGTAAGTACGAATCTCACCAGGCTCAAGATTGACTCAGCCTTCCATCCTTTCTAAGGTGGGTAAAATGAGGACCCAGTTTGTGGGGGCAATAAGCTGACTTTGTATAAAAATATACAAAGTATGAAGGCGATTGCTTAACGCATTGTAAGCCGCCCTGAGTCTCCAGAGAAGGGCGGCATATAAAAATAAATAAATAAAAATAAATAAATAATAAATAAATAAATAAAATAGACTCTGCAGCTGGTTTCAAGAAGTAACCCGAGGTAGGCCAGCTACAAAGAGAACTTCTCCCTCCCTCCCTGTCTCTTTCTTTCTTTTTCTTTCCCTTTCCCCCTCTCTCTGTCTCTTCCCAACTGTCTTTTGAAAATCCTATCTTTGAAGAGGTCTGTCGAGGCAGACTTCAATTCAGGGGGAAGACTGGTTTTACATCAAGGGAGGTTTTTAAAGCCTGGATGAAACTGGGGAGAATATGCTCTGAAACTTTGGCAGGGAATGTCCAAGCACCAAGGCTGCTGGCTTTGTCTTCTCCAAGTCAGGAAGCCCAGGGAAAGAAGATGCCAACCAACAGTATCAGTTCAGAAACCCTCAGAGGACCCTCCACCCAAGGGTGAAATGCTACCGTTCGCTCCGGTTCGGGCGAATTGGTAGTGATTAAAAAGTTTAAAAAGCTACCGGTTCCTCTGAACCAGTATTTCTGACGATCAGCTGTGCTGCGGGGTTTAGCTTTGCTAGAAAGCAGGAAATCCTGCTAAATCGTGCGGCACAGCTGCTCTCCCCCCTTGCTGTTCTACTTACCTTCCGAAGCCTCTTTTTGGCGCGTACTGCACATGTGTGGCCAGCAAACTGGTAGCAAACTGGTTTAGATTTCACCACTGCCTCCACCTCCTCCCGATCACTCAGGAAAACTCAAACTGGGGGCAGACAAGCCAACACCCCACCCCACACACACACCTCTCTTTCACATTCACTCATGCCCCATGGAGAAGAGTCTCTCTTAGGCCCCAACACACTGGATTGTAAGTTTCTTTATTTGATTTAAATAGCGATCATTAGCCAAACAGTTCTGGAATCAAACAGGAAAATATAATTATTTGCCCTCTACAATCGTTGCAAGTGATGAGACCGGCTTCTTGGCTGCAGCAAGACTTGTGGGGGAGTGGGGTGTGTGTGTCAGGGATCCAGGACTGACATGGTCTGTGTCTATCAAGGAAGGAGAAGTCAGTGTCCCCCACCCCAACCCTTCTTCAGCGGGCAGGTGAACCGGGCAAAATATTTACAGTCCATTCACTCCTCCAAGAACATCTCCGCTTCTTCACAGGGCAGTCAGTTGCCCCAAGACCATCTGGAACTGCTGAGTGCTGTTTGCCAACTCGTGAACCCGTTCCACCATGTCTTTGGCAGCGGCTGGGGATGGGTACTGGAGGGCAGCTGTCTTGGTGCTGGCCACGATCTCTTTGAGCATGTCGCAGAGAAGGTTGCTGTAATGGGTGACTTTTTGGCGGACCTCTGGGGCCTTCGCCTGGCGAGACAGAGTGTCCCCGATGAAGACCAGCTTGTGGGCACTCAGGATGACGAATTTGCTGTGTGCCACGAAGATCTTGGGGGGCTGATTAGTGTTCACGGCGGTGAAGAAGGCGTCCACGGCATTGGTCAACGTCGTGAGGTTGGCCTCACACTGTTCCAGGTAGAAGAGCAGCAGCTGCCGGTCGGAGGGCCCCAGGGCTGTGCCGCCGCCCCGCACGTGGGGGTAGTGTTGTGGGGGTGCCCAGTTGGACAGGTCATTGTCGATAGGGCGGGTGACCTCCTGTTCCAGTCGCTCAAATTGCTTCAACTGTGGACAAAGGAAAAGGGTGAACACCAACCTGTCTTCTGGGCTGAATGCAGACTTAAAGGAAAGCCCAGCCATTCTCTACCCGCCCTGGCTCTCTGCAAAAGCTGCAATTATCAGTGAATAAGTGAATTAAGTTGGTCCTTAAGATCATTAGGCATGTGGTATTTCAACTAACCTCAGCTACTGTGTTTCCCCAAAAATAAGACCTAACCAGAAAATAAGCCCTAGCAAAACGTTTTCAGGGTGCTCGTAATATAAGCCCTACCCCAAAAAAGAAGCCCCAGTTAAGATTGTCAGCCAGATGGACGCACTTAGTATTTTTGGAGCAAAAATTAATATAAGACCCAGTCTTATTTTCAGGGAAATACAGTAGCACACTGCTGGCAGAAAGGCAGGAGATACCGTAATTAATGATAATTATAAAATTGCCAACTGAAAAACTGCAAAGTGACATGAAGATTCCTGCTGATTAGCAATAACAATAGCACTTAAATTTATATACAGCTTCACAGTGCTTTGCAGTCCTCTCTAAGCGGTTTACAGAGTCAGCATATCGCCCCCAACAATCTGGATCCCCATTTTACCGACCTCGGAAGGATGGAAGGCAGAGGGAAGGAGGAAAGGAGGGAGGAAGGAAAGAAGGAATGGAGGCAGGAAAGGAAGGAAGGGGGGAAGAAGGAAGGAAGGAAGAGCAATAGCACTTAAACTTATATACCGTTTCACAGTTCTTTACAGTCCTCTCTAAGCAGTTTACAGAATCAGCCTCTTGCCCCCAATAATCTGGGTCCTCATTTTACCAACTTCGGAAGGACGGAAGGCTGAGTCAACCTGGAGCCTGTGAGAATCGAACTGCCAAACTGCAGCCTAATGCAGTCAGCAGAAGTAGCCTGCAGTACTGCATTAGGCTGATCCAACACATTTTTTTACACCAAAGAAGGCTACACAACAACCCCACACTTATTGTTTTGGAAATAGGTCAAACTCTTACATAAGTACAGGTCATCCTAGATTTACAACTCACAATCTGGAATTTTGGTTGTAAGTCATTGCAGTTGTAAATTGAGGTACCACATAACTGGACTCGATTTTATGATCCTACAACCAATTGTAAATGTGAGTCAGTTGCCAAGCACCCAAAATGTGATAATAGAACTATGGAGGGCAGGCAGCAGTCGTAAATTTGAGGATGAGTCATCAGTAGCCTTTTTGAAATCCGTTGTAACTTTGAACAGTCATTCAATGACCCATCATAAGTTGAGGACTACCTGTCGAGAAAGAATTGCGACCCAAGGACTACAAATCACTTTCTTTCTTTTTTTTGTCTTTGTCTCACCCAGAAATTGCTCTTTGCAAAACAGGCGAAGACTTAACGGGATGGTTGTGAGCCAGAGGAGATGGCCATAAGCTTGGTGTGTGGGTGTGGGTGTATTTGTGTGTCAGAGAGAATATTCCCCTACAGACCTGCTGCTGCTCCAGCTGCCCTTTGCCTTGCCGAATGATGTTGCCTCGTTCCAGCAGCTCTTTCTGGGTCTTCTCAAACTCCTCCTTCCCCTAATCGAGACACAACAAAAGAGGTCAGTGGAAGTCCCACATGGACGAATGGCTCTTTAGAAGGCCAGATCCTGAAGATGAAACTCAGATACTTTGGCCACCTGATGAGAAGGACTCCCTGGAGAAGAACCTAATGATGGGAAAGACTGAGGGCAAAAGAACTGAGGCCTTTGAACTTTGGTGCAGGATGAAGACTCCTGCGAGTCCCTTGGACTGCAAGGCGATCCAACCGGTCAGTCCTAGAGGAGATCAACCCTGACTGCTCTTTAGAAGGCCAGATCCTGAAGATGAAACTCAAATACTTTGGCCACCTGATGAGAAGGAAGGACTCCCTGGAGAAGAGCTGAATGCTGGGAAAGATTGAGGGCAAAAGAAGGGGACGACAGAGAACGAGGTGGCTGGATGGAGTCACTGAAGCAGTTGGTGGGAGCTTAAATGGATTCCGGGGGATGGTAGAGGAGAGGAAGGCCTGGAGGAATGTTGTCCATGGGGTCGTGATGGATTGGACACGACTTCGCAACTAACAAGAACCGTGGATGAATGGCTGCAGACGTTGACCGAGTTGGGGCTGAAATGGCAAAACTGACCACTCTGATTAAAGAAAAGAACATACGTACTTTTGTTTTCACATGGAAACCGTTTCTGAACTTTGTGCTTGATGCGGAAAAGAATGAAACTTTGATTTTGGGTTTCATAGATTACACTGATAGATCTTTATAGAAATGACATGTTCATAACTATCATGGAAAAGCAAAAAGCTGTGATTTGATGCTAATGCCTTATTCTATTGCAACAGAGAGAGTCGGAAGTCAATGCTTCTTTTTCTTTCCCCCTTTTCTTCCCCCTCATTCAGTGGTGGGTTTCAAATTTTTTTACTACTGGTTCTGTGGGCGTGGCTTGGTGGGCATGGCAGGAGAAGGTTACTGCAAAATCCCCATTTCTTCCCGATCAGCTGGGACTCGGGAGGCAGAGAATAGATGGGGGCGGGGCCAGTCAGCATTTTTACTACCGGTTCTCCGAACTACTCAAAATTTCCGCTACCGGTTCTCCAGAATTGGTCAGAACCTGCTAAAACCCACCTCTGCCCTCATTGTCCTTTAATTTGCTTTTGTATTTTGTATTCTATAATCAGAGGTCCGCTACCAGTTCGCCAACTGGTAACGGAAATAGCAGGTGGGCCTGCGCACCTGCCCCGGCTCTATGCCATCCTATTTAGGCACGTTTTTGAAGCTGGGTGCATGCGTGGAAGGCCGGGCACATGCGTGTGAGTGAAGCCAGCACTCGCACCTGCGCGCTCACATTTGCGAACCGGTAGGGAAAGTAAGTGAATACCAGCCCTGTCTATAATACCTTATAACTTAATTAAAAATGTGGGGGGGGGAGAAGAAAGAGGTTAGTGGAAGATCTGGGCATTTCACAGCCCACCCCCCAGCCGGAGCCACTTCTGGCCCTTTGGCTGTCCCCGTCTGGCCCACCTGAGGTCAACTGGAAATTAGAAGTCAAATAAAAATAAGCAGGCCACAGGAGGTGGGAGAAAAAGTCAAGTTGGGCCCTTCAGTCAGTCAGCAGCCTCATGTGGCCCCCTTGGGAAAATTAGCCCCCTCTGCAGACCTCAAGGCAGCTCCCCAAAGCCTCCCACGAGAGGAGAAATGGGGCCCGTGGACATGGTGGCACATACCGGAATTCCAAAGAAGACTATTGTACCAAGAGAAGATCAGCACCTCACGGTTAGAAGAGACTAATTCATAAAATTGACATTAATAGATTAACAGAGTTGGAAGGGACCTTGTAGGTCATCTAGTCCAAGCAGGAGACCCTACACCATTTCTGACAGATGGCAGTCCAGTATCTTCTTGAAAGCTTCCACTGATGAAGCTCCCACAACTTCCGAAGGCAACTTCTGTTCTATGGGTTGATTGTTCTCACTGTCAGAAAATTTCTCCTTATTTCCAGGTTGAATCTCTCCTTGTTCAGTTTCCATCCATTATTCCTTGTCTGGCCTTTGGGTGCCTTGGAAAACAGCTTTACTCCCTCCACTCTGTGGTAGTCCCTCAAATATTGGAAGACTGCTATTCATGTCTCCCCTGGTCCTTCTCTTCACTAGACTAGCCATGCCCAGTTCCTGCAACCGTTCATCGTATGTTTTAGCCTCCAATCCCTTAATCCTCTTTGTTGCTCTTCTCTGCACTCTTTCCAGAGTCTAAACATCTTTTTTATAGTGTGCGGACCAAAACTGGACACCTTTCCTTCAGGAGCAAAAGGCGGGGTACATCCCTATTTATCTGGCATCCAGAGCCCTGCAAGGTGGGCTTGTGGGGGAGAGAGAGACTGTCCCATAGTCTCCTAGGAGTGTCTGCAGGTGGAGAGAGACTAGAACCTGAATTAAGCACTGCAAAAAAAAACTTTATGCGTATCAACATTCACATTGTAGAAATCATATTTAATATTGTTATAAGATACTTCTTTTTTTTTATCATTAAAGGTTTAAATTTTAGAGAGCTGTGTTTCTCAGCCTTGGTCATTTTAAGATGTGTGGACTTCAACTCCCAGAATTCCCCAGCCAGCCATGGAAAGTGTGCATTCAGAGAGAAATTCATACTGATCATATTCACAGGTAAAACTAAGCCAGTATCTTCTCATCCCACTTTTATGGACTGAAAACGTCACTTGGTTTCTCATGGGTTGCCATAGGGCTGTAATGCAAAATATTAGGCCACATCAGAAAGTGAATGTCATTTAATGTGAATTTTTTTTTTTGCTTTAATTTATATGCCGCCCTTCTCCGGAGACTCAGGGCGGCTTACAATGCAATAGCCTCCAGAATTTAATGAACATCACATCAGAATTGGGTTGTGGGTGGCATAGTTTTTGGAAGAGGTAATAAATGCATCGCTGAAATTTGTGAGGCTGATTAAAATTCACCTATTGTTAATTGGGAAATTAAAAATCACAATTTTGAGCGCCAATGCCTGGAATCTATATACTGGTTTGTTTTCTTTTCATACTGAATGATCAACCATCCGGCTGCATTTTAGTCTAGTTATTGTGTAAATCCAGCACTTTTCGTTAGCTGATGGCTGCCTCAGCGTCTTCTGCAGATCTAAAAAACTGGACTGAATGACCACAGCGCAGAGCAACTAAGATGATCAAAGGCCTGGAGACTAAAACATATGATGAAAGTATGTTGCAGGAACTGGGCAGGGCTAGTCTAGTGAAGAGAAGGACCAGGGGAGACATGATAGCAGTCTTCCAATATCTGAGGGGCTGCCACAAAGAGGAGGGGGTCAAGCTATTCTCCAAAGCACCCGAAGTCCAGACAAGGAAGAATGGATGGAAACTGACCAAGGAGAGATTCAACCTGGAAATAAGGAGGAATTTTCTGACAGTGAGAACAATCAACCCATAGAACAGAAGTTGCCTTCAGAAGTTGTGGCTTCATCCCTGGAAGCTTTCAAGAAGAGACTGGACTGCCATCTGTCAGAAACAGTGTAGGGTCTCCTGCTTGGGTGGGGGTTGGACTAGATGACCTCCAAGGTCCCTTCCAGCTCATTCATTCTAATGCTAATGCAGCACAGATAAGCAAAACAGAAGTGAATAGTCCAAAAACCGCTACATATTGTGAGCCACCCTGCAAAATCTGGTTTTGAAGGATGATTTACAAACTATAAACATAAAAAATGTAGACTTTCTTAAGTAGGGAGTTATTAGGTGGCAAATGTTGCTGTTGGGATGCTTTGCTCTTTAAACAATGCCCAGCAAAAGTTAGGTTTTATGAAACATATTATGAAGTCCTCAAATGTACATTTAGGAGGCATATCACGGTCAAAATATGAAGATGGCGGCTGCACCCGTGCCCCTTCCTCCCCAAAAGACCCCCCTGGGAGCCACAAAGAAGGTCTTCCCAGTTGTGATGTACAACTGACTGAATTCCTTTCTAGGATTATCAGTGCCAACTTTTGGCACTAGGTGAAAACTTTTTTGATATAAAGCTATTTCCCCAACTTTTAACATTGTTAACATCCTGCCCCTTGGAACGTTTTGGTTTGGTTTTGCTATTTCATCTCTTTTTCCTAGACTCTTTTAAAATCCATGATGAAAAGGAGACCTGTCAAATCAATCGATCAACTTGATCCTAACCAGCGTTTTAGCCTTCCAACAGCAGAGGCCAGTTTTGAAGTAGGAATCAAGGTTAGGTTCATCTAAGATCTGAAATCCTATCCCCAGGTTGGAACCGAAACTGTATTTGCCTAAAATGCTTAAAAAAAACCTGGTCGCATTATGGCTTAATATCATAGTCTGGTTCAGACATTGTTAAGATCGTCAGTAAGTTTTCACAATAAGTTCAGCTGTGAATGGACGGACATCCTGGTGTAGTTTCCTCAGGAATTCTACGGAAGAAGTTTGTCTTCTTCTGGGAAGGGTTTCCAGCTTCCTAGTCTATAGACCTGGCTTTTCTGTTGTCTCCATCCAAGCACTAACCAGCCGGGTGGATTTGATTTAAATCGAGTTGATTTAAATCTTTAAATCATGATTTAAATCACTAGTAAAAAGGCTTGATTTAAATCAACTCGATTTAAATCATAATTTTTAAAGAGCAACTGTCATCTCTGCTACGTGTATTTCGCTGTGCCCTCAAAACCATGTTGTTCCGCCAGGCTGGGCTATCAATATAAAGATTTTAATTGGTTTTAAATGGGATTTTAAATTTGGGGTTTTATAAATTGGGCCTATTATTTAATAATTTTAATTATTTTTAAATATTGTCTGTCTTTGTGTTTTTAATTAGGCTGTACACCGCCCTGAGTCCTTCGGGAGAAGGGTGGTATAGAAATAAAATAAATAAATAAATAAATACTCCTTTGACCCACTGTTGACTCACCGATAGTCCCAGTGTTGCAGAATATACAGCCTCATGCTGCATAACTAAGCTCCATTTCATGCTGAATAAACTAAATTATTTATGTATCTTAAATAGAAAACTATCTTATGATAGATTTTTACCCCCAAAGTTTTTTATTAAAATAAATTCGATAAAAATCAAAAAAATCCGATTTAAATCAAAAAAATCCAATTTTTTTGATTTTTTAAAAAAAATCATTGATTTTTATCCACCCTGCTAACCAGATCCTTCGAAATGAGCCAAGATCCGCCAGAAACTGCTGGAAATTACCAATTTGTCATGCAGCATGAAACTACCAGACATGATCACCCTATTGTGAATGCATTTTCAAGTGTGTGAGGGGGACGACTTCTCCCCCTCCCCGATTTGCCCTTCCTTCCCATCCCTCCTGCCCCAAGGCCAAGCCCACCTGGAGGTGCACGTAGTCGTAATCTTCCATCCAACCGCCCTCGCTGTTCTCATACTGCCCGTCGGGTGAGTCCTGAGCCAGGAATTTGGGCGGAGAAGGCAAGGGGCGCGACTGGATGTTGCTGGCCTTCTCAGAGGGCGTGCCGTGGGGGTGGCCGCCCTCCCCCGAGGAGGCCGGGGACCCCCTGGTCCGTCTGAAGAGCAACGAGGCATTGCCATGCAGGAAGGAGGCCAGCTGCTTGGTGTCGTCAGGCACCCCCCGCGAGTACATGACCAGGTGCTCGAGGTCATCCGGCGCCCCCGGCTTGCTGGCCACCAGGGCGCTAGGGGCCCAGCCGCAACCCTCCAAGGCCTGGCTGTGCCGTAGTAGCGCCTGGTACACCTCCTCCATCTTCTGCACCTGCTTGCTGAGCTTGGAATAGAGAGAGCGGTCCGAGGCCTGGGCGGCACTGCCCACCACCCCACGAGCAAATTCCAGCAGTTCCCTGAGGGACCCCTTGATGCTCTCCGCTGCCCCCCGGATGTGTCCCGCGTGGACCTCCATCCTCTCGGGGCTGCGCCAGCTGCCACTGATGAAAGACATGAGAGACGAGACAGCCGTGTTAACGTTGCTCTGAAGCCGGGCCAGCGTCTCCATTGCAACGTCCTGATCGAGGAGCAACTCCTTGTCCGGAGCTTCCCGAACGGGCACCGTGTCCAGAGAAGAATTGGAAAGATTGCTGCGGGTGCTGCCCGTGCTGGAAGCTGAAAGCCGCTTGCCGTCAGCCCGATCAGCCTGCGGGGGAACATCGTAGATGTAGTCGGCTTCTCCGTCTTTACTGCCGATCGTCAGCTCACGGGGCACGTCGTACACCTCCTGGCTGGCCAGTTTTCTCAACCCTGGTGGGACGTCGTAGATCTCCTGAGCATCTGACACCCCTTTAGTGGTGGGTGGAGGCACATCGTAGACGTCTTCGGGCAAGAGAGGCTCCGCCAGGGGCGCCAAAGGCGGAGCCAGGATGAGGGGATGACGCGATGGGTCGAAGGGTTTCACCTTGCAGAAGACGGGGGGCACGTCGTAGGTCTCCTCCCTCAGGGGGCCATCTGGGACATCCTTGCTGACCGAGGGAGGGATGTCGTACACCTGCAAAGATAAAGCAGCCAACTGTTCCAACTCTATACAGATAGTTGACATACAACCGTAACGGAGTCTAATATATACAACCTTGATATACAACCGTAAAGGAGCCTGCCGAGTACGGTCGTAAGACATAATGGTTGTAAAATCAGGCGTGTAAGCAACATAACAGTGGTCGAGTTGCCGATTGCACAAAGTTTAGTGATATGACGGACAGAACTTTCAATCCAGGTCATAAATAGATGGAAGTAGGTCTTTCATAACTTTGACTCAAGTGCTAAATGACCAGTTGTAAGTGTATCGTAAGCGAGGGTGTATTGTCTTGTACCTTGTAATTTGGTTTATCTCAACTTGTCCTCATGAAACAGGGAGAGAATGAAATGAGATAGAAATACTTCCTAGACACTTTTTCAAAAGACCAGATTCTTGGATTAATTGGGCAGACCTCAATGTACGACCACAACTGAGCCCAAAATTTCTATAGGCGAGACAGTTAAGTGAGTTTTGTCCCCCTTTTATGACTTTTCTTGCCGCAGTTGTTAAGTGAATCACTGCAGTTGATAAGTTAAGTAACACGGCTGTTAAATGAACCTGCCTTCCCCTTTGAATTTGCTTGTCAGAAGGTCGCCAAAGGGCATCAAATGACCCCAGGGACACTGCGACCGTCATAAATACAAGTCAATTGCCAAGGATTTGAATTTTGATCCCGTGACCACGGGGATGCTGCAAAGGTCGTTAAGTGTGAAAAATGGTCCCGTCAAACGGTCAGTAAGCGAACTGTTGTAAATCGAGGACTACCTGTATAGCCCACAGCAGGATAACGAGCAGAGCAAAAGCTCAGAATTGTACTTTTAAGATTTGGGAGATTCTGGTCACAAAGCCTTCCAATTAAGCCGAATTAGCTCAACTGGTTGTGATTCTTATGTGGTTTGCCCACCAGGCTGGCATCATGCTTAAATCCCCCCCCCTCCGGTCTCATTTACAGCCTGAGAAACTAGGGAGAGTATCTTCTAAGTCTCTCACCCCACTCATTGCAGGTGCTCCTCAACTTACGACGACAACTGGGACCAGAATTTCCACCGCTGAGCAAGCTGGTTGTTAAGTGAATCTTAGTCTAATTTTACGACTCAAACCACAACAAGGTTAAGACGAAACAGGCCATCGTTAAGCAAACCCTTTAGCAGTTGAGAAATCCTGACTTACACATACTCAGGGCCATTTGTTGTGGCCCGTACGCGGCCTGTGCAGCTAGTAGCTGATTCCGACAGCGAGGAGGCTGGTGTGGTGCTGCGCCAGCAGCCTGTGCAGCTGGTACTCGAGTTGGACAGTGAGGAGGCTGGAGAAGATGTGGTGCCAGAGGCAGGGATTCAACCAGAGCCTTCAGAACCTCCAGAAGCTCCCATAAGTGAAGAGGACGAAGAGGAGGAGCCTCTTCTCGATGCACGGGCACGCAGAGCTGTCAAAAGGCAGGAGTGGCTCCTCAGGAGGAGGTCTCCTCGAGAGTAAGGTTTGGGGCTAATTGGCCACTCCCTTAGCCTATTTACGGAGGAACGCCGACTGAAGCAATTTGCAGGGAACAACTTAGTTCACATACCTTCGTGTCTTGTCTTGCTTATCTTATCAGCTTCCTGCAAATTGCTTCTGGGTATTCTGCCAACCATAGTAAGTTTTCAGTTATTATTCTTTGAATTCTTGGTGGCTGTTAATGCAATTAATTAACAACCGTTATTGTAAAAGACTGGTTTATTCAGTAAACTAAGGTCTGAAAGGACTTTGTGTGTGCTGCGTTCTTTGGGGTCCGTAGCTGGGACAGAACACCATTTGATTCAGGGCCTACAATATTTATTTTATTTTTTTCCTTTCGGATTACATTGAGAAGCGAATTTGTCAGTTCTGCTTTGCGTCAAGGACTTGAGTGTAAAACAAATGGCAGGGAAGTTAATCATTGCTTTATTACCTTGGAGAACAAGGGTGTGACGTGTGAGTTTGTGTTTGTGTATCCCCTCTCCAGGCACAGACTATCCAGAAACACCGACTCCGGCTGGCAAGGAAAGTGTCAACCAAAGGAGCAGGTGGCACCATGCCCAGTTCTAACAATTCACTACCCGATTTTAATGGGCCATATCGAGGGGTCTGTCGAATGACCCATAAATATCAGGAGTCATAAAAACGAGCAATGCTCAAACATTTCTCCTCCTCCAGTTTACAAACATCAGGCAGTCAAAGATACGATCCTTTGACAACCGGGGCTGAATTTTGCAGCCAGACCGTTGTTCTGTGACTTAATTTTAGGGTACCGGCAGTCCTCGGCTTATGACCACAGTTTGGGATCGGAATTTCTAAGCAAGGCGGTGAGTCATACATACGAAAAAAGGTTACAACCTTTTTCTGCCGCGGGTTTTAAGCGAACGACCAGCGGTGAAGTAAATCATGTGGTGATTTAAGGAAACGTGGCTCCCCTTTGTCGGAAGCCCCCTGGGAAAGGTGGCATCTGGCGGCTGCAACCTGGGAATGTCGCCATCTGTCATGAATACATGGCAGTTGCCAAGAGCCTGAAACTTTGATCGCATGACCATGGGGACGTTGCGACGGTCATGAGGGCAAGGAGTGGTCGTAAGTCGCTTTTTTTTGCCGCTATTGTGACTTTGAATGGTCACTAAATGAATGGATGTAAGTCAAGGACTATCTGTCTCCAGCTACAGGTTCTGCCATCCCATCTTTGCTCAGGGTCCAAAGTCTTCCAACCTACAGTTGCACCAGGTCAAATCCAGAGTCCAGAGAAGGAGGCTGAGTCGTGCATACCGTGTTTCCCCGAAAATAAGACCCTGTCTTCTATTTTTTTGAACCCCGAAATAAGTGCTTGGCCTTATTTTTTGGGGAGGTCTTATTATTTTGGGGCACCTGGAGCAAGACGGGGCTCCTCTTGCCATCTTACCTGATTTCCAGCTCTGCATTTAAATATTTTCAGAGAGGGCTTATTTTCAAGGGGGACTTATTTTGGCACATGCACTCAAGCCCGATTGGGCTTATTATCAGGGGAGGTCTTATTTTCGGGGAAACAGAGTAGATAGGAAGGATATACAGCAGAGCAGGGGTGAAATCTACTTAGCTTCCCAACCGGTTCGGAAGTGCATGTGTGCATGTGGACCCTCTGCTCATGTGCAGAGGATAAAAAAACAGGTTACTTCCTGTTTAAAACCAGGAAGTAACAACGACCAGGCGGGTGGGCGGAGCCTCGCACCGCCATCGCTACCGGTTCTCCGAACCACCGGCCACCATCGCTACTGGTTCTTTGAACCACCGGCCACCATCGCTACCGGTTCTCCGAACCACCGGCCGCTATTGCTACCAGTTCTTTGAACCACTGGCTGCCATCGCTACCAGTTCTCCAAACCAACGGCTGCCATCGCTACCAATTCTCTGAACCACCGGCGGCCATCGCTACCAGTTTGGCCGAACCTGTCCGAACTGGGAGCATTTCACCCTTGCAGCAGAAGTGAGTTTCACATATTCTTACCACTGGTTCGCCCCGCCCGCCTGTGCACGCCTTCTGCACATGCGTCCGCCCTCGAAAATGTGGCTAAATAGGACGGTATTACGCCAGTTTGCCTGAACTGGTCCGAACCGGCTGAATGCCACCACTGATATACAGCTAGTCCTTGACTTACAACAGCTCATTTAGTGACCATTCAAAGTTACAAGGGCACTGAAAAAGCAACTTCTGGCGGTTTTTCACTCTTACGACCGTTTCAGCATCTCCATGGTCACATGATCAAAAGTCAGACACTTGGCAACTGACTCATATTTATGACGGCTGCAGTGTCCCAGGGTCACATGATCCCCTTTTGCGACCTTCTGACAAGCAAATTCAAAGGGGAAGGCAGATTCATTTAACAACCGTGTTACTGAGACAACTTCAGAGATTCACTTAACAACGGTGCCAAGAATGATCGTAACATGGGGCCAAATTCACTGAACAAATGTCCACTTAGCGACAGAAATTGTGGCCATAAGTTGAGGACCTACCTGTAAAAGACAGGCAGAAGCCTGCTCTTACTCACAGCTGTTTCCAGTGACAAGAAAGGTTGTAAAATGCAGCAAAACTCATTGAACGACTGTCTTACTTAGCAACAGAAATTTTCAGAACATTCAGTTGTGGTTGTACGTTGAGGATTATCTGTCTGCAGGAGAGGTTTTCTCACAACACATCAAGGCAAACCCTCGGAGAACACACGATGGCTAAATCCCGGCCTCATCGAAAGGCCTTCTCTGCCGTCCAGCAGGCTGCTACCCCTTACCAGCAGTCTTACATTGGCTCAACCGCACGGCCCCTTCTCCAGATCCCTTCCAACTAACTAAACCATGATTCCCACTCCAGTCCAGGGTAGTCCCTGGCAGTGGTGGGTTACTACTGGTTCTCTTTGTGTACACGCTTCGCGCTCCGCGCAAGCGCGTTACGTATCTGCCCAGCTGAGGTGCGGCAATCCACTCTGCCACACCTATCAGCTGGGCTAAAAAAGAAGAAATAAAGGTAGGAATAACGCGTGGGCGGGCGGGAGGGCCCAGCTCCCAGACAAAGATAACCGGTTCGGTGACATCACATCGTCACCGCTACTGGCTCAGCCGAACCGGGCCGAACCGGGAGGAACCCACCACTGGTACCTGGGCCCCCCACTCACCCCTTGCAGGTTCTTCTCCACGCTGGGCGGCACATCATAGATCTCATGGCCTCCACTGTTGGCGGTCTTGCCCATCATCGCAGGGCTGTCGTAAACCTGGACAAAGGAGACATTGTGAAGCTGCTTTTTCAAGCGATCAACCAAAATCCCTCCCTGATTTTCTCCGATCTGCTCGGCCTGCACCTCTCGTCTCGCCTGCTTTGGGTAGCTTCTGGATTCTCCATCAATCCCCTGATTCACCAGGGAGCCCTGGGGGCGCAGTGGTCAGAACGCAGTATTCTGCCAACTACCAGCAGTTCGATCCTGACCGGCTCAAGGTTGCCTCAGACTTCCATTCTTCCGAGGTCGGAAAAATGAGGATCCAGATTGTTGGGAGCAATAGGCTGACTCTGTAAACTGCTTAGAGAGGACTGTAAAAGCACTGTGAAGCAGTATATAAGTCTAAGTCCTATTGCTAGTCCTTCCTTCCTTCCTTCCTTCTCTCCTTCCGTCCTTCCCTCCCTCCCTCCCTCCCTTTCCTTCCTTCCTAGCAACCGTGGCAATGAAGGTCATAAAACGGGGCAAAACTCACTGAACAAATATCTCACTTAACAACAGAAATTTGGGGATCAACTCTGATCGTAAGTCGAGGACTACCTGTATAACCCTATCCTCCCTTCTGCTGTTGCCGAAGCAGGCAAGAAACTGGCAGGGCCAATTCGGATGGTGAGAAGGGAGGCATATAAGTGTAACAAAATAAGTAAATAAAATTCAAGCGATCTTTAAAGAATCCGTTGTATGTCCTAAGCCCAGTTTGACAAGTCTTGGGCCAGGAGTGTAAACATGGGGTGTGTCCCTGCCACGTCCACCCCGCTGCCCCCTTGCCCCAAGAGACAAAGCCAGCGCACTCACTTCCTGGCCACTCCGGTTCACCATCAACCCCCTTGTGGGGGGCACGTCGTAGATTTCCTGGAGCTGTCGAGGAACATCATACTCGTCTTGCTGGTCCCCTTTGGGGGTCTCGTAAACGTAGACTTGTCCCACCCGTGTGGGGATCACCACCTGCAGAGGAAGGAAGGGGATGCTTCAGAGCTAGCACCTGCTCTGTGGGGCAGGCGGAGGTCGCCGGAAAAGAAAGATGGCCGACTCTAACAAGAACCTGCCTCAGGACCTCTTTCTCTTGGGAGACCCTCACTGACAGAAGAGCCTTCCTAGATGCCAGGCTAGCAACATGGGTAGCTGGATACAGAGCACTCGAGCAGAAGCCCACCATGGAGGACAAGATGGCCTTGGGGGATGAGCTTTATCCTACCTGCTGTGCCCACGTGCTCACCTGTTTTCGCAAGGTGAGCAAGCTTTCCAGGCACCATCGTGGAAATTTGCTTGACTGTCTGATAAAATTTAGATTCAGAATGGCTGAAGGATTGACAAAATGCTACCCTGTGGTAAGATGGGCAGCCAATAAATTGATGGATGGATGGATGGATGGATGGATGCTGTTCCTAATACCTTGCAAGTTTTGTCATTCTCTCTCTGAAGATTTGGATGCTCTCGCCTCAGAACTCCTGAGATTTTAGTGGGTTCACCTTGAAATTTTGACAGGTTCATGAGATATTATGGTTCATGTCCAGAATTTCAATTTTGGGTGAGAACATTGAAATCTTGCATTTAAAACTTTTAGGGTCTTCGAATTCTCCCTCCCTCCCTCCCTCCCTCCCTCCCTCTCTCTCTCTCTCTCTCTCACACACACACACACACACACACACACGAGACCATTGGGAGATGCCAGAGGTGACACGATTGCCATGAGCATTGTATTGCCAAGCCTTGCTCTGCACTCAATGGGAGATACAAACACACAGCCATCAAGGAGGAGAAATGGGATTTAAACTATTCACAGTAGAAGAGGAGAATGATAATGATGTGTTGCCCGAGCCCGCCTCCCCAAAACCTGCTGCCCAGAATAAAGGTTTCCTATTAATTATCATAGAACATAGAATAATAGAGTCGGAAGGGACCTTGCTAGTCTTCTAGGCCAGCTCCCTGCTCAAGGAAGAGACCCCTGGGTCTACCCAAGTAATGGGTGGAAGTTCATCAGAGGGAGACCCAACCTGGAAATAAGGAGGAATTTCCTGCCAAGGACAACAGGAGAGGAGAATGGAGGAGAGGAGAGAGTGGAGAGGAGAGGAGAATGGACGGGAGGAGAGGAGAGGAGAGGAGAGGAGAATGGACGGGAGGAGAGGAGAGGAGAGGAGAATGGAGGAGAGGAGAGAGTGGAGAGGAGAGGAGAATGGAGGAGAGGAGAGGAGAGGAGAGGAGAGGAGAGGAGTGGAGAGGAGAGGCGAGGAGAGGAGAATGGAGGAGAGGAGAGATGAGGAGAGGAGAGGAGTGGAATGGAGAGGAGAATGGAAGAGGGGAGAGAGTGGAGTGGAGTGGAGTGAAGTGGAGTGGAGAGGCGAGGTAAGGAGAGGAGAATGGAGGAGAGGAGAGGAGGAGGGGAAGGGAGGGGAGGGGATTCTTTATTGGCCAAGTGGGATTGGATACACAAGGAATTTGTCTCCGGTGCATAAAAGTGTAACCTTTAACTGGGCAAAATGATGCATTGTAAGAGCAAAACCTTTTCAAACAAGGGACCCCAAATGGGCTAATTTATAGAATGTGACCAACATTTAGGAGCTGGAATTGAAATTTGGCAATTTTTATGAAACATTTTATGACATAAAAATGATCATAAAGCATTTAATGACATAATATTTTCTGTGGTCAACTCCTGATGCTATATATATATTTAATGTGGGCTACTTTTCAAGGCAAATACATCTCTGAATCTCTCCCTGCATTTTTAAGAACTTTTCCAGTATATTAAAAGCTCTGCCATTATAAGGAAATATCTCTGATGGATTGTCTACTATAAAGGGATAGCAATGTTTTCCTTTTGTTTGTTTCCTTCGATTGGTTCTGTGTGTCTTCCTGCCTTAAGCCAAAGATCTTTTCTTAAATATGATTAATAAACAAGAGTGCCCTCTATTCTTTCTTATTAGAATTAGAATTCTTGATTGGCCAAGTGGGATTGGACACCCAAGGAATTTGTCTTTGGTGCATATGCTCTCACTGTACATAAAAAGACAAGATACGTTCGTCAAGAATCCCAAGGCACAACACTTATGCTTTGTATTATTCACTGCAAGATTACTGCTGATGCAACCCTGCTAATTTTCATCAACTAAGACAGTTTTTTTAATATTCTCCTTGCCTAGTGATAAGGTCCTGTGCGTTTTCTCTCAAAATGGTTGGTCTTTGTGTGTTCCTGCTGCTGTTCATTTAACTGGATGCTCTAATGAATAATATGGTCTGCAAAGGAAGGACTTTTTAACCCTTTCAATGCTTGTTCAACTGCCATCTAGGGTTCCTGAAATGCACTTCCTGGAGCAATTGTGGGGGATCCACTCAGTTTTATCCTGGAAGTAGCATTCAAGGGATGTTCTAAGCCAGCGGTCCCCAACCCTTCCGGCTCTGTGGACTGGCAATGGCGGGGAGAGGGAATGGTTTCACGTGTGTGCCCACTGCTCACACTAATGGATCTTCACATGCTCACATGCTGTTTGCGTGACCCAGTTCCCAACGGGCCATAGACCAGAACTGGGTTGCAGACCAGGAGTTGGGGACCCTGTTCTAGGCAACTGCCAGAAACCACATCTCAGCATCCACTGAAATTGAGGTACAATCCTCCCCATTGTTGCAACTTTCTCAAATTATCTGTGGATTAAGGGAGGTGGGGTCCAACCGATCTGGAGTTTGCCTGGCTGAGGAAGAACTCCAAGAGATTCAGGCCTTGCAAAAACCGCCTTTATGACAAGAGCCCTGGTGGCGCAGCAGACTAAAGTGCTGTTAAGTAGCACCAGCTGCCTGCAATTACTGCGAGTTCGAATCTCACCAGGCTCAAGGTTGACTCAGCCTTCCATCCTTCCGAGGTAGGTAAAATGAGGACCCGGATTGTGGGGGCAATAAGCTGACTTTGTATAAAAAAGAACACCGCTTGGGGGGAGGCCCGAAAGCCCTACTAAGCAGGTATATACAAAAGTATGAAGGCTATTGCTTAACACATTGTAAGCCGCCCTGAGTCTCCGGAAAAGGGCGGCATATAAATAGACTCAATCAATAAAATAAATAAAATAAAATAAAATAAAATAAAATAAAATAAAATAATAAAATAAAATAAAATAAAATAAAATAAAATAAAATAAAATAAAATAAAATGAGCCAGGATCTCACCCGATTTTGGGGGACAGCTTCCACCCGTTCATTTCTTCCTCCCCATCCTCAGCTCCATTTTTGCCAGAGCTGAATTCTTTCACTCCCTCTCTGCGCTCAGAATCCCACCCTTCCACCCCCTCCCCAAAACCTCCTGGAAGGTCTCCTGTTTGAGCAGGGGGTTGGACTAGAAGACCTCCAAGGTCCCTTCCAGCTCTATTCTGATTGGTTGAGACTAGCCTCTCCTGCTCTTCACAGGGATTCAAACAGACTCTTCTTGAGCCCAACTGAGTCAGCAGATGGTCCATTATTTTGCAGTGCAACGCTGAAGAACAGTCTTTCCAAGCTGCAGGAACTGGAACTGGCAGTCCATGCAAGGATCCCTCTTTAAACGTGGTCTACACAAACAGAAACCTCTCCAGCACACGGAAATAACAGTAAAAATAAATGATTATGTTGGATTCAACAGTTAAAATAAAAATGATTATGCTGGGATTAAAAGTAAAAGAGGAGGACTAAGATGAAGATGATGTGCTGTGATAAATAATTAAAGATAAATATGTTGGGATTATTTGCTAAAATTAGGATGATTATATTGAGATAAATAATAATGAAGATGATTTGTTGTGAGTAATTGTTAAGATAGTGTTTCAGATAATAGTAATGATTTATATTTTTAAGATACATTCATTCAATTAAAAATAAAAAGATAATGAAATGATATTGAGTTAGGATTTAAAGATTTAAGTAACGGGTTTTTGGATAATGGGATTATAAAATAGATAGACTGTCTGTCTAAAACATTAAGTTGTGTTATTTGGAAATTAAGATTTGAGGTGAAAAAATAGAAAGGTAATTGTTTTGGAGTGAGTTATTGTGAGCTGGGTTTTTTTTTCTGTTTTTTTTTCTTTTTATTATTATTTTTACAAGACGATAATTAGTGGAGATGAAATATTGTTAAAAGATGAATTAGCGATTGTACCAATTTATAACCGGATCAATGCTTCGTTCCCAAAGATGTATTTTATGTTTATGTTTTAAAAAATAAAAAAAACTTTTTATTAAAAAAAAAAGAAAGAAAAAAACCTCTCCAGCACACGAGGTGCAGCCAACACTTTCTCCAGAAGGGGGCACTGGCCACCCACAGGCGCTGGCTGCAGGACCTGCCCTCCCCAGGGAAAGCGAGAATGACATCACCTTCTATTTTTAGAGAGGAGCCACTGAGGGGCTTAGAGCTGATGCACAATGAGGGCTGTTTCCCTCCTGGGCGAAAGGAGAGACCCTGGAGCCAGGAGCAGCTTTCCCAGCTGTTGTTTGTTTGCAGAGAAACCACACGCACCCACACGCACACACCAGCCTCGGCAACCCAGACAGAGAGCAGAAGCCGTGCCAGCTCCGCTGGAGGATTGTATGCCCTCCAGCTGCTGTCACCCTCGATCTAGGCAACTCAGAGCCACATCGAGGGATTCGACGTCGAAGTCAGCTTCAACAAAAACAAACAAGAGGGGTTTTTTTGTCACTGCAAAGGTCTTTGGATGTCTAATGTTAGATGCCAACTAACGTAAAGATTGCTTGGATCCTGAGACCATCCCTGGCCCCATTTCAGTTAACTCTCCTGGGCTGAATCTTTTGCCATCCCCTATAATCTCTCTCTCTCTCTCTCCCCCTCCTTCTATATCTATCTATCCATCCATCCGTCATCTACCTATCTATCTTTCTATTATCCATGCATCCATGCATCCATGCATCCATCCATCCATCCATCATCCACCCACCCACCTATCTATCTATCTATCTATCTATCTATCTATCTATCTATCTATCTATCTATCATCTGTATCTATATCATCTACCTTCTATCCTCTATCCATATCTATCTATCCGTCCATCCGTCCATCCATCCATCCATCTATCTATTATCTATCTATCTATCTATCTATCTATCTATCTATCTATCTATCTATCTAGCTATCTATCTAGCTATCATCCATCCATCTTTTAGATTTATATGGTTGCCCAACTGACACACGGTGACTCTGGGCAGTGTTCAGCATTAAAAATCAACCATGTAAACTCACCCCACCCCACCCCAACCCCCTGCCCCCATACACACCCCATAGCAGCAACAAACCCAACCACAAAAGCCACTTGACCAGCTCCGAATCAACCTGGGGTCCCCAGGCCTGCTGACCCAACTCATCTCCAGGGCCCTCTGGAAAAGTAGCCAGGAAGGGGCCCCCAGCTTATTTTGCGGGAACAAGGAAGGAAGCCTCATCCCTCCCTGATCCAAAGGGTGCTACAGCCACTATAGGCAGTCCCCCACTTACAATCATTCATTTAGTGACCATTTGAAGTTACCCTGTTTCCCCCAAAATAAGACGTCCCCTGATAATAAGCCCAATCGGGCTTTTGGGCGCATGGCAATAAGGCCAAGCTCTTATTTCAGGGTTCAAAAAAAATATAAGACAGGGTCTTATTTTCAGGGACACATGGTATCTATCTATTTGTCATCTCTCTCTGTCTCTCTCTCTCTCTCTCTCTCAATCTTCCTCTCCCTCCCTCCTTCCCTCCCTCCTTCTCTCTCTTTCTCACTCTCCCTTTCTCTCTCTCCCCTGTTTCCCCCAAAATAAGACATCCCCTGATAATAAGCCCAATCAGGCTTTTGGGCGCATGGCAATAAGGCCTAGCGCTTATTTCAGGATTCAAAAGAATATTAGACAGGGTCTTATTTTCGGGGAAACACAGTACAATAGCACTGAAAAAATACGACTGGCGACTGGTCCTCACACTCGCAACCATAGAGCATTCCCACAGTTGCAGGATCAAAATTTGGGTGCTGGGCTTGTATCTACAGCATTTCCAGAGTCCCGGGATCACGTGATTGCCATTTGCGATCTTTCCAGCCGGCTTCTGACAAGCAAAGTCAGTGTGTCAATGGGCCCCCTGTGGGGTGCAACCATTGTGTACACATGCTGGTTGCCAAGGGCCCAAATTTGAATCATGTGACCGAGGGGAATGCTGCAACAAATCATAAGGGCGAAGCCAGTTGTGAGTCACTTATCTCAACGCTGTTGTAACCTTGAACGGTCATTAAATGAATGTCTGTATCAGTGGTGGGTTTCGAAAAAATTTACTACCAGTTCTGTGGGTGTGGCATGATGGGTGTGGCTTGGTGGGCGTGGCTTGGTGGGCATGGCAGGGGAAGAATACTGTAAAATCTCCATTCCCACCCCACTCCAGGGGAAGGATACGGCAAAATCCCCATTTCCTCCTGATCAGCTGGGACTCGGGAGGCAGAGAATAGATGGGGATGGGGCCAGTCAGAATTTTTACTACCGGTTCTCTGAACTATTCAAAATTTCCGCTACCGGTTCGCCAGAACTGGTCAGAACCTGCTGAAACCCACCTCTGGTCTGTATGGAACTGATTCTGAGTACAACCCTCCTGAGCTCCGTTTTCACTGGCAGAGGGTTGCAGGAGGCTGTGACAGCCGAAAACGGAGCTGTCAGAAACACCATGGGCCGGTCCTTCGCTGTTTCCAGGGCAGCCCCGCGGGCCAGATCTAAGCACCCTGCGGGCCAGATACGGCCCCCGGGCTTTGAGTTTGACACCCATGCCCTAAAAGATGCCAGTCTCTCTTAGGCCAGAAGGCAGCCTGCCGTGGGGCAGAAAGCACTTCCTGCAGCCACGACGGGTAGTCCTCGGCGTACGACCACACTTGAGCCCCAAATTTATGTTGCCAAGTGAAACATTCGGTAAGTGAGTTTTCCCCCGTTTTACGACCTTCCTTGCCACGGTTATTTAAGTGAATGGTTGTAGTTGTGACATTAATCAACATGGTTGTTAAGTGAACTTTGCCTTTGCTGGTCAGAAGGTCGCAAAAGGGGATCAGGTGAGCCCGGGGGACACTGCGACCGTCATAAATGTGAGTCGGTGGCCAAGCGTCTGATTTTGGATCACATGACCACGGGGATGCTGAAGCGGTCATAATTGTGGGGAAAAAAAACCGGGTTTAAGTCGCTTTTTTCAGTGCTGTTGTAACTTTGAACGGTCACTAAACGAATGGTTGTAAGTCAAGGACTACTGTACTTGCATTCCCCATAGTTTGCTCCAGGACTGCTGCTTGGTGCCTCCTGCTCTCCATGCCACAATCTGGGGAAAGGGAGAGAGGTGGGTGGGAGGCTACGACACCCTTTCCCAAATCCCTTCCTTCCTTCCCTCCCTCCCAGTCTCTCCTTCAAGGTCAGCGGCTGAATGCAAGAGAAACACGCAGGGCTTGGGAAGGACGGGGTCTTGGAAGGAAGCAACATCCAGTCTGGTACACAAACACACACACACACCGGTGCAGCCACAGGAGTTTTTGTGCGCCTGCATGTGGATTGACACAAGGAGCAGAGCAGAGCAGAGCAGAACAGAATAATAGACTTGGAAGGGACCTTGTAGGTCATCTAGTCCAACCCCCCGCCCACACTGGAGACCTTACACCATTTCTGACAGATGGCTGTCCAATCTCTTCTTGAAAGCCTCCAGGGATGAATCTTCCACTATTTCCAAAGGCAACTTCTCTTCCATCGGTTGATTGTTCTCACTGTCAGACAATTCCTCCTTATTTCTAGGTTGAATCTCTCCTTGATCAGTTTCCATCCATTATTCCTTGCCTGACCTTCAGGTGCTTTGGAAAATAGCTTGACCCCCTTCCTCCTCTCTGTGGCAGCCCCTCAAATATTGGAAGATGCTATCGTGTCTCCCCTGGTCCTTCTCTTCACTAGACTAACCAGGCCCAGTTCCTGCAACCTTTCATCGTATGTTTTGGTCTCCAGGCCTTTGATCGTCTTAGATAGATTCAGATTAACAGAGTTGGAAGGGACCTTTTAGGTCATCTAGTCCAACCCACCGGCCAAGCAGGAGACCCTACACCATTTCTGACAGATGGCCGTCCAGTCTCTTCTTGAAAACCTCCAGTGATGAAGCTCCCACAACTTCTGAAGGCAACTTCTGTTCCACTGGTTGATTGTTCTCACTGTCAGAAAATTTCTCCTTATTTCCAGGTTGAATCTCTCCTTGTTCATATCTCCTTGTCCATTGTTCCTTGTTTGGCCTTCGGGTGCTTCGGAAAACAGGTTGACTCCCTCCTCTCAGAGGACTCTGTCTGCTCCTTGTATCAATCTACACAAAGCTCACCTCTGCTGGCCCAGAAAACCCCAAGCCTGCCGTGTGAATGTTACTAGATCCAGATCTACTCGACCTTTCCTTGGTTAAACCGCTTAGACGGCACCTGCAAACCTGCTCTGTTTATTCCTAGCTTCTGTGCCAATGCCCCAGTTTTGCCTGCTCTGGATTCACACAAGCAGCAGCTGGGACAAGGTCCCTTCGCAGCATCCCAAGGCTGGAGCCAAAGGCAACCGAGAAGCTGTGCAGGGGCTCCTGGCGCCCCCCTCCCCTTTTGCAGGAAGGCCCCCCTCCAACCACAGCCCTGCCCAGGAAAGGAGACCAGGGTGCCTCTGTGACGGAGGCCCAGGAGAAGTCATTTCCGTTCCCAGGAAAGAACCGGAAATGGCTCTCTGGAGCCTCCTGCAACGCTTCACCCGGGCAAAAGTCCCAGTAAAATTGCAAATCTGAAGTCCAGCCCTTGGCTTTGTCCCAGGCCACTGCTCGGCTGGATGGGACAGCAGGCGAGAGGAGTGCGCAGGGCACAAAGAGCACAGATCTGGAACCGCCCCTTCTGCTTGCTCCCACCCCCCCTTGCAATTCCAAACTGCCCAGGAGGACACAAGCCGCCCCTGTTCCTTCAGCTGTTTGAAGCAGAGAGGGAGGGTCTGCTGGCAGCCCACCCACCAGCACGCTGCCCTGCAGGCCCAGGCGGGCCACACCTGCTTCCTTCCCCCACCCCACCCCCCTCCAATCCTCTGAACGGGATGCCCAGCTTTTCTGGTGCAGAAAGGAAGAGCCATTTGGAATCCTGTTTCTGGAAGCTCCTGAGCCTGGAGGGAAGCTGCCTAGCCCCACTGGGCCCTGCTGCAGCTGGTTTTCATGGAACCCGGCGGTGCCCAAGAGCGCAAGCAGCCCTCCAACCTGGCGCCCATTAAGAGCCCCGGGAGCACAGCTGGGAGGGTGGTTTCCCCAACTCTTGGTCGCGCAGCAGACTAAAGTGCTGTTAAGTAGCACCAGCTGCCTGCAATTACTGCAAGTTCGAATCTCACCAGGCTCAAGGTTGACTCAGCCTTCCATCCTTTCCAGGTAGGTGAAATGAGGACCCGGATTGTGGGGGCAATAAGCTGACTTTGTATAAAAAAGAATACAAATTTAGGGGGGGGGGCGAAAGCCAGTATAAGCAGGTATATACAAAAGTATGAAGGCTATTGCTTAACACATTGTAAGCCGCCCTGAGTCTCCAGAGAAGGGCAGCATATAAATCTAACCAATACATAAATAAATAAACTCTCTCTTTTAAAACAGCCTAAACTGGTAGCAGCTCCAGCCTCGTTCTCTCCTGGGATTCTCCGTGCCTTGGAGTCCCCTTGCTCCGGCTCCGAGACGGCCACTGACTGGTCGCATCAGACACACCAGCATCCTATTGGAGTCACCACCTCCGGCCAATGAGACAGACTGAAGCCCGGTCAAGGGGATCCGGCCCCAAAGTAGCCAATGAGGAAGATACAAACCCTCTGTTAGACTAACTGTCCAATTGGAAAGGGGAGGAGACAGGCAGTATTTGCAGGGCCCACATTGTCCCCTGTTATGTGTGGGGCTCTATCTGCAAAGCACCTAGCAGGTAGCATGCCCGGACGCAGCTGCCATCTTGACTGTTCTCACATGGACGGACGGACACGCACCAAGCTATGCAAACCTGAGGGAGGGAGGATCTCTTTAGGACAGAAAAACTTAGCTGTGGCCCTGAGGAGGAAGGAGAGGTGGGAAAGCAGAGAGAGAGAGAGAAAGAAAGAGAGAGAGAGAGAAAGAGAAAGAAAGAAAGAGTGAAAGAAAGAGAGGGAGAGAAAAGACGAGAGAGAGTAGAAAGAGGAAGAAAGAGAGGGAGAGAGAAAGAAAGAGAGAGGAGAAAGAGGAAGAAAAAGAAAGAGAGAGAGAGAGAGGGAGAGAGAAAGAAAGGAAGAAAGAAGGAAAGAGAGAAAGAGAGAAGAAGAGAGAGGAGAAAGGAAGAAAGAGAGAGTGAAAGAAAGAAGGAGAGAAAGAAAGTGAGAAAGAGAGAAGAAGAGAGGAGAAAGAGGAAGAAAGAGAGTGAAAGAGAAAGAGGGAGAGAGAAGAAAGAGAAAAAGAGAAAAAGAGAAAGAGGGAAAAAGAGAGAGAGAGAGAGAGAAAGGGAGGGAGGGAGGGAGGGAGGGGGGGGCAGGGGAAAGAGACTCCCTGCCATGTCAGTTTCTAGACCAGGCCTCCCTCGAAAGTCTGACACAGATCGTCCTTGAGTTACAATCGTAGTGGTCAAAAAGTCACATCAGTCATAAAGTATGATTCGATGGTATGATTCCTTTTTGCAGTGCCCCAAAGTACGGTCCTGTAACTGTGGGGAGGACCAAACTTTGAAATTGGGTCCTAAGTAGCCCCCAGGTAGGTCCATCGGAACTTCGAAGAGCCACTATCGTAAGTCGAGGACGCTCTGTATGGGGTGCAAAGGCTTTACGTACAATGATGCGGGAGGAGCAGCCAGGATGGCATTTTTCAGACTGAATGAGGACTCTTCCTCTTTCTACACCCCCGTCGCCCCCTCAGCTTAATCCAGCTTTCCCAAAGAAGGCGCCCCCTAGATATGGATGACGATACCCATGATCCCCAGCCGAAGAGCCCCACAATGTAAGGCAGCCTTGGATCATCCCCGGTTGAGGTTTATTTTGTACTGGCTGGTGTGGAAACCAAAAGACGCAGAGCCCGGATACCCCGTCTCGGCCACTTACCTTGCCTTGGGCCTTGGGGGGATCCCAGCCGTGGCCGTCCAGAGAAGGAGGGACCTGGTAAATGTCCTGGGATAGGCAGGCCGGCCCGGCTGGCACCTGATAAACATCTTGCGCTTGAGAAGGACTTTGTTTGGGGTAGGCGGTAATCTGCTTGCCGGCAGGAGACTGGAAGGGCCCCGGGGCCCCTGGGGTCTTGTTGGGCGCTGGCACCAAATAGACGTTGTCCTCTTGGGGAAGGTAGGAGGGGTGCATGGGGGTGTATTGAGAAGCAGGGGAGAGCGGGGTGTAGCCCCCTTGCTGGGAAAAGACCAGTGGGGTTTGTCCTGCGGGCTGGGGCAGCGAAGGCTGGGGGGGCCCTTGGTGGGGCCCCGGGAGCTGCTTCTTGTCGTACATCCCCACCAGGATCTTGAGGCGGTTGCCTGGCACGATGCCCTGCCGGCCGTGCAAGGAGCAGAGCCACCAGCCGTCCAGGCCTTGCGTGTTGCGTTCCAGCACCGTCATGATGTCCCCCTTCCGGAAGGAGAGCTCGTCCGGGGACTCGGCCACGTTGTCGTAGAGGGCCTTGGCCAGCACGTTCTGCAAGAGAGGCGAAGGGGGCTCACGTCAGGCCAGCTATTCATTCAAAGCAGCCCAGTCTGTTGAGCGGGCCCCCCACACACGACCTACACCGCCATTGGCAGACCACGAGGGTTAAGCAGGGTTGGCCACAGAGCAACCGACCCCACGAGCAAGAAGCATACGAACGATGGGTTCTTGAGCAAGTCCCTGCAGCCGAGTTCAACAACATACCAAACCCCAAAGCTTAACTAATTAGAAGAGGAAACTGGACAACCACTTGTCTGAGATGGTCTAGGTTCTCCTGCTTGAGCAGGGAGCTGGACTAGAAGACCTCCAAGGTCCCTTCCAGCTTCTATGCTATGCTATGCTATGCTATGCTATTCCATTCCATTCCATTCCATTCCTTTCTTTTTTCTTTTCTTTTCTTTTCTTTTCTTTTCTTTTCTTTTCTTTTCTTTTCTTTTCTTTTCTTTTCTTTTTTTCTTTTCTTTTCTTTTCTTTTCTTTTCTTTTCTTTTCTTTTCTTCTATTCTATTCTATTCTATTCCATTCCATTCCATTCCATTCCATTCCATCTTCCCTTCTCTTCTCTTCTCTTCTCTTCTCTTCTCTTCTCTTCTCTTCTCTCTTTCCTTTCCTTTCCTTTCCTTTCTATCCCATCCCATCCCATCCCATCCCATCCCATCCCATCCCATCCCATCCCATCCCTATCCTATCCTATCCTATCCTATCCTATCCTATCCTATCCTATCCTATCCTATCCTATCCTATTTTCACTACTCTACTCTACTCTAAATTGTGTTTTGCACACTGAAGTAAGTCCAAATCAACTAAGCAAACACTACTAACCCTAACCCTAAGAGTAGTGATGGCTAACCTTTTCCGGACCGTGTGCCCAAAGCGTGCGTGCGCCCGAACCCCCAAAATGCAATGCGCGTGCGGCCACCTCACATGCCCCCTGACCCCCACGCATGCACATGTGGCCCACACACATATGCCCAGCCCCCCTGCACACACCACACCCCCCACGCATATGCAGCAGAGACCCGAAGATCAGCTGGCCGGCGGGAGGCAAGTGTGCATGCGTGGCGGAGCTGAACTGGGGCAATACTCGCATGCCCACAGAGATGCTATAGGTTCGCCATCACGGACCTAGAACGTGGTCACGTGACTACGGGATTGTGAGGACATTGGAAGTTTGAATCTGGGTTGTAAACCCCATTTTCAGAGTCTGTCATAACTTCGAACGGTCACTAAGCAACTATCATAAGCAGAGGACTGCCTGTACCTCGTGTCACACCAGCAGCCCTCAAGGAAGCCCATGAGACCGACTAGAAAGGCAAGGAAATACATAGGAGGTCGCTAGCGTATTGCCCCTCTTCCAAGTAAAATGTTGTGACTCTGACCCCCGAGGCCGACTTATCGGAGGGAGAAGGCTCCGAACATGAAGGGGAGGAGTTGGCCAGATCTCCCTCTCCAGGACCCTCCTCTCTGGCAATGCCTCAGGTGTCTCCCGAGGGAGAAGAGATTGGCCAGGAGCCAGGTATCTCCTCACAGTCGGACAGTGATGGAGATAAGTCTTGGCTGGATCCACGCCAGTGTTGGAGAGACAAGCGCACGCAGCAGAAAAGGAGGTGTGCCAGAGATTAAGCTGAGTCACTGGACCACACCCCACAGGGGATATAAGGGGGTGAGGTGGCCATTCAGACTCTGTGACGGACAAAACTAACTACTAGCGAGTCACATTGTATCTTTGCAACGACGATATCTGCCTTGGATTTAATACGGACTGGACTTGACAATTCTTGAATTGTGTGTATCTTGTTTGGCTTTATCTGTTGGAGGAACAACCCCTCCCTTTATGGGTAAAGTTCTTGGCAAGCAGCTACTGGGTTGCTGCCAATCCTCTTATCGAAAGAATTTGTTGTCTGCCAGTTTTATTTAACCCCTGACTATCTGTTTGTGTGCGTGTGTGAGACAGGGACAGAACATAAAATAGCTTTCTTTTTTTTGTTTCCTTTTTTTCAAATATTATGAAATTTATCCAGTCCTGCGGACAATTCACTGCATGGGAATAATCAGGACTGTGGGTTTGTTTTTTTTCCCCTGCTTTCGGTTTCAAGTATAAATCCAGGCTCTGCCCAAAGCAAGTTCATAGCTTACTTCAACTTCCTTCCTCCCTCCCAATTTGTTTTTTTTTCCCTCATCCATTCTCTGGGAAAACAAAAATCTCCCTAAAGCGGAAAGCTATGTCATGTCCCTTTTTAAAATAAATAAAAGAAATCAATTGAAAACCCTTGGAAATCCCACAAAAGCACCAAGACAATCTTTGGTTTTTAATTCTTAGAAAAAAAAAACCCCGAAAACGGTCCTTCTTTTCCTTCGGACTAAACAAAGTCCTGGACAGACTCGGGGGGCGGGGGGGGCGCTCCTTAAGGGCTTTGTTAGTCATGCAAATTCGGCTTTTTTTTTTTAGGGTTTATATGTCAGTTTCGTAAGCCCATGTTACTGTGAAAATAACTTATCCACAGTTCGTTTTCCTTGCGAATAATTTCGGCTTCTCCAATTACCGGGCTGGCTGATTGTGCAAAGGCAGCCTTTGGGGTATTTTTTTTTTATTTTTTTTTTTAATTTGATTTATATGCCGCCCTTCTCTGGAGACTCAGGGCGGCTTACAATGCGCTAAGCAATAGCCTTCATCCTTTTGTATATTTATACAAAGTCAGCTTATTGCCCCCACAACTGGGTCCTCAATTTACCTATCTTAGAAAGGATGGAAGGCTGAGTCAACCTTGAGCCTGGCGAGATTCGAACCTGCAGTAATTGCTGGCAGCTGGTCTTAATAACAGGGTGCTTTAGACCACTGTACTACCAAGGCGCCTTTTTTTGTTTTTTGTTTTTAAAGTGCAAAAGTACATGCATAATATGCTATAGATCAGTGTTTCTCAACCTTGGAAGCTTGAAGATGGGTGGACTTCAACTCCCAGAATCCACCAGCCAGCAGTGCTGGCTGGGGGATTCTGGGAGTTGAAGTCCACCCATCTTCAAGCTTCCAAGATTGAGAAACACTGCTATAGATGAACCATCCACGGGCAAAATGGGTGGTCGGCCGTTGGGGGGGGGGGCAAGAGGGCAGCTGATCTTGTCCCGGGCCCTCCTGTGGTTGAGGAGTGGGTGTCTCTTTCCCCCCCACTCCTTGTCCTTTTCCCAGGCAGGAAGTGCCAGAGCCATGACTCAATCACAGATTTCCCTTTGTGCCTCCGGCAGAAGAGGTTACGATGGAAAGCTCGCTTCCCAGGGCAAACATCTCTCAAGGAAGGAAGTGGGGAGGGAGGGAGGGAGGGAGGGGAGACTTCCATGCCTCTGGATCGGCCCTTCCACCTTTTATGAAAGGTTGTGGGGCCTCAGTGGCTCCCGGTCACAGGACCAGGCCAAATCTTGAACAAGACTCAACCTTTTGGCAAGGATTCCACTTCCTGATTTGGCTACCAGAACACAAAACAAGATTTGCAAATCCTAACCATTATCAGTCAGGGAAGAAGCAGGTTTTTGCTAGAGACCAGAGAAACATTGGTTGCTCCATGGAGAAATCAAGATTTAATGCCAAGATTTAAACACAAGGACAGGTTTCCCCACCACCACCATGCCATCCCACTGCTAAATAACTAATTCCCACAACACGGTCTTATGCCCGAGGATGTCAAACCACGTAGCAGGGCTGTTTTTTGTTTTAAATTTGATTTATATGCCGCCCTTCTCCGGAGACTCAGGGCAGCTTACAGTGCGTTAAGCAATAGCCTTCATACTTTTGTATATTTATACAAAGTCAGCTTATTGCCCCCACAAACTGGGTCCTCAATTTACCTACCTTAGAAAGGATGGAAGGCTGAGTCAACCTTGAGCCTGGCAAGATTCGATCTTACTTTAATTGCAGACAGCTGGTGTTAAATTACAGTGCTCTGTCTGTTGAGCTATCCAGGCTGTTACTATTATCCTTCTCATCTTTCCTAATCCTTTAGCATTTTAGGACTATAACTTTGTTGTTTGTATCTTATAGCAATAGCATTTATTTATTTATTTATTTATTTATAAAAATTTATATGCCGCCCTTCTCCCTAAGGACTCAGGGCGGCGCACACAGGTTAAAAAACATACAATAATAAAAGGAAGCGTAAATATCAATATACCGCTTCACAGTGCTTTACAGCCCTCTCTAAGCGGTTTACAGGGTTAGCCTATTGTCCCCCAACAATCTGGGTCCTCATTTTACCCACCTCGGAAGGATGGAAGGCTGAGTCAACCTTGAGATTCGAACTGCCAAATTTATGATTTATGATTTGCATTATGGTTATGATCATGATTTATCACTTGTTTGTATATACACTGAGAGCTTATGCCCCGGAGACAAACTCCTTGCGTGTCCAATCACACTTGGCCAATAAAGAATTCCATTCCATTCCATTCCACCCCACTCCACTCTCCACTCCCACTCCCACTCCCACTCCCACATCCCATCTCCATCTCCATCTCCATCTCCATCTCCATCCCATCCTCATCCCACTCCATTCTTTAGCCAGGGGCCTCCTGGCAAGTTTCAGAGAATGGCTCCATCCCCAGCACTTCCCTGCTCCAGATGATAGATCTGCCGGTTCGGCGTCCTTCTTTTTGTGCCATGTTTCCTCTCAGGAGACCAGGGATACATTTTCCCCAACAAGAGCACTTTGTTTACAGTGTTTGGCCAGAAGAAAATGTTCTGGAGAAAACTCCGAAGATCGAAGTACGAAGGCAGTTTATGCACTGGGACTGCAAGGCCAACTTTAGCATCACAACTCAGGCAAAAAAGATTGTGGGGGTTTATTTATTTATTTATTCATTCAATTTGTATGCCGCCCCTCTCCGAAGACTCAGGGCGGCTCACAATGCATTTAAAATCATTATAAAAACATTTAAAGAATTAAAAACATTAAAAACATTAAAACTCATTCATGGCCGGATCTCACCAGATCACAAGAGCGAGATCAACGGCCCCAGGCCTGCCGGAAAAGCCAGGTCTTCACCGCTTTTCGGAAGGCCAATAGGGTGGGGATGGTCTGGACCTCAGGAGGTAACTGGTTCCAGAGAGCTGGGGCAGCCACACAGAAGGCCCTCCCCCGCGGGCCCACCAGCCGGCATTGTTTAGCTGACGGGACCCTGAGGAGACCGACTCTGTGGGATCTTACCGGTCGCTGGGAGCTATGCGGCAGAAGGCGGTCTCGAAGATAGCCTGGCCCTGAGCCATGTAGGGCTTTAAAGGTAATAACCAACACCTTGAATTGTGACCGGAGACCAATAGGGAGCCAGTGCAGCTCGCGGAGAATTGGTGTAATGTGGGTGTACCTAGGTGCACCCACGATAGCTCACGCGGCTGCGTTCTGAACCAACTGTAGTCTCTGAACACTCTTCAAGGGTAGCCCCATATAGACCGGGTTTCCTATGTCCAATGCCAAGAGGCTGCAGGTCAACCTTTAGCATAGGACCAAATGCCAATTGTAGCCCCATGGAGGGCACCAGGACAGCAAAGGTAACCCAGATCCTCACTGATCTGGTCCCTCCAAGTATCAGGAAAAAAAAAACATTTGCTTTCCTCATCTCCAGCCCTTTCGGCCAGCAGCCTAAAACAATATTTCTCAACCCAAAAGTGCTTTTTCAAAAGGCAACTGGACTTTATTTTTCCTTGAAGACATTTTGCTTCTCACCCAAGAAGCTTCTTCAGAATTGGATGAGAAGCGAAACGTCTTCAAGGAAAAACAAAGCCCAGTTACCTTTTGAAAAACCACTTTTGGGACAGCCGTCATCTGGATGACTGAGAATCTCCATGGACAATGTTCCTCAACCTCAGCAACGTTAAGTTGGATGGACTTCAACTCCCAGCATCCCTTAGCCAGCATGGGATCCTGGGAGTTGGTCCATCTGCTGGCTAGAGAATTTTGAGAGTTGGTCCCCTTCTGGCTGGAGAAATTCTGGCAGTTGAAGTCCACCCATCTTAAAGGAAACCCTAACAGTGAGGACAATTAACCAGTGGAACAGCTTTGCCTTCAGAAATCGTGGGATGCTCCATCACTGGAGGTTTTTAAGAAGAGACTGGACAGTCATGTATCTGAAATGGTGTAAGGCAGAAGTCCTCAAACTTGGCAGCTTTAAGACTTGTGGACTTCAACTCCCAGAATTCTCCAGCCAGCAGCTGGCTGGAGAATTCTGAGAGTTGAAGTCCACAAGTCTTAAAGCTGCCAAGTTTGAAGACCTCTGGTGTGGGGTCTCCTGCTTGAGCAGGAAATTGGACTAGGAGACCCCTCCTTTCCCCCTCTGAGCTTACTCCACACATGGGCTTCAGGATGCTCAGCCAAAAGACAATCTCAAGGTTCCTACATATCTGATGCTGGCTTTCAAGAATGCAAAGCATGTCCCGACTGTAGCAAGAAGAACCCCATGGTTGAAAATGAACAGAGATGAAAAGCTAAAGTGTTGCATACGATTTCCCAGTGAGAAAGGAAGATGGAAAGGCAGAGGCCTTCAACGTTAGCAGGAGTAGAGGAAGAGGAAGACTTCATGGCTGAACTATTCAGATCTAGGGGCCTGACTGTGTGCATAAATATCTTAGATTTGCAAAGCAAATCTAAGCAAAGCTGGCTGAGAAACTCTGGGAGTTGAAGTCTGCAAGTCTTAAAGTTGCCAAGGTTGGAGACCCCTGCTCTAAATTATAGCAATAGCATTTAGGCTTATATACCGCTTTACAGTGCTTTCCAGCACTCTCTAAGCGGTTTACGGAGTTAGCCTATTGCCCCCAACAATCTGGGTCTTCATTTTACCCACCTCGGAAGGATGGAAGGCTGAGTCAACCTTGAGCCGGTGAGATTTGAACTGCCAAACTGCAGGCAGCTGGTAATCAGCAGAAGTAGCCTGCAGTACTGCACTCTAACCACTGCGCCACCATGGCTCTTATGCTAGAAGCAACCTGGAATTGAGGAGAAACTTCCTAAAAGTGAGGACAATTAATCAGTGGAACAGCTGGCCTTCAGACATTGTGGGTGCTTCATCACTGGAGGTTTTTAAAGATGAGACTGGACAGTCACTTGTCTGAAATGGTATAAGGCAGTGATGGCTAACCTATGGTGAAACTGGAGCGTGGGTGTGTGGCGCATGTGCACACGCGTGTGCCACAGCGCTGGAATCTGGAAGAGAGCAGCTGGCCGGTGCGCATATCCACGGGGGCCAGCTGCTCTTCCGGGTTGTGCTGCGCGCATGCGAGCCGCACAGTTGGTCATCGCGCAAACCCACACAGAAGACTCTGTGTGCCACCTCTGGCACGTGTGCCATAGGTTCCCCATCACAGGTATAGGGTCTCCTCCAAGGTCCCTTCCAGTCAGTGGTGAAATCTAAAATTTGTTACTACCGGTTCTGTGGGTGTGGCTTGGTGGTGGTGGTGGGTAATGTGACTGGGTGGGTGTGGCCATTTTTAAAAAACTTTTAAAACCATTTTTTCTACCATCTCTTCGGCTGAAGAGGTTGTAAAAAAATGCTTTCAAAAGGCTCTGACGATCCCAGCTGAGTTGCCTGATCTCAGAGGCTTTTTTTTCTTTTAAATGCCTCTAACGATCAGGAAACTCAGCTGGGATCGTCAGAGGCATTTAAAAGAAAAAAAGGGTTTTTTTCTTTTAAAAGCCTTTGATGATCCCAGCTGAGCCGCGTGATCATCAGAGGCTTTTTTTTTTTTTTTACTTTTAAAAGCATTTTTTTGGCCGAAGAGGTTGTAGAAAAACGCTTTTAAAAGTAAAACAAAAAACAAAAAACCTCTGACGATCGCGTGGCTCAGCTGGGCATGTGGGGGGGGAGCAAGGATTTTTGCTACTGGTTCTCCGAACCACCGGCCGCTAACGCTAACGGATCAGGCAATCCGGTCCGAACCGGGAGCATTTCACCCCTGCTTCCAACTCTATTCTGAATTTGAATATGGCTGGGGAATTCTGGGAGTTGAAGTCCACTCATCTTGGGAGTTCCTGAGGCCACCACTCCGGAGGGGTGTAATAACCAATTGGTGTAGCAACCCATCAAAGAGTGGTGAAAAGACAGCCATGCATGCCCCTCTTCCCCAAAACGTTTCCACAGATTGCAGCTACCTGAGGTCGTGTGATCACCTTTTGCAACCTTCCCACAACTGTGGCAAAAAAAAAGGTTGTAAAACTGAGACAGGATTCACTTAACAACTGCCTTGCTTATCAACAGACATTCTGGTCCCAATTGTAGTCCTAAATCGAGGTCTCCCTGCATGACCTTTTGAATCTACTCCACACACCCTGGTTGTTTACTTATAAAGTCAGCTGAGGGTTTAGGAATTCAGCACGTTGTCACTGAGTAAAACTACAAAAGCACGGACAAGTATCAGCAAGAGTGAAGCTCAACGTCACCATCGTTTCTTAATCCCCAAAAGAATGGCCAAATCGTAACAGAAAGAAACAAACCCTGACTTGTTCGCAGAACTATCGGTTCCTTAAGACAATGGTACCATGCAAGTTAACAAATTATCACAAAAGACACAGTGCTAAGTATTTATCTCCTGCGATACAAGGCCCCTGCTGTAAGTATCCTATTTGTTACTCATTAAAAGTTACAGAGTTAGCAACTTGTTTGTTTATTTAGCTTCTTAGGGAAGGGATATTCTCTCCCTTTTTAAATGCACTGCTAATTTATGAATTTAATAAGAACCTTGGTGGCGCAGTGGACTAAACTGCTGCTGTTAAAGTAATACTTAACTGCCAGCTACCTGCAATTACTGCAAGTTCGAATCTCACCAGGCTCAAGGTTGACTCAGCCTTCCATCCTTCCAAGGTAGGTAAAATGAGGACCCGGATTGAGGGGGCAATAAACTGACTTTGTATAAAAAAGAACACCGCTTGGGGGGCCCAAAAAGCCCTTCTAAGCAGGTATATACAAAAGTATGAAGGCTATTGCTTAACGCATTGTAAGCCGCCCTGAGCCTCCGGAGAAGGGTGGCATATATAAATCGAGCTAATAAATACATAAATAAATAATTTAAATAAACAATACCCCGTATGGTTGCATGAAGCGCTCTGTCTTAGCCAGGGACAGACCTGTGCGCCTTTTGCATCTTGTTTAGACTACAAGAACAGATCAAGATGTACTTGGAAGAAAAAAAAAATATTTTCCAAAAGAGGAATGCAAGAAAATAAGGCAGAGATATGCCCAGCCGGACAGCTTTTTTGCTTTGGACGCAGGGAGGACACAATTTCTAACTCGAATTTCCAAAGAGGCTTCTCGTGTTTCAAAGGAGAATTCCAGGAATGTGCGAAGAGAGAGAGAGAGAGAGAGAGAGAGAAAAAGATGGATCAAATCTTCTGTTCGGAAACAGGAGAGAGTTTTGGCAGATGACCAAGGCAGTTGACTCCCTCCCTATCACACTTCTACCCTTGGTGGACTTCAACTCCCAGAATTCCCCAACCAGCATGCCCTGGCAAAAAGAGAATTTCTGGACAAATTCCCTTTCGCCAGGGCATGCTGGTTGGGGAATTCTGGGAGTTGAAGTCCACAAATCACCAAGACTCAAAAAATCCTGTTCTAGATTCTTATTTCCTTGGCTCTAGAGCCCAGTGGTGGATTTCAAATTTTTTTACTACCGGTTCTGTGGGAGTGTCTTGGTGGGTATGGCAGGGGAAGGATACTGTAAAATCTCCATTCCCACCCCACTCCAGGGGAAGGATACTGCAAAATCCCCATTTCCTCCCGATCAGCTGGGACTCAGGAGGCAGAGAATAGATGGGGTTGGGGCCAGTCAGAATTTTTACTACCGGTTCTCCGAACTACTCAAAATCTCTGCTACAGGTTCTCCAGAACTGGTCAGAACCTACTGAAACCCACTTCTGCTAGAGCCGCATCTGAATGTTACCTGGTCATTTTGTGCTTAAAAGAAGTTTTCAACTCCTTTCACCCAGGCAACGGCTCCAGCAATTCAAGGTCTCCTCCCTTCCCTTCCTTTCCACAGGCCCTTTCCAGTTCTGCCTGGGTTCCTCCAGAGTTGAGATGCTAATTAAAAATGCAGTCGGCTGTGTCTGTGAAGAGTTTCTCTGGATTTATGGCAGGGATGGGGGGAAGGATGGCCCTTTTATGATTTGTGGACTTCAATTCCCAGAATTCCTGATGCTGGCTCAAGAATTCTGGGAGCTGAAGTCCACAAGTCACAAAAGGGCCATCGTTTCCTATCTCTGATTTACGGTCAGGGCCTCCATTCCAACGGCTGCTACATTACAGTCTTTCCTCTTTTCCTTCTCCCATCACAGAACATGACATGTTTGTTTTGAGCATTTTGCTGGAGGAGTGGGGGCAGGGGTGAAATGCTTCCGGTTCGGACCGGATCGCTTGATGGAGGCGGGTGGTTTGGAGAACCGGTAGCAAAAATCCCTGCCCCCGCCCCATTGCCCAGCTGAGCCGCGCGATCATCAGAGGCTTTTTTTTTTTTTACTTTTAAAAGCATTTTTTCTACAACCTCTTTGGCCGAAAAAATGCTTTTAAAAGTAAAAAAAAAGCTTCTGCGGATCAAGCAAGTCAGCTGGGATCGTTGGAGGCTTTAAAAGCATTTTTTTAACAACCTCTTCAGCCGAAGAGGTTGGAGAAAAAATGGTTTTAAAAGTAAAAAAAAAAAAAAAAAAAGTTGAGCACGCCCACTCAGTCATATTAAACCCCCCACCACCAAGCCACGCCCACAGAACCGGTAGTAACAAATTTTAAATTTCACCACTGGGTGGGGGGGGGATATGTTGGGGTGATGCACAATTAAACAGGCTCCCATAAATTGCAACCAACCAACCATGACAGCAAGCAGGGTTGGGCCACTATGGCACCTTTAAGCCCCGTGGACTTCAATTCCCAGAATTGCTGGGCCAGCCATATTGGATCAGGAATTCTGGGAGTTGAAGCCCACCGGATGTAAAGTTGTCATAGTTGCCGACCCAGGAATTCTGGAAGTTGAAGTCCACAGACCGTAAAGGTGCCATAGCTGCCAATCTCTGATGCTGAAGGACCCCCAAGTGCCCCATTGCAGGAAAAGGGGAACAGAGGTGGAAATTCATAATTGAAATAATAACACAGTAGTCCTAGACTTACGACCATTCGTTTAGTGACTGTTCAAAGTTACAACGGCACCGAAAATAGTGACTTATAACCATTTTTCACACTTACGACCATTGCAGTATCCTTAGGGTCAGTGATCAAAATCTGGAAGCTTGGCGATTGGTTCATATTTATGACGGTTTCCGTGTCCTGGAGTCAGGTGGTTCCTTTCTGACAATCAAAGCCACAAGGGAAGCCAGATTCACTTAAAAATTGCGTTACTAACTTAACAAGCGCAGTGATTCACTTAACCATTGTGGCAAGGAAGGTCATAAAACGGGGCAAAACCCACTTAACAACGGTCTCGCTTCGCAAACCGAAGTTCCAGGTTCGATTGTGGTCATAAGCCGAGGACTAGCTGTAACGCTCTGTACAACCTCTGCTTCGGTTTTCTCCCAAAGTGCAGAGTGCATGGACAACCTTTCCTCCAGCCCCCGGAATGGCATGATAATTAATGTGGCTTAAGGAACAAGCAAATAAATGCCTGTGCGCGCAAGACAAAACAGCCCATGTTCTCAGATAGGAATCCGATTACAACACTGCCCTCGCCAGCCACTCACGCAAAGGCTCTTTAAGTCGCCGAGGGGTGGGGGGAGGGGATGCTACGAAAGCGAAGTGAGTCACTTGCATAAAATCCATTGCAACAGGATCTGAATTTCCTGTTGGGTTGTCGGCTCCTAAATCTCCCTCCTTCTTTGGGGAGACTTTTGACACAGAGGCATGCTTGTCTGTGTGGGGGGGGTGTAAATTCTCCAGAGCAAAGGGGCAAAGCGAGAAAGCCTTTGGGGGTGGGGGTACACAGGGGGAAGGGTCCGTCTTGAACAGGGCAATGACGGAAACTTTACAACTGGTAGACTTCAACTCCCAGAAATTCTTGAACCAGCCATGCTGCCTTAGGGATTCTGGCAGGGGTGAAATGCTCCCGGTTCGGACCGGATCGCCCGATCCAGTAGCGATGGAGGTGGGCGGTTGGGAGAACCGGTAGCAAAAATCCCTGCCCCCCCCATGCCCAGCTGAGCCGAGCAATCATCAGAGGCTTTTTTTGTTCTAAATGCCTCTGACGATCCAAGCTACGTTGCCTGATTGGCAGAGGCTTTTTAAAAGCCTCTGCCAATCAGGCAACCAAGCTTGGATCGTCAGAGGCATTTAGAACAAAAAAAGCCTCTGATGATCAGGCAACTCAGCTGGGATCGTCAGAGCCTCTTGAAAGCATTTTTTTACAACCTCTTCGCCGAAGTGGTTGCAGAAAAAATGGTTTTAAAAGTTAAAAAAAAAAATTGGCCACGCTCACCCAGTCACATTACCCCCCCCCACCAAGCCACACCCACAGAACCAGTAGTAACAAATTACTACTACTGGGGGAAAATTGGTGTAATGATTGTTAAAACTTTTTAAATAAAAAAAAAAAGAATTTTCCTCCTAATTAAGATTTTTCCTCCTAATTGAACCCCAGCTTGATTCCTTCTGGATGAACTGAGTGTTAATTCCCAGGCCACAGAAAACAATGGATTAGGGGAAGTGGCCCATTTGTGAAGACAATCTACTAATCTGCACCAAACATTACCACAGAGCACCAAATCATACACGGAGGCAAGCCGCTGAATCCTAAATATATTTACTTTTAGGTCCTGCTGGACTTTGGGGGCAATTTACTCCAAGTGGCTGAGTTTACACCAAATGCTAAGCCAATGCCGCAACCACTGTGCACGGGGTCTTTTAGGGGTCATTGCACTGCGCCCGCCCAGAAAAAAGGGGTTATAATTCGGTCCTTTGCTTAAGCCTACGATGCAAAGGCAGCCCACCCCTGGAGTGGATTCTCCCTCGGTTGTTTTGAAGGATTCAGCACAATTAGCAGCTCCGAAGCAGGCTGCCTCCAAAGAGCTCCTGGTTGCGAAAAAGCTAATAGAGATGAGACGCAAACGCTCTCTCCAACCACAGAGCCCGGGTGAAAATTAATTTTCTGCTCCGATGGACCCGGCATACATTCCACCCTGCTATTAACAGCGGGTCAAACGAGCTGCTTTTATGATGCAAAACCTGCCAACTTCAGGTGGGATCCCAATGTAATAAGGGAATAATATTCCTGCAACCGCTGACACTGAGCTTATTGTCTTGGCGTGGAGGCTGACGCCATTGCAAACAAAGCCAGCCATGGAAAGTCCTCCCTGCACAGGAAAACAGGATGTCACGCCAGTAGCTGCACACGTTGGCTCCCAATCGCTCCACCGCAAGGGAAAACGAAGAGTTAAAAGTGAAGTCTTGCACTTAGGCAAGAAAAACCAAAAGGACACATACAGACTGGGTGAAACCAGGCCGAACTGTGAGAGGGATCTTGGAGTCTTAGTGGACAACCAGCTAAATTATGAGCCAGCAGTGTGCAGCGGCAGCCAAAAAAGCCAACGCAATCGTAAATTGCATCAACAGAGGGATACAATCAAGATCAAGGGAGGTACTCATACCATTCTATAAAGCCTTAGTAAGGCCACACCTACAATACTGCATCCAGTTTTGGTCACCACACTATAAAAAAAACATTGAGACTCTAGAAAGAGTGCAGAGAAGAGCAACAAAGATGATTAGGGGACTGGAGGCTAAAACATATGATGAACCATTGCAGGAACTGGGCCTGGCTAGTCTAGTGAAGAGAAGGACCAGGGGAGACAGGATATCAGTCTTCCTATATTTGGGGGGCTGCCACAGAGAGGAGGGGGACAAGCTATTTTCCAAGGCACCTTTGAAGGCCAGACAAGGAATAATGGATGGAAACTGAACAAGGAGAGATTCAACCTAGAAATAAGGAGAAATTTTCTGACAGTGAGAACAATCAACCGATGGAACAGAAGTTGCCTTCAGAAGTTGTGGGAGCTTCATCCCTGGAGGCTTTCAAGAAGAGACTGGACTGCCTTCTGTCAGAAATGGTGTAGGGTCTCCTGCTTGGGTGGGGTTTGGTCTAGATGACCTACAAGGTCCCTTCCAACTCTTTTAATCTGTTAAAGGGTGGCAACACAACCCAAGGAACCGCAACATGGGGCCCGTAGTGCCCAGGTGTTCACCAAGCGTCTTTGGATGCCCCACCTGTCCCCACGTTCCATCTCTTACTGCAGGTAGCCCTTGACTTGCAACCATCCATTGAGTGATTATTTTAAAGTTGTGACAGCACTGGAAAATAAAGCGATTTACCCCCAGTCCTCGCACTTACAACTGTTACAGCAGTGTTTCACAACCTTAACAATCATCAGATATGTGGACTTCAACCCCCAGAATTCCACACATCTTAAACATGGTCAAGGTTGAAAATCACAGCATTCCCAACGTCACAATTCAGGTACTTGGCCACTGGGTGTGTATTTACAATAGTTACAGTTGTCCCACTGATGTGGGGTCACCATTTGTGACCTTCCCAACCAGCTTCCAATAAGCAAAGCTTAACGACAGTGTGATTCGCTTAACAACTGCCGTGAAGTGCTTAAGACACTGTGGCAAAACAGGTCGTAAAATTGGGCATGGTTCACTTAACCACCGCTTTGCTTAGCGACAGAAATTCTGCTCCCAATTGTGATTGTAAGTTGAGGACTCTACTCTTTGCATATCACATGCTTCCTCCCTCTCTCTCGTGATTAACAATCATCATTTGATGGGCATTTTCAGCTGTGGTAGCGTAGTGGTTAGAATGTAGCATTGCAGGTGACTTCTGCTGACTGCCGCCTGCCAGCAATTTGGCAGTTCAAATCTCACCAGGCTCAAGTTGACTCAGCCTTCCATCCTTCCAAGGTGGGTAAAATGAGGACCCAGATTGTTGAGAGGCAAGAGGCTGACTCTGTAAACCACTTAGAGAGGGCTCTAAAAGCACTATGAAGCAGTATATAAGTCTAAGTCTCAGCCCGTCTCCCAACCAGTCCAGATAGCGAATAATAGAACCAAACAACGGAGAAGTTTACAGCGTTTTTTCTTTGGTTGTTACAGCAACACAGCCAGAAGAAAAGAACAAGCCAAATCATAGGTGTAAAGTCAGCGCTACACGCATCATCCGGCAAACCCCCATCAGCTGTTCGGCGTTAGAAATGTCGGCGCTTCTCTGACGTCATAGGAGAGCGCCGCGCGCTCGGTCTCTGTGCGTTGTTGCGAACTGCCAGGCCGTGTGACCACCCGGACAGACCTCCACTCAGACAGAACCCCCTCCGAACAACCGGTACGTCCTCCTCTCCAGCCCCCAGCAATGGCGAGTCCCAGCCGGGGCTTGGCACTAAGTGCTATTCCTTCCTTCCTTCCTTCCTTCCTTCCTTCCTTCCTTCCTTCCTTCCTTTCCTTCCCTCCCTCATTCCTTCCTTCCTTCCCATCCATCCATCCTTTGCAGTGGTCAGAATGCAACATTGCAGGCTGACTCTGCCCACTGCCAGGAGTTCAATTCTCACCAACTCAAGGTTGGCCCAGCCTTCCATCCTTCCGAGGTTGGTCAAATGAGGACCCAGATTGTTGAGAGGCAAGAGGCTGACTCTGTAAACCGCTTAGAGAAGGGGGCTGTAAAGCATTGTGAAGTGGTAGATAAGTCTATGTATTACTGCTATTCAGGAGGGGGTACCCTCAAGATAAAGAAGGGGGGGGCACAACCCTGGCCAGATCAAAAAGAGGTTGCCGCTTACTCCTCTGCATGAGTCACTGTCCTAGGCTGGTTTCCTTCCAGACACGGAGACCGCCCAGCAGTGACTCACCGCAAACTTTTGTGTGTATGTGTGTGTGTGCTAGCACAAAAGTCTTGCTTTTTATACCCTCCACGAGAGGTTGAGCACTCCGCATGCCAGACTGATGTGCCTTTCCCCAAAAGCAGAAAGCATGACTCAGAACGCGAGGGGCGGTCCGTGCTAGCATCATTGAGCAGAAAACGGCAGGAATCTTTTCGGTTCTGCCCCCCCCTCTCCTTCTCACCCCCCTCCCGGCAGTTTTACAACCACACATTCTCGGCATGCTAGGACAGAGCTGTGGTTTCCCAGCCTCAGTCAGCTCTTCAGATCTGGCACACTTGGGCCCTTCCATCCTCCCACCGGCTCCCACAACAAAGTCCTTTTTGTGCCCCGAGTGGTTTGCAGACAGTAGGGAATTGTCGTCCCGTCCCCCCTGTCCCCGCCAAGGCCTGAAGTGTGGGGGAGTGGTCAGGACAAGAGCCCTAGAAACTTTGCTGCAGAGGCTGGGGGTGGGGGATTGGGGGCTTTCCTAATCACAAATCTCCCCCCTCCCCTTTCCAATTTGAAGAAACAAAGCATTGCATAGTTAACCCTCCAAAGGTTTCCCAGCCTTGGCCACTTGAAGCTGGGTGGACTTCAACCCCCAGAAATTCTCCAGCCAGCAAGCGGCGGCCATAAGTGTGAAGATTGGTTTTAAGTCACTTTTTTCCAGTGTTATTGTAACTTCAGGCAGTTGCTAAATGAATGGTTGTAATCCAAGGACTAACTGAATGCAGCGCTTATCTAAACATTTCTGTAGATTTTTCTAATTGTGATTTAATCCTTTTATTGTTAGAAGGTGACATAAATTAAATTCTATTTGAATTGATTTTATGTTGTTTCAAAATCTAGTTTCTAATATCTTTTTTCTCTGATTTTTCTTCTTTCTCTGAGCTGTGTTTTTAAATTTCCACTACTATACTTTAAAAAAAATTTTTTTTCATATACCAGGATTACGGAATCCTAAACAGCCATTAGATGGCAGCCAAGGTTATTCACTGTGTCTCTTTGCTGCCATCTAGTGCTCATTCGGGTCTTGCAGCCCAGTGTCAGATCCATCTTTAGGCTTAGCCTGGACCCAGAGGGATGATTTGAGCCCAGGGAGCAACAACTGCCATAACTTCCAGTTTCTCTCCACTGCCATTGGTTTCAAGCTCGTCTTCGCTTTCAAATACAGGTAATCCTCGACTTACGATCACAATTGAGCCCAACATTTCTGTTGCTAAGCAAGACAGTTGTTAAGTGAGTTTTGCCCCTTTTTATGACCTTTCTTGCCACCGTTGTTAGGTGAATCACTACAGTTGTTAAGTTGGCCATACAGTTGTTAAGTGAACGTGGCTTCCCCATTGACTATGCTGGTCAGAAGGTCGCAAAGGCAAATCATGACCCCAGGACGTTGCAACCGTCATAAATATGAGTCAGTTGCCAAGCATCTGAATGTAAGTCACGTGACTACAGGGATGCTGCAACAGCCCTAAGTGTGAAAAATGGTCCGAAAGCCCATTTTTTCAGTGTCGTTATAACTTTAAACGGTCACTAAACAAATGGTTGTAACAGTGGTGAAATCCTCCGCGGATTGCCACCAGTTTGCTGCCCATGCCAAATGCACGCTGCGTGCATGCATGCACAGTACATGCCAAAAGCACACTGAAAGCACATGTGCAATGCATGCCAACTGCACACTGCACATGCATGAGCAGTGTGCACCAAATGTGTGCTTCGCGCAGAAAAAGGAGGCTTAGGAAGGTAAGTAGAACAGCGGGGGAGGGAACAGCTGGGCCGCGCAATTTAGATTAGCTAGAAAGCAGGATTTCCTGCTTTCTAGTGAATATAAATTGCGCGGCACAGCTGATCATCGGAAGTACTGGTTCATATGAACTGGTAGCTTTTTTTTACTACTGGTTCGCCTGAACCGATGCGAACCGGTAGCATTTCACCACTGGGTTGTAAGTCTAAGACGACTGTATTATTACAGTTATGAATATCCACCTCTGTTCCCCTTTCCTGCAAGAACTACCTGTATGTATGACAGTTTGCTAAAAAGTAGGAAAAAAAAAACCCCATGTCTTTCTGAAACTCAACGGGTTACTTCAACAATGGCAGGGACTAAACCCCAACATTTTGGGCCACGGTGGCACAGTGGTTAGACTGCAGTACTGCAGGCTACTTCTGCTGATTGTTGGCTGACTGCAATTTGGTAGTTCAAATCTCACCAGGCTCAAGGTTGACTCAGCCTTCCATCCTTCCGAGGTGGGTAAAAGGAGGACCCAGATTGTTGGGGGCAAGAGGCTGACTTTGTATAAAAAAGAACACTGCTTGGGGGGGACGGGGGCAAAAGCCCTACTAAGCAGGTATATACAAAAGTATGAAGGCTATTGCTTAACGCATTGTAAGCCGCCCTGAATCTCTGGAGAAGGGCGGTATATAAATCGAATCAATCAATCAATCAATCAATCAATCAATCAATCAATCAATCAATCAATGCTATTGATATTCCTCCCTCCCTCCCTCCCATCTATCCATCCATCCATCCATCCATCCATTCATGGTGTGCAGTAGTTAGAATACAGTACTGCAGGATAATTCTGCCAACTGCCAGCAGTTCGATTCTCACCGGCTCAAGGTTGATTCAGCCTTCCGTCCTTCCGAGGTGGGTAAAATGAGGACCCAGATTGTTGGGGGCAAGAGGCTGACTCTGTAAACCGCTCTGTAACCACTGCAAAGCGGTATATAAGTCCATGTGCTATTGCTATCAAGAATCTCAGCCCATGGGTCTCCTCCAGCCTCATCTCCAGCCTGGACGTTAGACCACCAAACATTTCCTACTCTACTATCTACACCCTTTCCTTTATTTTCCTCCCTAAAAAAAAGTAGGCTCACTCTGCGGAGAACACTGGAGCCCCGCCATGTGCTCCACTCCCCAAAATCAGTGGGCTTTTTTCACATCAGTAATTCATGGGCGCATCACGCAGGAACCACGGTGTCCCCACGTGACTGCTGACTCTGCTCAAAGGCAGAAACGTGCAGCACTTCGACACGGCTGCATTTGACATATTATTCCTCTTTTCCCAAAACAACTGAGCTGCTCTCTGACCCAGGATTTTCTCAGCAAAGAATCCATCTTTTTTGCTGCAGAGTTCATGAATATTACCAATAACCGAAGATCCCAAAATAAAAATATAATGAGCAACAGCAACTCTTTAATTTTGACCCTTCAGAGAAACACAGGAAACACAAAAATAGAATCATTGGGCTGGAAGGGACCTTGGAGGTCTTCTAGTCCAACCCCGCTCCCTGCTCACAGCAGGAGATCTTATATCATCCAGATCAAATCTCTTCTTGAAACTCTCCAGTGATGGAGCACTCATAACTTCTGCAGGCAAACTGCTCCCTGATTGTTCTCACTGTCAGGAAATTTCTCCTTAATTCTAGGTTGGAACTCTCCTTGATTAATTTCCATTAGTTTGTCTAATCTATATTTTGTCATAATGTGACAATTTCACATTATGCAACTGTCATAATTTCAAAATTGCCCTTCTTTTGTGTAAATGCAGTCCTTCAGAATGCAAGCAAAAGCCACGTTAAAATTAAAATAAAACAAATCAAAATCCAATAAGGAAGCGTTCTCAACCTCTCCCGGCCCCCTTTAAAAGTCATTTGGTCTTTATTCTTCAACAAATGGAAGTGGCCTGTCCATTTTATTCCCCGGGACTTCAGGCACCAATCCAGCAAAACTTGGATGCCTAGGGATGGAGCATTTCCTTCCAAGAAGGCACCCATGGGCTTTGCTTCCCTTTTTTGCACCACGACTATCCAGCATGCAAGTTTGTGAGAATCAATGAGCAAGGAAGGCCAGCAGCTGGATTCTTGGATCCAGATGGGGAACATAACACTGATCTATGAAACATCACAACACAGAGGACTCATTTCACAGAGCTTGGAATTCTCTTCATAACCCAGAAATTGAGCCTGAGAGAGACAGAGACAGAGAGAGAGAGAGAGAGAGAGAGGCCTTTCCACACCCCCTAAAGCAGGTGTCAGCAACCTGCGGCTCCCGAGCCGCATGCGGCAGGCCAGATTTGGGCCCTCTAATGTGGCTCCCTGTTGGATGATCCCACCCCTCACCCTCCCCTCCCAGTCACTCCTGGTGCCCTGGTGGCGCAGCAGACTAAAGCACTGTTATTAACATCAGCTGCCTGCAATTATTGCAAGTTTAAATCTCCCCAGGCTCAAGGCTGACTCAGCTTTCTATCCTTTCTAAGGTAGGTAAAATGAGGACCCAGTTTGTGGGGGCAATAAGCTGACTTTGTATAAATATACAAAAGTATGAAGGCTATTGCTTAACGCATTGTAAGCCGCCCGGAGTCTCCGGAGAAGGGCGGCATATAAATCAAATTAAAAAAAAAAAAAAAACTCCTCACCTGGCCTGAGAAGGTAAGGGTGACTGCAGGGGATGGAGAAGCGGCCGGGACAGAGAGAGAGAGGGGAGGGGAGAGAGAGGGTGGGGGGAGGGAGGGAGAGAGAGAGAGATGTCAAAAGGGTTTTGTGATTCCTGTTGTTTTTTAACAACTGGTTCTCTGCCCTAATGACCAGCTCGGTAGGCGTGGCTAGGGGGCGGGGTCATGTGATTGGTGAAAGTGAGTGATGTCAAGTTGGCCACGCCCACCGAGGTTTTGTGGCTCCCGGTGTTTTCTTTTCTGTGGGAAACGGGTCCAAATGGATCGAGTGTTTAAGGCTGCAGACCCCTGCCCTAAAGCAAGAAGCCCTTGAGATCTGAGACAGCTACTCAAAGCCAGGAGGAGGAGGAGAAGGAGGAGGAGAAGAAGCAGCAGCTACGTGTTTTGAGAACACGTTCTCCTCCTCTTGCGCTGAGTTGGCCTTCTCCAAACTTCTGCCTGTGCCAGATGAGTCCTACAATGGATGTGTGGCAGATACATGTCCAAAGGCCTCTTTTTCCAGAAGAACTGCAAGCCAGCCAAGACAAATTTGGCACGCACACTCAAAAATCTGCTGACGATGGTCCAAGAGAAATCCTCTTAAATTTCTGACTCAAGTACTCATATGCCCTCATCGGAGTCTGTCTGTCCTTCATAAGGCGTTATTTATTGCCTATTTTTGACAAAAACACCAACCATTTGTCTCATAAACTGCAGAATGAACGAATGGGCAATAACGAAGTAACGCAAAGATCATTAGGGGAGATGGGGAGAATTCGCTCCCTATTAAAAAATAAGGGGCTCAATTTATTTGAGAAGCCGCCACCAAGAAGTGATCCCTGGCCTCTTAAAAGTCCCACAAAATGAGAACCTGGGGGAGACACTCACTTGTGAAGCATGGAGAAGCGGCAGGAGAGAAATGCACATTATCTTAATATGCTTTCCTCAACCGGCTGCTCTCAGCCCAGATGCCTTAGACTACAAGTTCTATAATCCTGTCAACTTTTGGCCATGCCGTCTGAGGATTATAAGAATGACCGCTCAATACATTTGAGCGAGGGGGAAAAGCAGCCGAAATACCGGCTGCTTCCCACGGGTAGCTGCAGGAAATGCCATCTGAGATATGAGCATCGCAACAGCATGCCTGCCACCGGTCCAAACAACAATAGTAAACGATAATATCCAAAGCAGCTTTATTTATTGGATCCTGTTTAGACGACAGGTCTTACGCCAAAGGACCTCAGTATGGCTGCCTCCGACAGAAGCAGCAATTAAAATAATTAAGACGCATTAAGGAAATTGATAGCTACGTTCAATAAAAAATAAAAGGCACTCATTAAAAGTTAAAGTGCCATATTCTTCCAACCTTCATCAGGGGATGGGGGGGGGGCTTTTAGGTATAAAGAGCTTGCTTGGAAATGACAGATCCTGATGGATTCCCATTCTCCTTGCAGCAGTGTTTCTCAACCTTGGAAGCTTGAAGATGGGTGGACTTCAACTCCCAGAATCCCCCAGCCAGCACTGCTGGCTGGGGGATTCTGGGAGTTGAAGTCCATCCATCTTCAAGCTTCCAAGGTTGAGAAACACTGCCTTACAGAAATGAAGCTTAATTGATCCACATCACCAAGAAAAGCTTTTTGGAAAGCAGTTACAGGTAGTTCTCGAGTTACGACCACAATCGTGCCCAAAATTTTTGTTGCTAAGCAAGATGTTTGTTAAGTGAATTTTGCCTCATTTTACCACCTTTCTTGCCACAGTTCAGTTAGTAAAATGGTTGTTAAAGTGAATCTTGCTTCCCCCAATGACGTTGCTTGTCAGAAGGTCGCAAACGGGGATCACGTGACCCCGGGACACTGCGACTGTCGTAAATATGAGTCAGTGGCCAAGCGTCTGAATTTGGTTCGCTGGGGATGCTGCAATGGTCCTCAGTGTGGAAAAAGTGTTAAAAAGTCCCTTTTTTTCGGTGCTGTTGTAACTTTGAACTGTCACTAGACGAATTGCTGTAAATCAAGGACTATCTGTGATTAACACCAGATAAGCCATCTCAGCCTTCCCCAGCCTGATATTCCCCAGTTGTTCTGGCCTACAAGTCCCAGAATTCTCCTCCTATCCTATCCTATCCTATCCTATCCTATCCTATCCTATCCTATCCTATCCTATCCTATCCTATCCTATTCTTTTTTTTTTTTAATTTGATTTATATGCCGCCCTTCTCTAGAGACTCAGGGCGGCTTACAATGCGCTAAGCAATAGCCTTCATTCTTTTGTATATTTATACAAAGTCAGCTTATTGCCCCCACAAACTGGGTCCTCAATTTACCTACCTTAGAAAGGATGGAAGGCTGAGTCAACCTTGAGCCTTGGCAAGATTCGAACCTGCAGTAATTGCAGGCAGCTGGTCTTAATAACCAGCTTAATAACAGGGTGCCTTAGACCATTGTACTACAAAGGCTCTATTCTACTCTACTCTACTCTACTCTACTCTACTCTACTCTACTCTACTCTACTCTACTCTACTCTACTCTACTCTACTCTACTCCATTCCATCTGCCTCCAAAGGCCTCCAAGGCACCAGAAGCAGAGATACACTGCCCGCTTCCAAGCAAGGACCTTCGGAGGCACCAGGCTGTCTTGCTTCTCCACAGCATGTCCAGGCACGAGTCTCTGGCTCCCACAGCCACTCCTCACCCAGTCTGTGGCTGCAAGCTACAAATATTACACAAGACGGCACATGCCTGCACTCTTAAGAGGGGAAGAGCTGAAGAGAAGGAAGGCAAGCAGGTGGGCCTGATTTTGCGAATTGGCTCTTTGGTGGGTTTGGTGCTCCATTCCAGCCAATAGAGCAGCGCAACTGTCCCCTGCACTCAACCATACATGGTTGACCTAGGCTGGACCTCCAACTTTCTGCAAGGATTTTTCGTGTTACTGATTTAATCCGTTCCTTTTTACGCTGCCCTTCTGATGGACATCAAGGCCCATTAAAGCACAGGGTGTTTTAAAATTTTGGAGCAAAGGAAAAGCCAGCGGAAACCGGGTGAAAAGCTAGTCAAAGCCTCTAGAAAAGGGCGTCCTTCAGGATGCCTCTTTTCAGGCAGGCATTTAAGGCAGCACCATTAAGGAAGCCATTTTCCAAAGGCAGGAAAAGGCTGATTGGACACCTCGAGACCCATCACGCCCAAGGTTCCTACAAGGACCCCTTGTACAACAGCAAAACCACCCCAAGGGACAAGACGCCCCCCAGTCCACTGAGTTGGAGGAGCCATCTGCAGAGCATTTCAGACCAGCACTGCTGGTGACAACCCAACCCATAAACAGTATCTCCGGCTCTATTCTTGTCAAGACTCGTTTGGATCTTTGACAGCAATCAAGTTTTCACACTCGGCTGTTGTCATGATAAAAAACGGCAGGCGTTTCTGCTACCCACCTCCTAGGAAAACCCTTCCTCCCCTCTACAAAAAGCATCATTTGACAGGGGGACCAGGGATCCAGAATGGTGATGGCCACCCGGGCATTGGAGGAGTTCAAGCTCAGGTTGGACTGCCATCTCCCCAGGATGCTTTAACCTGGATCGCCCGATAGAGGAGGGGGAGGGACTCAGAGCCCTCCATGCCTCTTCCAATTCTGATTCCAATCAATCAATCAGAACAGAGCTGGAAGGGACCTTGGAGGTCTTCTAATCCAACCTCCTGCTCAAGCGGGAGACTCCTATCATTCAAGACAAGTGGCTGTCCAATCTCTTTTTAAAAGCCTCCAGTGATGAAGCACCCAAAGCGTCCTAAGGCAACTTCCGTTCCGCTGGATCATTGTCCTCACTGTTAGGAAGTTTCTCCTTAATTCCAGGTTGCTTCTTTCATTGATTAGTTTCCATCCATTGTTTCTTGTCTTTCCTTCTGGTGCTTTGGAAAATAATAAGAAGGGAAGGGAAGGGAAGGGAAGGGAAGGGAATGGAATGGAATGGAATAGAATAGAATAGAATAGAATAGAATAGAATAGAATAGAATAGAATAGAATAGAATAGAAGAGAATAGAATAGAAGAGAAGAGAATAGAAGAGAATAGAAGAAAAGAGAAGAAAAGAGGAGAATAGAATAGAATAGAAAATATGGAATGGAGTGGAGTGGAGTGGAGTGGAGTGGAGTGGAGTGGAGTGGAGTAGAGTAGAGTAGAGTAGAGTAGAGTAGAGTAGAGTAGAGTAGAGTAGAATAGAATAGAATAGAATAGAATAGAATAGAATAGAATAGAATAGAATAGAATAGAATAGAATAGAAAACAAAGGAAGAGAAGAAAAGAGGAGAATAGAATAGAATAGAAAATATGGAATGGAGTGGAGTGGAGTGGAGTGGAGTGGAGTGGAGTAGAGTAGAGTAGAGTAGAGTAGAGTAGAGTAGAGTAGAGTAGAGTAGAGTAGAGTAGAGTAGAGTAGAGTAGAATAGAATAGAATAGAATAGAATAGAATAGAATAGAATAGAATAGAATAGAATAGAATAGAATAGAATCTAGTTGATCTCCTTGTCTTTGTGGCAGCCCCTCAAATACCGGAATACTGCGATCTAGTCCCACCTAGTCCTTCTTTTCTCTAGACTAGCCATACCCAATTCCTGCAGCCATTCTTTGTATGTTTTTGTCTCCAGGCTTTTTAATCATCTCTGATGCTCTTCGTTGCACTTTTTCCAAAATCTCCACATTCCATGCAGAAACACTGCAGTAGGAGTCATGAATAAAGGTTTGGCTTTCGGCCTTGAGTGTCCATCCCTTCCCCCATGAAACATAGCTGAGGTAGCTTAGGCAAGGAAGATCATGCTTCCTGGACAAAAGCCTTGTAAATAAAAAATGAAAGAAAGCCTTGGGGAGATGGGCATCCCCCCACCTCCCTTAAGTGCTGCAGGGAAATTAGGCGCAGCCCAGGAACAACTGCAAGAAAAACTGCGCCTCTCTGACATGCATTCATGTTACACAATATGGGCAACTATTTTATCTTGTTCTCTTGTCAGACGCCCATCAGAATAATCTGCAGTGAGATCCAGCGTTAGCCAAAATCTCCTAAGGGGCTCAGGAAAGAAAAGAAAAGCGTCAAACTGGGGCAGAGAGTTTCCCAGGAGGCGGCACCCATCACCCAATGGGTGTTACGGCTTTGCAACACGCAACCTAAATTTACGCTTAGGTACAGGGTTAGATTCAAGCGTGGGTTGGGTTTTGATGTTGCAATGTTCGTATTGTCATTTTTTTCCCCCTCACCCGTGGGTTGTACCAGACCCCATCAACTGGGACTCTTTGTCTTCTTGGGTCTAGCCAACAGCTCTCTTCATCCTTCATGGACCTCCATGGTCCTCATTCTTCCCTTGTGAGAGGCATTTGAAGGCATGCTGGCCCCATCTTTGAACTAGAATGGGTGGTCTTAAGGCCACTAGCCTCCACCAACTGCCCTCCATCAATGAAGCCAGGCATCCTGACAGCCTCCCAAACTAGTAATCTTTGTTAGAAAGACTTGGGTAGATGACTTTATGCCACATAAAAGATCTGCTTTCTTTTGTCTGATCTAAATTTCTTTTCAATTACTTGGGGTGTCCACAGGACATGCATCCCAAAAGTTGTGTCTGTATGTGTGTATCAAAAAAAAAAAAATCAAAATTGGAGGCCACAACGTGAGGTAGAAGTCCTGCCTCCTTTTTTTAGGGTATTCAATTCTAGAACTGCAGCCACCACTTTCATGTCTGAGACTCCTTTAACCTCCAGACTCTTCCATTGCTGGAGCTCAACAGAATCCAGAATTCGTGTCTGAAATAGAAGCCACAACTTTGTAATCCTAGGTATGGATATTCAATTGTGTATCCAAGGTTATGGGGTAGGTGAATTTTGCATCTGCTCAGGAACACTTCGATCTCCTTCCCAACCTATTCCCGCATTAATTCCTCCCAGTGACAACCAAAGCAGAGATTTCTGGAGAAGGCCATGATTCTCCAGCCTTCCTTGCGTTTGCACTCAACCTTCCTATAGAGCAGGGATCTCCAACCTTAGCAACTTTAAGCCTGGAGGACTTCAGCTCCTAGAATTCTCCAGCCAGAAAAGCAAAGCTTTGAATCTCCGAATCTCTCAAACAGATTCTCAAACAGCGACATCTTCGAATCTCGCTGTTTGAGAAAGTTGCATAACATTCTCAGAGACTCTTCCCATCTTGCTTACAATCTTTTTGGACTGTTGCCTTCCGGCAGAAGATACAGAACAATTTAAACTCGGACCACACGTTTTCTGAATAGTTTTTATCCCAGAGCTGTAATTGCACTCAACAATGAACTAAAGGGCCACCATCGGTGAGCTGTTGGACAGCATTACTTGGTCTGTTGTGTGGATGTTTGGGTGGTTTAGGGGTGGGGAATCTGTGGTGGGTGGGAGTGTGTTTGGGGATTGTTGTGTGTGTTGGACCTGGTCTTTGGGTGTTAAGTGAATTTCGTTGTATGGGTATACTGTGTATACATGTACAATGACAATAAAGTTATTTATTTATTTATTTATTAATAATCTTAAAATCTTCCTTAAGGACTTGGCACCAAATTTTCCAAGGCTGGCCTCATTTCCTCTTTCCTCCATGAGGTATCCAACATAGTGTAATTTCTTGATGCCAGTCTTTAGGCATATGTGAGATGCAGATGGTCCTGGACTTACGACCACAATTGAGCCCAAATTTCTGCTGTTAAGTGAGACAAGTGAATTTCGTCCCATTTTACGACCTGTCTTACCACAGTTGTGAAGCAAATCACTGCAGTTGATGAGTTAGTAAGCGGGTTGCTAAGTGAATCTGGCTTTCCTGTTGACTTTGCTTGTCAGAAGGTCACATGATCTTGGGACACAGCAACGGTCATAAATATGAACCGGTTGCCAAACATCCAAATTTTGACATGATCAGATGCTGCAAAGTTTGTAACTGTGAAAAACCGGTCATAAATCACATTTTTCAGTGCCGTTGTAACTTTGAACGGTCACTAAACGAGCTGTTGTAAGCTGAGGACTACCTGTATTGAAATGAATATTCCAATATCAAATTGGAATGGCAGCAGCTGTTTTTCAATGCATGCCCTCAATTTGGTATATATGGCAACCATAATACTATCACAAGGATAAAACCAGCGGTGAAATCTCTCCCCCCCCCGGTTCTCTCCGGCTCACCGAACCGGTAGCACCGGCGGCAGGAAGCTCTGCCCACCCGCTGGGACGTCATTACATCCCATTTTTTTACCATCTTTGCGCTCCCGTTGCTGAACTGGTAGTGAAGGTAAGTGGATTTCACTGCTGGATAAAACGCTTCAAGAGGTTGTTGTACCAACTCGAGTTATACTTGTGAAATATGGAAATGTACAACCAAGACAATTAAAGGGTTAAATGTTTTCCAACAAGGCTGCTTGAGAAGAATCCGCCGCGTCTCGTATCGTGACCACGTCACTAATGGAAAGAGACAGGTAGTCTTGGAGCCTGGATATTGATCACATGACTGCAGGATGCTAGGAGAGCGCTAAGAATGAAGAGCAGTCATAAATCAGTTTTTTCAGGGCCGTCATAACTTTGAACAATCGCTAAACTAAAGGTCGTACATCGAGGATTACCTGTACCCAATTTGGCCACATCAGACAATAAGCTCTAAACACAAGGAGTGTTGACATGGGAATGATGCTCGGGTAGCTTTTTCAAAATCTATCTGGTTGCGTTTAAAGGCCAGCTGGCTGTCAAGGCAGAACAGTGTTGAGACTCTAGCCTAGAAAGAGTGCAGAGAAGAGCAACAAAGATGATTAGGGGGCTGGAGGCTGAAATATATAAAGAATGGATGCTGGAATTGGGTATGTTTAGTTTACATGTCTACAAGGGACACGGTGGTTCAGTGGCAAAGACGCTGAGCTTGTCAATTGAAAGGTTGGCAGTTCAGCGGTTCGAATCCCTAGTGCCGCGTAACAGGGTGAGCTCCCGTTCCTTGTCCCAGCTTCTGCCAACCTAGCAGTTGGAAAGCAGGTAAAAAAGGCAAGTAGAAAAATAGGAACCACCTTTGGTGGGAAGGTAACAGCGTTCCGTGAGCCTTTGGCGTTGAGTCATGCCGGCCATATGATCATGGAGACATCTTCGGACAGCGCTGGCTCTTTGGCTTAGAAATGGAGATGAGCAGAGTTGGAAACAACTAGCATGCATGTGTGGGGTAATCTTTACCTTTACCTAGTTTAATGAAAAGAAGGACTAGGGGAGACAGGATAGCAGTGTTCCAAAATCTCAGGGGTTGCCACAAAGAAGAGGGAGTCAAAACTATTTTCCAAAGCACCAGAAGGCAGGACAAGAAGCAATAGATGGAAAGAAGACCTGGATGACTGAGAATCTCTACAGACAATGGATGGAAACTAATCAAGGAGAGAAGCAACTTAGAACTAAGGAGAAATTTCCTGACAGTTAGAACAATTAACCAGTGGAACGACTTGCCTCCAGAAGTTGTGGGTGCTCCAACACTGGAAGTTATTAAGAAGAGATTGGATAACCACTTGTCTGAAATGGTATAGGGTTTCCTGCCTAAGCAGGGGGTTGGACTAGAAGGCCTCTAAGGTCCCTTCTGACTCTGTTATTCTATATTCTATTCTATATTCTACTAGACCAGGGACCTCCAAACTTGGCAACTTTTAAGACTTATGGACTTCAGCTCCCAGAATTCCACACACTGGCTGAGGAATTCTGGGAGCTTAAATCCACAAGTCTTAAAAGTTGCCAAGTTTGGAGACCCTTGGACTAGACACGGATTTCCAAACTCATCAACTTTCAAATGTACAGACAGCATGGGGAATTCTGGGAGTTGAATTCCCACATCTTAAAACTGCCAACTTTGAAAAACAGTGGATTAGACTGATCCAGCAAATTAATGCCACAAAGTTTACCTCCCCTCCAAACTTTCAGTAAAAAAAGTATGCAACTCTTTTAAATTTTGGACATTACGGTACTACAGTGGGCCTCCAAAACTTAACCCATTTGAAAGAAATAGAAATTCCTTTCTACTTCACAGAAATAGTAATTCCTTCCCATGCATTACATTATTTCAATTTAAATACATGGGAAGGAATTACACTCCCTGCGTTAAATCAAATTTTAATTAAACAAAGGCTACCAGGTCTGAACTGCCTAACTATAGACAGCCACTAGAAAGCAGGAAAGAGAGACAGAAAAATCTATGTTTAAGTTCTCTTGATTTTTGCAGCCCTGCATTATACTTAAACATAACTTGATTTTGTCCTGTCCTGTCCAAATAGGGAGTGGACATCCTGGCATTTTACAACGGCTTTTCGGCTTGACGTGGCCTGTCGTATAATTGCCCCCAGGCTCCCCCGGACCACAAAACTGGCAGTCAATTTCAGAAGGATGCTTTGGCTTAAAAGCTCACGTTGCCAGGATTTTGTTAGCCTCATTCTCTCTCAGGAGTTTTTGAACTCACGGAGGGTGAGAATGGAAAAGTCGGGAGGCAGCAAAGCTGGGAAATTCCTTGTGACAAATAATCTTAGGTTAAGGGGAGGTCTTTGTAAACCTTTCATTTAAGACTGCCAGCTTCAGACTGGAACACAGATGGAGAGGGGAAAGACTGAGCCGGGCCTGAAATTCACACGGAAATACCATTTTTTGCTTCAGAAGCAACACTCTAGGGAGCTTAGAACAAGAGAGGAAACAATCAAACATAAGTAAATATCAGCAGCTTCAAATATACATAAGGATGTATTTATATTTTAAATCCACTTGATGGTCCTTCCTCTGTCGAGGATTATTAATTTTTTTCTGATGCAGATTAATTCCTGTACGGGTAATCCTCGATTTACAACAGTTCCTTCAGTCACCATTCAAAGTTACAAAACTTACATTTATGTTGCTAAGTGAGAAATTTTTAAAGTGAGTTTTGCCCCATTTTAAGAACTTTTTGCCATCGTTGTTAAGTGAATCACTGCAGTTGTTAAATTGATGACACGGTTGTTAAGTGAATCTGGCTTCCCCATTGACTTTGCTTGTCAGAAGGTCATAGAAGCTGATCGCATGACCCCCAAGGCACTGCAACCACCGTGAGTCAATTGCCAAGCGTATGAATTTTGATCACGTGACTACGGGGATGCTGCGACGGTCGTTATGTGTGAAAAACGGTCACAAGTCGCTTTTTTCAGTGCCGTTGCAACTTAGAATGGTCATTAAGTGAACTGCTGTAAGTTGAGGACTACCTGTATATCAAGAAGGAAAGGACGGTATTACAGACCGTCCAGCGGCAAAGATATTGACGGCGATCTTGGAGCGTCAAGATCTCCCACCGTACTGTCGCGACGTCAGCTCCGCCCCCAGGACCTGTGACCACAACTGAGACCAGCATTTCCATTGCTAAGCAAGGCGGTTTGTTCAATCAGTCACACCAAATGTTAAAGCCTTTATTCCCACACTTTCTTAAGCAAATCGCTTCAGACATTAAATGAATCACACGGTCATTAAGCAAAGCTGGCTTCCCCCATTGACTTTGATTGGTGGAAACAGGCTGGGAAGCTCACAAATGGCAATTATGTGACTTTGGGATGCTTCTCCCCCCCCAAAAAAGATGGCAGCATCTGGATTGGCTGCGAAGGTGAAAATTTTTTGGAAACTCGCAAGATTCATTTTTCTCGCCATGTACATGTATACATCCGAACTAGACTGTCGTTTCTCTGTGTCATATAATATATGTGGGCATGTGCCTAATGTTTGTATTTATTTATTTATTTAGGCATGTTTATGTAGTGTAAAATTGGAGGTGGTAACCCTTTAAGAGCTGTATGCAATGAAATTTCATTTTAATGCATGCTGATTTGTGTACATCCAAAGTGACAATAAAGTTGTTCTAACAATAAAGTTATTCTAAATCTAAGTGCAACCACTGTAAATGCAGGCTGGTTGCCAAGGGTCCAAATTCTGATCATGCCATCGTGGAGATGCTGCGATGGTCCTAAGAGCCTGGTGGTGCAGCAGACTAATAGCCTGTTATTATCATCCAGCTGCCTGCAATTACTGCTAGTTCGAATCTCCCCAGGCTCAAGGTTGACTCAGCCTTCCATCCTTTCTAAGGTAGGTAAACTGAGGACCCAGTTTGTGGAGGCAATAAGCTGACTTTGTATAAAATATACAAAAGTATGAAGGCTATTGCTTAGCGCATTGTAAGCCGCCCTGAGTCTCCGGAGAAAGGCGGCATATAAATCAAATTAAAAAAAAAAAAAGTTGTAAGGACCAGTCATGAGTCTCTATTTTCAGTGCTGTTGAATAACTTTGAAATCATTGCTAAACAAACGGTTATTAAGTCAAGGACCACCTGTACGGAAACGTCAAATTCCTTCCTTCTCTTTCCCGATTAAATGCAGACCTCTGAATTTTCCATATTATCGGCACTAGCCTCGGGAGACAAACAGAGAAAATAGCCAGCCCTCTCTTGGCGAGGGTTTGATTCCGTCAGATGTCTTTCTCAATTAAAGGCTCACCGTTTCTATCCAGGCCCAGCACCAAAACTCCGAGAGTGGTAGGTCAAATGACCAGCAGTGGATTGCTGAAGGCTTAATTCTGGCCATTGCCAGCAACTGGCTACAAGAGAGTTAAGGTAAGCATGCCCAACGGATGCCAAGTCTCTCTCCTTCAGTCTTGATGCAGGCAGCGTTGTTCAAACACACAAATCGGAGAGCTCGTTTCCTTCTGCAAATATACAGCACGACAGCTTGCAATAGCCTGCCTGTGGATTGTGCAGCTCACAAGGCAGGGATCCAGAAAGCATCGAGCAGGGTATTGGAAGGGGAGGGCTTGCTTCAAAATGGATCTGCTTGGGATCTTCCCATGGCCTCATCGAAGAGCATGGTTTCCCAGCCTCAGCAATTTTAAGATGTGCGGACTTCAACTCCCAGAATTCCCCAGCCAGCATGCTTTCTATGACCTCTGTAGTTTAGCAGGGCACTGTTTTCCAGCCTGAACAATTTTAAGATGTGCGGACTTCAACTCCCAGAATTCCCCAGCCAGCAGCGCATGGCTGGCTGGGGAATTCTGGGAACTGAAGTCCACACAGCTTAAACTCATTGAAACTGGGAAACATTGTACAGAAAACCGGTTACATTTTATCCCAGTGGAAATCCAGGGACTTTAGCCCAGTGCTGCGATTGCAGCCATCCTCTGGAGCTGCTTCCTGCCAATTTCCATAATTCATTTGAACAGGAGTTACCCCTGATGCATTTAGAAAATATTGCAAGCATCTCTGATGTCAGCACAAAGTGCTGGAGCATAAAACACTGCCGACTGTTCCTTCAAAATCCCACTGGCTCCCACATGTGTTCAATCTCTCCTATCAGGACTGGAGCTGAAAGAGGCGAGAACACAAGAGTTTTCCAGCTCCATGGCCTTGCTCGGCCTTGAAAGACATAAGCTTTTAAAAAGGGAGCAGAGCTCGAAAAAGAGAAAGCAGTGAAACCTGGCTGAATTTCGGTCGGAATTGATTTTAATAAAATGCAGTTTGAAAAAAAGCATTCAATGAGTTTAGCCATTTCCTTTTTCACCGTGTTAAAAACTAGGATATGGTAACTGAAAAGAAATGAAAAGAAGGACCAGGGTGACATGATAGCAGTCTTCCAATATCTCAGGGGCTGCCACAAAGAAGAGGGAGCCAAGCTATTCTCCAAAGCACCAAAAGGCAAGGAGAGAAGCAACGGTTGAAAACTAATCAAGGAAAGAAGCAACCTGGAACGAAGGAGAAATTTCCTGGCAGTGAGAACAATTAATCAGTGAAACAGATTGCCACCAGAAGCTGTGAATGCTCCAACACTGGAGGTTTTTAAGAAGAGGTTGGACAGCCATTTGTCCGAAATGGTACAGTCTCCTGCTTGAACCTCCAAGGCCCCATCCAGCTCTCTTATTCTATTAACTGCATTTTGGAGAGATACTTAAAAACTGCACATCAGGTTTTGAGGTCATTCATTCATTCACTCCTGAGCTCTATAGGGAAATCAAGCCAAGGGTTTGTGCTAACTGCTCCTATGGCACATCTTGCAAGGAGGACAGGCAGGAAAAGGGGGCATTTGCAACTCAGCAATCTGGCTTTGTCCAGGGTCAAAGCACTTTGCCCCGCAAACCTCCCAGATGATTAAATGCCCATGGGAAAAAAGCCCAGATATTTAAATGTGCTTGCGGAGATCACAGCTTTGCCTTCCCTCTGGCCTTTTAACGTCTCCAATCATATCCAGCCACAAACAGATGCGGCCCAGCCAAAAAAACACCACAGCTAAGGCCAAGCACACCACTGCAGCTTATGCCGACTCAAGGAAGCGATTCATGCTGCGTTCCAGTAGACACACACACACATCTCTTGTGAATGGGCAGAAAGAAAGACAAAATTCCTCCCATCCTCCATGGACTCCAGGCTAGGAAATGTTATTCACAACTTCTACACCCCTCCCAAATAGGTAAATTCCCCAAACTGATTACGTTCCACGGAATAGATGCGAGGCAAGGCAAAGGAAGGAACATACAAGCTAAGCCGATGAATCACCCACTACGCCAGGCTGAAGTTTCTTAGCTTTCTGAGGCTTTTTGAGTGAATGAAGCCGGGGGGGGGGGGAGGGTTATAAATCACGGCGGAGCCTTTCAAAAGCCAGAGTTTCTCCTGGCTGGCCACAGCTTCAGCAGGAAAACCCTTGGCTAAGCGTTTTGTGGCTGTGGCTGAAACGGACGAACGTTTCCAGCCACGCAGAGCGAACGGGCTGCCGGAGAGCACTTTGGCGTGCCATTTTTGCCCTGTTTTCCCAGGATAAAGTGGAGGGGAGGTGTTGTTGCTTGTCGAGAGTCTACCTAGACCAGTGTTTCTCAACCTTGGAAGCTTGAAGATGGGTGGACTTCAACTGCTGGCTGGGGAATTCTGGGAGTTGAAGTCCACCCATCTTCAAGCTTCCAAGGTTGAGAAACACTGGTTTAGGGTTTCCTGCTTGAGCAAGGGGCTGGACTAGAAGACCTCCAAGGTCCTATTATTCTATTCTATTCTATTCCACTCCTCCACTCCACACCACACCCCTATCCTATCCTATCCTATCCTATGAACTGAAGTCCACCCATCTTCAAGCTACCAAGGTTGAGAAACACTGACCTAGACAGCAGCACCAGTCGACCCCCCCCCGCAGAATTCGGGCCATGAAAGCCCCCCCTCCTCTGGCCAACGGGAGCACCGGGGGGGGGGTGCAAGAGACTGCAAGGCTTGTAGCAAAGGGAGGTGTATCTGGAACCCGGGGCGGTTGTGGGGGGGGGGCTTCCACCGTAGGCGCTCCCCTATTCAGACCGACCAACCGATCCAGAAGGCGCTTTGCTGGCGGATCCTCTCCGCTGGCGAGATCCCGACCCAGGCTGGAGCGAGAGCCACGGAGGGCGAAAGGAGGCGGCGGGGGGGGGTGTTTCCAAGAGCCCCCCTCCCTCCCCTCTTAGCCAGGCCCGCAGCGGCAGAGCTCCGCTTTCTGCACCCCACCCCCACCCCACCCCCCACCCCTAGCCCGGAGAAGCCGGCCGTGGCCGCGGGCGAGTCTCCGCAGCAACCGGGCTCCGTCTTCAATCAGCCTCGGGGGAAGGAAAACGGGCCAGCAGGTCCCGATCGGGATCGGGATCGGGAGGAGAGAGACCCGGCTGCCCCGCTTCCCTCCGCGGACTTTCTGGGAGAGGAAGGAGCCGCATTCCGCGTTCCCCCCTTTCCAAAGGCCGGCCTTGCGGGCTCGGTCCCCACCGGGTGGCCAGCCTCCCTCTCTCCGAGAGCTCCGGCAAGGCCCGGCGAGGCGGGAGCCAAAGCTGCCTCCTGGCCGCTCCGCCGCGTCCCAGGCCCGGCCTCCTCCTCCTTGCCCTCTCCAGGCGTTGGGGAGCAGCCGCCGGACCTCCCATCGGCCGGCACTGTGGAGAAAGAAGGCGCCCGCCGGCCCGAAAGCAGCGGACCGGCAACGCTCCAGCCTCCCGGGCACCTTCCGTGGCCGTCCGGCTCCTTCCGGCACTGCAACCGCCGCAGGTCAGGCGGGCGGCCGGAGAGGACGAGGGAGCCTGGCCGGGCGAGCTGGCTCTTCTCTCCCCTCAGCGGGGGTTGGCGACCCGAGCGGCTTTTCCCAGCCGGGCGGCCGGGCCGGGCTCCCTCATCTCCGGGCTGGCCGCTCCGCCGTCTCGGCCTCCCCCGCGGCGGAGACTCACCAGGTAGTTCATCTTGCCGGCCCGGCGCGGCCGCAGTGCCCGCTTGCTGGACGCCTCAGCGCATGATCCGGCCCGCCGAGCGAGCGAACGAGGGAGCGAGCAGGGCCGAGCCGGAGCCAGAGCCAGCCAGCCAGCCAGGCAGCCCCCGCGCGCTCTCGTTCGCCCGCCTGCCCGCCCCGCGGCGCCTCGCTAGGAGGAAGGGGAGCCGGAGCCCCGCTGCCCCCGCCCCGACGGCCCCATTGGCTGCGGCCGAGAAAAGGAGGAGGCGCCGGCGGAGGGGAGGCCGGGCGAGGCTGCCTCCGACTGGCACCGGGCGGGCCTCGGGGGCAGCGGGGGGCGCTCTGGCCGAGGGGACGGGCGGACAGAGGCGGCTTGTCTGACGCAGCTGGCCGGGCTGTGCCAGGAGGAAAGTCTCTGGCAAGGCCGCCCCCCCCCCCCCCCGCTGCGCTCGCCCGCCCCGCTCTTTTTTTTTCTTTTTTCTTTTAATTTGATTTATATGCCGCCCTTCTCCGGAGACTCAGGGCGGCTTACAGTGCGTTAAGCAATAGCTTTCATACTTTTGTATATTTATACAAAGTCAGCTTATTGCCCCCACAAACTGGGTCCTCAATTTACCTACCTTAGAAAGGATGGAAGGCTGAGGCAACCTTGAGCCTGGTGAGATTCGAACTTACACTAATTGCAGGCAGCTGGTGTTAATCACAATGCTTTTAGTCTGCTGAGCCACCAGGCTCTGGCTTCAGGAGCAAGGGGGAGGGAAGCCGGTGGGGTCCCCGGCCTGCCCTATCTCGGCCCCAGTTTCGGGCTAAGAAAAGAGGGCTGCCTCTGAGCTGGGGGAAGGACTACAGGGAGTCCTTGAGTTTATTTATTTATTTATTTATTATTTATTTATTGGTTCGATTTATATGCCGCCCTTCTCCGGAGACTCAGGGCGGCTTACAGTGCGTTAAGCAATAGCCTTCATACTTTTCTATATTTTTATACAAAGTCAGCTTATTGCCCCTACAATCCGGGTCCTCATTTTACCTACCTTGGAAGGATGGAAGGCTGAGTCAACCTTGAGCCTGGTGAGATTCGAACTTGCAGTAATTGCAGGCAGCTGGTGCTACTTAACTGCACTTTAGTCTGCTGCGCCACCAAGGCTCTGACCACCATGGAGCCTCAGCCGCACATTTCCATTGCTGAGGGAAACATTTGCTAAGTGGGTTTTGCTCTGTTGTACGACCTTTCCTGCCACGGTTGTTAAGGGAATCACTGCCGTTGTTGCTAACAGGGTTGTTAAATGAATCGGGCTTGCCCGTTGCCTGTCAGAAGGTCGTGGAAGCTGATCGCGTGACCCCCCCAGGCAGGGCAACCGTCATAAAGAGGAGTCAGTGGCCAAGCAGCTGAATTTGGATCACGTGACCGTGGGGATGATGCAATGGCTGTAATTGTGGAAAAAGTGTGAAAAAAGTGTGAAAGTCACTTTTTTCAGCGCCATTGTGACTTCGAAAGGTTGTTAAATGAAGTGTTGTAAATCAAGGACTACCTATATCAGTGATGGCTAACCTTTTTGCCGTCGAGTGCCAAAAGCACAGGGTGGTCGCGCGCCCACATGCCCACACCCATCATTCAATGCCCCCCCCCGGAAATGCACACATGACCCCTCCCTGTTCTCCCCCCACTTTTGGCACATGACGGCAAAAAGATTACCAGCGGGCCTGGTAGGCCTGCTTTTCACCCTCCCCAGGCTCCAGAGGCTTTCTTGGAGCCTGGGGAGGGTGAAAACAGCCTTTCCCACCCCCTACCCCCCAGGGAGGCCCTCCTGGAGGCTAGAAATGGCCCGTTTCCCAATTCCTTGAAGTCCCGTTTTTTGCCCTCTCCAAGCCCCAGAGGCTTTCTTGGAGCCTTTTGGGCTCTTTGTAGGAAAGCAACGTTGCTACATTTGTTTCTTGTTTCTGAACTTCATGGGCTTTGCCAAGAAAAGCCTTTGGCAGGGTGCCAAAGAAGACAAAAGTTTGTGATAAGGCCGAAGGAATTTTTCTGAAGGACTTGTTCTGGAATTAATTTGGATTAAGATGAGAATGAAGTAATTCTCAGCTGTTCTAATAAAATATGTTTATTTAGGACTGATAGTGTCTGGTAATACTACTTGGGCCTAGGTCACAACAGTCCAATCTCTTGAAAACCTTCTGAGATGGAGCACCCGGAACTTCTGGAGGCCAGCCGTTCCACTGGTTAATTGTTCTCACTGTCAGGAAATTAATTCTAGCTTTCTCTTACATCCCTCACAAAAGGCCAGGAGGAATGAGAAAGCTGGGCTGGAATGTATTGGGATGACTGGAAACCAATGGCCCCTGTGCGTTTCCCTGCAAGCGTCTCACCTGTGATAGCCAGCAGAGATGGATGGTCTCAAGCTGGACCCAGAGCAACCTCTCTAAGCCGCACTGTCATTGTGAAACGGCATTGTTGAAGCCACGTGTTTGGCAGAAAACCTGACACGCCTAATTGCGTGTGGACTTTGGAGCAGCTTCTATCGCTTCTGCTGGGTTGGGCACAGAAGGTTGTGCCCAGCAAGGGGTGGGGATTTCCTCCCTCGGCCACATTTCCGTTTATGGGGAAAGCACAATGCCCTTTCCCCAGAGATTCGACAGGCTCACCTGTCCTGCTGAAGCATCATCGAGGGCCCAGTTGAAGGTAGCATGTAGTGCAAACCCAGCCAATGGTAGTTTACTCAGTTAATGAGGATAAAACAAACCATGGCATAATAAGAATCTGCTCTGCATTCGTTTTATGACCTTGGGATAATGGGGAAAAGCCATCTGAACTTTCTCCGACATGGAAATATCCAATTATCAATGCTTGGCTTTTTTTTTTCTTTATATAATGTTTTTTTGCAGAGTTTTGTTTTCCAGGACGAAGGTCATGGGGGAGGGGGCATTTGTGGGTTTTTTTAATGTTCCCCAAATAGTTGGGGAAATATAGGTGTGTTGGAAAGAGGAAATAATCAGCATTTTGAGCCCGTTTGTTGATCAATAACATGGTGACGGCATCTTGTTCTTCAATAACAGCTGGGAACCCTGGAAGGATCCAGGAAATATTTTTATTTTATTTAAGAGGCTTTTAATTTTTTTTTTTAAATGAAATGGGAGATTGGTTTATCCAAGGGGGTGACATCACGCTTACTAATAATTCTGGTGAACCCCACCTAAAGCCAGATTAATTGTGGTCAGAGAAGATTTGACCTCAGTTCACCTCTACGTTGCAAGATGCAGAAGAATAAGCCAAACCCAACTCTGCTTTTAATTTTTCATCTTGTTTCCAACAAATGCATATTTCACATTTATTGATATCCCTGTACTCTCACTTTTCCTCCCCTTTTTAAAAAGAAAGATAGTTGCCCAAACAGTTTCAGAACCAGGATGCTACCACTGGAAATGCAGAACAGGTTTGCCCTTTGTTATTTTTTTTTAATTTGATTTATATGCCGCCCTTCTCCGGAGACTCAGGGCGGCTTACAGTGTGCTAAGCAATAGCCTTCATCCTTTTGTATATTTATACAGTCAGCTTATTGCTCCCACAACTGGGTCCTCAATTTACCCACCTTAGAAAGGATGGAAGGCTGAATCAACGTTGAGCCTGGTGAGATTCGAACCTGCAGTAATTGCAGGCAGCTGGTCTTAATAACAGGGTGCTTTAGACCACTGTACTACCAAGGCTCTTGGTAGTTATTGTGTCATTTGTCAAGGCAAATTTAATTTAAAAGTCAAGCTGATGCTGAGGGGAGGTAGCTGAACTGCAATATTACATAGAAAATAGAATAATTGGGTTGGAAGAGACCATAGAGGTCTTCCAGTCCAACTCTCTATGCCATTCCGGACAAATCCAGTCTCTTCTTCAAAACCTTCAAAGATGGATGTGCTTTTTCAGGAGGCAACTGGACTTTCTGGATTTTTTTCTTTTGAAGACATTTTGCTTCTCATCCAAGAAGCTTCTTCAGCTCTGACTGAATGGTGGTGAATGGAAGGATTTATATTCCTTGCAGACAGCTGGTCATTTGCATCCTTTTAGAGGGTCGTTGAGGCCACTTGGAGGTTTATCTGTGTCCTCGGGGTCACCTGAGTGGTGCTCCTGGTTCCTGCACTCTGAAGTTTTTTTTCCCTCTGGAAATCCATTCCTACTCCCACCCCATTCCAAGGGTCTTCATACCAACTGCATAGCTAAAAGAAATCTGTAAAGATTCTCAGTCATCCAGGTCATGGTTGTCCCATAAGTGATTTTGCTTCCTGAAACATCCATGACCTAGATCACTGTTTCTCAACCTTGGAAGCTTGAAGATGGGTGGACTTCAACTCCCAGAATCCCCGCCAGCGCTGCTGGCTGGGGGATTCTGGGAGTTGAAGTCCACCCATCTTCAAGCTTCCAAGGTTGAGAAACACTGACCTAAATGATGACTGAGAATCGCTACAGACCTTCAGTGATGGACCATCCACAACTTCTAAAGGCAAGCTGTTCCACTGATGACCTGCTCTCAATGTCAGGAAATTTCTCCTTAGCTTTAGGGCTCCAAAGAACAAGAATATTGGGATGTTATGAAACTAGTTCCTATGATCCAGCTGCCCTTTGGGTCAAGAAGCCCAAGATGTTGGCCTCAACCATGTGAATGACACACATGAAATGGTGGTGGGATGGCCACCTTGACTTCTCTGAGCTCTTCCTGAGGACACCCCTGCTGCCTGTGGCTCCGGGCCGAGTCTCCTGCCATGCGGGTTCCCAGGCCTCAGCTGACCTCTGAGGGAGCACAAGGCTACCTCAGTCAGGAAGCACCGATCCTTGTCTTGGGGAGAGGCATTCCAGCGAAAACTGCCGGGCTCCAACAAACGAGGATTGTTTTCTCCCAGGGGAGCAGATTCTCCTGCGAGGCATGGAATTGATGACTGGAAAGAGGGACCAGGGAGTGGAGTAGCGTTTGTGGTCTCCGGAGTCCCTCTGTGAACAATGTGAGGGAAAAAAATGGTAAGGGTCTACCTGGCATTTTGCCCAACTCTTCCTCTTCCCTTCCAGATTTGAGGGCTTCTAGATTAGAGTCCCCCAACCTTCCAGGCTTTGCAGATCGGAGAGGGGGATGGATGGAGTACATGTGGCACATGCTTGCCTGCTGCTCAAACAAGGGGAGATGCGCACATGCTCGCCCTCTGCTTCAGTGGTGGGTTCCTCCCGGTTCGGCCCGGTTCCACCGAGCCGGTAGTGGTGATGATATGACCCACAATCAAATAAACAAGACCCAATTAAGAAACTGCCAAAGAGCCAACAGTAAATGGTCCAACCAAAGACCATCCACATAGACAAGCAAGTCACCAGAATAAAAACTGACAGCAAATCACACACTCTTTACTAGCACTGATGACATTACCTAGGTAGGGTAATTAAACATCTGCAAGAAAACAAGAGAGCTCAGAGAGCACCAAGGAACCCCTCAGTTTAACCCCGAGCTACAAATATTCTTCCCTATTAGTTTGGCATGAGTTGGCCCCGTTTCTCCCATGGGGATCGAAAGGTGGTTTGCCATAAGGCGATCACATGAAACAAACCAAAAATAGCTACTACACAAAGCCTTTTTGGCAGGCAAAATGACCTCAGCCCTGTGCCAGGAGAGTTAATGGAAACCTCCTGCTTTACCCCTGAAATACACATTTCTGCATTTTTCTCTCAACGGGGATCAAGGTTGTGAAACGAGATGATGGAAAAAATACTACCCCAGCTTTTAAGATCCAGCTGAGAAGGGCGAATTGCAAATTGTAGCTAATTGCAAATTTCAGAAGCCGGATAAGATACCCCAAATGCAATTCATTTGGCACAACTGAGGAGGGTTTCTTTTTAAAAAAATAAAATAAAAATCAGATGTTGAGCGCACTTCTCCCAGGTTGTGTGTGCTTGCTCAAACCATGCTTGCTCATGTGCAATCAAAGCTTGAAACTTCAAACTTTTAACTGGCAAGTTGTTCGGCACTAAATCGGTTGTCCTTTTTGTTCAGCGGGGGGAAAAAATATTTGGAAAGTGAAGCTCATCGTAATTCACAGTATTAGTTCAGGCGGTGCATATCCATGGAGAAAACTACTTTTTGGGACACCACCAGTAGCAATATGCTGGGGAACCTCCCTTCAAAGTCACAGAGCTGCCAAAATCCGTGTACTACTGGGTGGAACAATGGATGGAAACTAATCAAAGAGAGAAGCAACCTAGATCCAAGAAGAAATTTCCTAACAGTAAGAACATTTAACTAGTGAAATGGCTTGCCTTCAGAAGTTGTGGGTGCTCCATCACTGGAGGATTTCAAGAAGAGACTGGACCAGGGGTGAGTTCTACTTACCTTTACTACCGGTTTGCAATGAGGCCGCACACGCTCACTTTGCGCACGCACTCTTTTGCACAAGTGCAGAAGCTTCTATGCGTGCGCAGAAGCGTTTTGATGACATCAGGGTCAGTGGGCAGAGCCTCCCACCCGTTTTATTACTGGTTCTATAGAACCGGTGCGAACCGGGGGCAACCCACCACCGGACTGGACCTGGACATCCATTTGTCTGGAATAGTATTAGTAGGGTCTCATGCTTGAGCAGGGGGTTGGACTTTGGATGATCTCCAAAGCCCCTTTCAATTCTGTTATTCTGTTACTGGTGCTCTGAGAATTAAATACAGGTAGTCCCCGACTTACAACAGTTCATTTAGTAACTGTTCAAAGTTACAAAGGAACTGAAAAAACCCTGACTTATGACAATTTTTCACACAATCTTTGCAGATGCCCGGGGCACTGGTGGGTCCCTCCCAGTTCGGCTCGGTTCCACCGAGCCGGTAGTGGTGACGATATGACGTCACTGAACTGGTTCTGCCCCCTCCTACCCCCTACCCCCCGCGTTATTCTTACCTTTTCTTTGGCCCTACCCCCAATCTATTGCTGCCTCCTGAGTCCCAGCTGATGGGCTATAAGGAAAAAACCTGTTTAAACTCTTGCCGCGGGGCTTCAAAGGGCCGCCCTACAGCTGATCAGTGGTAAAAAGGCAGTTTGGTGGTAGACCAGTGCCTCCAAAAACAAATGAGTAGACCGGTGCCTGCAAAAATAAATGGGTAGACCGGTACAGCTCTGCAAGCAGTTAAAAGCCTGGTAGACCAGTACCTCTGCTAAATCCTAAAGAATTGTCACATGACCATCAAGCCACGCCCACAAAATAAGACACACCCACAGAACCAGTAGTAAAAAAATTTAGAACCCACCCCTGCCCCGGGGTCATGTGATCAAAATTCAGATGCTTGGTATCTGGTTCATACTTATGACCTTTGCTGTGTCCTAAAGTCACATGATCTCCTGTTGCAAACTTTGCGCAAGCACAATCAATGGGGAAGCCAGATTCGCTTAAGAACCGTGTTCCTAACTTATCAACTGCCGCGATTCACTTAACAACGGTGACAGGAAAGGTCGTAAAATGGGGCAAAACTCACTTAACCAGTGTCTCACTGAACAACAGAAATTTTGGCCTCAATTGCAGTCATAAGTTGAGGACCACCTGTATGTACTGTAGGCAGGAGAAGAAAAATCAACACCTTAAAATTTCCTGGATGTTTTAGCATTTTAAAAAAAAAAAAGAGCCTATTTCTCAAAGTTTTGCCATTCACCTGTTATCTCTGCACTCTTGGGCCAAAACCCTGGTGGATGGAATTTAATTTCCTTCCCAGGAAATAATTGGGCAGCCTGCGCGTTTCCACTTAGATTTCCATAAATCTTGGCATCCGTTAGTAATAAAGTGGTGAATTCCAAGAAAGAGACTGGAATATCCCTATGGCTTCTGATAGAGATGATAACATCATCTCTAATCTGAGTCCATCCTTTGAGCAGAGAAACAAACGTAGGAACCAGTGAAGGTAGAACTGGTCACAACCTTGCAATGGGCGTATGTACATGCCTTTGAGCCAATGAAAGGTTCATATGGGGACATGGAGGAAGAGAATTAAAGGACGATATTTTGATGTGGTTTTTAATGCAGTATTTCGGTTTGCCATCCTGAGAAGAGTTGATAAGTAGGATGATCAATACATGTAAATTATATACGAATAAAAAATAAGCAAGCCTTAACTAGAATAGAATTAACTCATTCTCAGCATAGTCCAAACTAATTCAAAACAAATTCTTCATAACACCATTCTTCAGTCTTATCACCAAACCTTGGTCTACTTTGGCAACCTGCCAAATGCTTTTCCTGGCAAAAGTTCAGAAGCAGAAGATGCCGACAAGAAATAAATGCAGCAAGACAAGAAACAAATCTATCAACGTTGTTTTCCGACAAAGAGCCCAAGAGCCGTTGCTGGTCTTTTAAGCGTTATGGGAGGGGCCAATCATCTCTTGGCCTTACTCCTGAGTCATCCTCTCTGCTTTAGCTGCTCCTGCCTTCTGGCAGCTCTTCTTATGTGTGCACTAGGAACAGGCTCCTCCTGTTCCTCTGCCTCTCTACTGTCAGCCTCTGGAGGCTCCGGAGTCTGCACATCGCTCCCAGATGGCCCTGGGCCCATCTCTGCCTCCGATGCAGAGCCCTCATCCGGGCCCTCCTCAGCCTCCAGGACTGGCCCATGGTCCTCCCCAGCCTCCTTACTGTCCAACTCCACTGCCAGCAACCTTCCACAGGCTGCTGGCGGACCACAACACTTTGTGCTTTGGAAATCATGATTTGTGGCACTATGAACACCTCCAATTGTGGCTTAGGCAACAAACCTAAATTAACAAAACCGAGTACAATCTATCATGCCACTAGTACCCAAATATTTCTAAGCGCTTTCTTCCCTTGATCCCCGATCCACTGCCTTTCTCAAAGGTGGCAAAATCAAGAGGCTGCAACCCTCGTTCCAACCACTGCATTAATCAAGGTTGTTCAGCCTTTATAGTATCGTATAAATCTTAACAAGCCATAGAGCTTAAATGAAACATTAGCATTTTAAGCCATCCGTTTAGAATAAAGATTAAACTTGACTGGAGGGGAAAAGAGATCGTAATGTGCCGATAATTTAAAAAATCAACATTGGAACTTTTAAAAGAGGAGAGAGAACAAAAAAAATAACCACAGTGGGAAGAATAGTAAAAAACGGAAAATGGAAACCACTTTCTGCTTTCTAGATAGAAGGTAACAGGACAGAAGGAGTCTCTCCTGCAGTTTCAGAACCAAAATTAAATTCCCTGAATACAGGGGGCGGGGGGGGGGGGAGGGAAATAAGGCAACCTTCAACAGTTGCAAAATGCTTCAGCAGAGGTGGAAATTTGTAATATCCAGGAACATTCCTCGGGGGATTTTTTAGGGCTTGTGAAGGATGATAAACAGAACATGAGTCACGCATGTGACAAAGTAGCTCAAATCATTTTAAGGTTGACCGAACAGACTGTGCAGGAGGAGTTTAGTTAATCTACACCAGGGGCCTTCAACTCAGGCAATTTTAAGACCTATGGACTTCAATTCCCAAGGCTGGCTAGGGAATTCTGGGAGTTGAAGTCCACAAGTCTTAAAACTTGCCAAATTTGGTGTAGATTAAACTACCGGGGTGGCAAGGAATCAGGAATGCATTAGCATCTTTCCCATACCTTATTTTTATGAGAAGGCACAAGCTTTGCCACAAACTGCAGCTCACCCATCACGAAAGCTCCCTCCACGCATCCATTCATAAAACCTGTCCCAGATAGTCCTCAACTTACAACCGTTCGTTTAGTTCAGAGTTGCAACGTCACTGAAAAAAAAGTGATTTATGGCCGTTTTTCACACTGGCAACATCCCTATGATCGTGTGATCAAAACTCAAGACGCTTGGCAACTGGTTCATACTTATGACCATTGCCGCATCCCAAGATCCCTTCTGACAAGTAAAAATCAATGGGGAACCGGATTACTAATCAACTGCAGCGATTCACTTAAACAATTGCAGCAAGAAAAAAAAAAGGGTTCAAAACTCACTTAATGACCAATGTCTCAGTTAATAACAGAAATTTCGGGCTCAGTTGTGGCCGTAAGTCGAGGACCTCTTGCATTCTTGAAAAAGGTGCTAACAAGACTCCTGACGTTCTGTGAAAGGCTGTTGAGGTGGGGCACGCGGGCATGTGAACCCGGGCTTCAGAATAGCTCATTGTTTTATAACTTGGCAATGCCGGGCCTCATTCCAACATGCCAACAGGAAGACACAATCACAATACAAAGCCGGAAGGGAAGATTTTTTACCCCGCAAGACAATGGACCGGGTAAATGGGAGGGGGGCTGCTCTTCAGAGCTCCTCCATCATCACTGGCCCTTGTCTGCTGAGGGCAGGAAGCAGCTGCTAAATTGCAGGAGGCCCATCCCAGGTGGGGGGGGGGGGAGGGTGGGGGGGTGGCGAAAGAGCAGGACGGGGACAATTGTTTCATTGATTTCCCTTCCCCGCCATAGGGGAGCTTGGCTCCTGAACAGAGGTCTCCAACCTTGGCAACTTTTAAGACTTGTGGACTTCAACTCCCAGAATTCCCCAGCCAGCAAAGTTGCCAACCTTGGCAACTTTTAAGACTTGTGGACTTCAACTCCCAGAATTCTTCAGCCAGCAAAGTTGCCAACCTTGGCAACTTTAAGACTTGTGGACTTCAATTCCCAGAATTCCTCAGCCAGCTGGCTGAGGAACTCTGGGACTTGAAGTCCACAAGTCTTAAAGTTGCGAAGCTTGGAGACCCCTGCTCCTAATGATCTCTGTGTGGAGGCTTTCCTTGCATTGCAGGCAGTCCTCGAATTATGACCACAATCGGAATCCCTAACTTTCGGTTGTTAAGTGAGGAATATGTTAAGTGAGTTTTGGACCATTTTACGACCTTTTTCATCAGGGTTGTTAAGTGAATCGCTGCAGTCGTGAATAACACGGTTGTTGTAAGTCGAGGACTAGTGCAGAAAGGGGTTCAAGAACATTGGCAGGCTTTTTCTGGGAGAGCAAAGGAGAAGCATTTCGTCCTGCCCTTACGGAAAAATCGGCTTTCTTAACTAACCACTTAAGTACCGTACGGTAAATTACAGGTAACCCTCGACTTTCAACAGTTTGTTTAGTGACCATTCAAACTTACAATGGCACTGAAAAACATGACTTAGTTAGCACCGTTTTTCACACTTATGACCTTTGCAGCATCTCCCATAATCCTGGGATCAAAATTCTCCCGCTTGGCCATTGACTCCTACTTACGACCGTTGCAGTGTCCTAACGTCACATGATCTCCTTTTGCAACCTTCTCAGAAGCAAAGTCAAGGGGGAAGCTTCCAGAAGCGCTGCCAGAAGCAGCAGCCCGGGGCTTCAATCCCTTCCCCCGAAAGCCCAAAACAGGCCGCGGTGGGGGCACGAAGCGCATGTGGGGGACTGCGCATGCGCAATGCAGAACGCATGCATCACTGCCCTATACAATTCCAGAAAAATGATTGTCCAGTTTCTTCTTGAAAACCTCCAGTGATGGACGTTCACAACCTCTGGTGGCAAACTGTTCCACTGGTCAATTGTCCTCACTGTTAGGAAGTTTCTCCTTAATTCCAGGTTGCTTCTCTCCCTGATGAGTTTCCATCCATTGCTTCTTCCGGTGCTTCTTTGTGGCAGCCCCTCAAATATTGGAAGACCGCTATCATGTCACCCCTGGTCTTTCTCTTCTTTAGACTAGACATACCTACTTCCCACAATCTCTAGGATATCACAGGTAGGTTCACCCTGTTGTGGCTCCATTACCTGAGCCTGTGTCATCGGCAGAAGAGGACTCCGAGAGTGAAGGAGAGGAGTTGGCAAGGCCTCCCTCTCCAGGACCCTCCTCTCTGGCAATGCCTTCGGTGTCCGCCGAAGGGCAAGAGATAGGGCCAGGGCCAAGCACGTCCACGCAGCCACAGATGGACAGTGGTGAGGGTAATGAGTCTTGGCTGGATCCATGCCAGAGTCGCAGAGATAAGCACGGGCAACAGAAGAAAAGGCGTGCCCGAGATTAGGCTGAGTCACTGGACCACACCCCACAGGATATAAAAGGGAGCGTGGTGGCCAGTCAAGCCTTGTGACGAACAAAGCTGAAAGCTTCCACGCCATTCTGCATTGCCGGACTTTTTGCTATAGACCTTGCTGGATTATCTCTGGACTTGATTGACTCCGTAATTATTGAGTTGTTTCTTTTGATGTACCAGAAGCGGCGAGAAGTTATCTCTCCTCTTCGTAAGTAATAAACTCATGGCAGGCAGCCACTAGGTTGTTGCCAAGTTCCGTTATCATAAGGAAAAGGATTTTGCCGGCTGGTTTGGTTTTTAACTCTTGGACGTCTGTTGGTGTGTGTGTGTGTGGTTGGGGACAGAACACACCCAACTGGCTAAACCTGGTTCCTGACTTCTAGGGTCACAAAACTGTGTACAAACACACACGGACTAAAACTAATCAACAGGGTTTGCACGTGTGAAACTGCCCCAAAGACAAATGACTTCAAAGCTCATTGTCCAGTCCCTTCTTAAAAGCCTCCAGTGTTGGAGCAGCCACAATCTCTGGTGGCAAGCTGTTCCACGGGTTAATTGTTCCCGCTGTCAGGAAATTCCTCCTTACTTCTATGTTGGTTCTTTCCTTGATTAGTTTCTATCATTTGCTATTTCCATCCAAAAGGAAATTAGTAACAGTAACAGAGTTGGAAGGGATCTTGGAGGTCATCTAGTCCAACCCCCTGCTCACGCACGAGATCTGTACTAGGGATCTGAACCGCCGAACTGTCGACCTTTCTGATTGACAAGCTCAGTGTCCTATCCACTGAGCCACCTAGCCAGGCCCTGTAAATATAATATATTTATTATATTTATATAATATAAATATAAATAGGAGACATGGTGTAACTTTGGCCTTCCCACCAACTCACAAATTGCCTCTGTTGTAGACGCTGCCAGGGCACCTAGAAACCATTCAGGAGCCAGAAGCTGGATAGTAGAGCCTTGGTGGCGCAGCAGACTAAAGTGCTGTTAACTAGCACCAGCTGCCTGCAATTACTGCGAGTTCAAATCTCACCAGGCTCAAGGTTGACTCAGCCTTCCATCCTTCCGAGGTAGGTAAAATGAGGACCCAGATTGTGGGGGCAATAAGCTGACTTTGTATAAAATAGAACACCGCTTGGGGGGGGGGCAGAAAGCCCTACTAAGCAGGTATATACAAAAGGATGAAGGCTATTGCTTAACGCATTGTAAGCCTCCCTGAGCCTCCGGAGAAGGGCGGCATATAAATTGAACCAATAAATAAATAGTACCCACGCTGGTCTTGGCTGGATTCATACCACCCTCCGGGTCAGAAACCTGGCTACGATTCTGGAAGCTGAACTTAGCCGACCTCAGAAACAGCAGGTTGGAGCTCCTGGCCTCTCAGCCATGGATTTAATCTGTTCCTTCTTGAGGAGTCACGAGGGCTCGTTCCCAGCGCATATTAAGCAATGTGGCAAGGCTACCTAAGCCTTTTCTCAGCCAGGAAATCTCTGGAGTTTTTATTTTTGCAAGATTAAAGCAGTCCTTTGAGCCAGTTGGAGCTCAGTTTGGTGACTGTACAAACATTGGATCGGAACGCTGCTGCTGGGTTTCACTCTATCGAATTAGCTCAGGGGTCACCAAACGTGGCAACTTTAATAAGATTTGTGGACTTCAACTCCCAGAATTCCTCAGCCAGCCATGAAGCCATCACAGAGCCACCGAGGCCCTTAACAGATTAACAGAATTGGAAGGGACCTTGTAGGTCATCTAGTCCAACCCCCTGCCCAAGCAGGAAACCCTACACCATTTCTGAGAAATGGCAGTTCAGTCTCTTCTTGAAAGCCTCCAGTGATGAAGCTCCCACAGCTTCTGAAGGCAACTTCTGTTCCACCGACTGATTGTTCTCACTGTCAGAAAATTTCTCCTTACTTCCAGGTTGAATCTCTCCTTGATCAGTTTCCATCCATTATTCCTTGTCTGGCCTTCAGATGCTTTGGAGAATAGCTTGACCCCCTCCTCTCTGTGGCAGCCCCTCAAATATTGGAACATTTCTATCATGTCTCCCCTGGTCCTTCTCTTCACTCGACTTGCCCTAACCCTAACCCTTCTTCTAGGTCCTCCTGCCAGATGTACTCCTTAGGTGACGGGACCCAGACCACCCCTTGCCTTCCTTTACAATGTGCATTTTTTCTTCTTTTTATGACCCTGTAATTCCTTTTCATTGGGGTTGGAGTCAGGGTGACTGAATGGAGCTGAGCATTTGCTGCCTCGATGCCCTTCCTGACTAAATAGGGTTCCTCAATCTCAGAGGCTTCAAAATGTGGGGACTTCAACTCCCAGCATTCTTAGATTTGTTAGAATTCTGGGAGTTGAGGTCCACTCCTCTGAAAGTTTATTTATTTATTTTAGAAAATTTATATTGCCGCCTGCTCCCCCATGGTGACTCAGGGTGTCTTACACAAATATAAACATATCAAATAAAAATAATAAAAAGAAAATAATAAAATAATAATAAATAATAAGTAAAATAATAGCTCCCCACCCACCCCCATCTCGGCGACAACAGATATTCATACAAGCCATTTAGTGGGCTCCATCCCACCCTGGGTTCCCCAGGCCAGCTGGCAGAACTAGGTCTTCAGTGCCTTCCGGAAGAGTGTCAGGGTAGGGGCCGTTCTAAACTCTGGGGTGGGGATGATGTTCCATAGAGGGGGAGCCACCACAGAGAAGGCTCTTCTTCTGGGTCCCATCAGGTGTATCTCCCTCGGGGATGGGAACCTGTTGTGGCCCGTCAGCAGCCTGTGCAGCTGGCACTCGAGTCGGGCAATGAAAAAAAAGTCAAGATGGCAGCCACAACTGCACAAAGCCCTTTCCCTTTTGTGCCAGACTGGCAAACTACCTTCCACATCATCTTCTCCCTGAAAAATCTACAACCGCCAGCTGAACTTTTTTTTGCAGGGGGTTGGATTGGGAAACGGGATTTTTATGTTCCACCACATCAGGGGTGGGTTCTATTTACCTTTACTACCAGTTTGCATCATGCCCGCACGAGCTTTGCTTGCATGCGCACGTGCTCTTCACCGCATGCGCAGAAGCTTCTGTGCATGCACAGATCACCGATGGTGACGTCTGGATCAGTGGGCGGAGCCTCCCACCGGTTTTACTACCGGTTCTTGCGAACCGGTCCGAACTGGGGGCAATCCACCACTGCACCACATGCAAAATATTCTAAACTCTGCCTTTCATTTCTGGGAGATCAGTAGAGGAAGTAGCACACCGTTCACATTAGCTGCGGAAATCTAGTTGGAAGGTCATTGCTATTGGGCAGAGGTTGGATTAGATGACCTACAAGGTCCCTTCCAACTTTGTTAATCTGAATTCCCTCTGGAAAATTGAGTAGAAGAGAATCCAACATGAGGATCAGATCCCCAGATAAGAAGGGAGGGAAACTGACTTGACAAGAGGCCAAAGGCAAGCAGCATTGAAGTCCTGGCCACCCCTGTTTCTGCTTTTCCCGACAAAAAAAGTCTTTTTTTAGGTAAAGGTAGTCCTTGACTTATAACAGTTTGTTTAGTGACCGTTCAAAGTTACAACGGCACTGAAAAAAGTGACTAATGGCCTTTTTCATATTTATGACCATGGTCACATGACCAAAATTCAGACGTTTGGCAACTGGTTCATCTTTATGACGGTTGCAGTGTCCCGGGGTCACGTGATATGCTTTTGTGACAAGCAAGGTCAACGGGGAAGCCAGATTCACTTAACAACCGTTTTACTAACTTATCCACTGCAGTGATTCACTTAACAACTTTTTGAGCCTGGATAGCTCAACAGACTAAGCACTGTAATTTAACACCAGCTGTCTGCAATTAAAGTAAGATTGAATCTTGCCAGGCTCAAGGTTGACTCAGCCTTCCATCCTTTCTAAGGTGGGTAAATTGAGGACCCAGTTTGTGGGGGCAATAAACCGACTTTGTATAAAATATACAAAAGTATGAAGGCTATTGCTTAACGCATTGTAAGCCGCCCTGAGTCTCCGGAGAAGGGTGGCATATAAATCAAATAAAAAAAAAAACTTTGGCGAGAAAGGTCGTAAGATGGGGCTAAAACTCACTTAACAACTGTCTCACTTAGCAATGGAAATGTGGGGCTCAACTGTGGTCGTAAGTCGAGGACTACCTATATACAAAACCAACAAAAAAAAAGCGTAAGAATAATGGAAGGACCTGGAAATGCTAGCTGGGGAATTTTGGGAATTGAAGTCCACCCATCGTCGAGCTGCCAAGATTGAGAAACGTTGCTTTAGAGCACTGTAGATCCTCAGGAAGAGAAGGGGCTGGATATAATTAGAGAAATGTGGACTACATGGAGCGTAACTACAAACTGAGAAATTAAAACAGTAATGAGTTCCGAAGGATTGGAAAAGCTGCCAACGAAGCCAAATCTCATGGGGAATCTAGTCCTTGGCAGTGACATTGGATTCCTCTAACAATCAGCTTCTAGGAGAGAAGATTTGAACGTTTTTGGCTTGTAGGCATCTCTGGAAAATGGTGTGCCAGCCAAACAGTCATCCTGAGCTGGGAACTTGGAGAGCTGGATTTCTGAATCCACCCCGAGAACAACATGGTGGTGAAGCCATGGCAGCTTTGGGAAGCCATGGATAGCATGGTTGATGGTTAAAGCCCCTTCCTAAGTTCTGGGGAGGGTCTGATCAGCATCGATGGGTTGACTTGAATTCCCTGTTGGAAAAAACATCCTTTTGGGTTCAGTTCCAAGTGTGGAGAAAGACGCTGGAAACATAGTGGCTGCTTGGAAAGATAGTTTTCATGGTGGACAGGATCACATGCCTTGAAGATCTTGGGTGAAGAGAAGAAGGGCAGAGATGCTGAGAGTGTCTGAGATTTATACTCTCTCTGGGCTTTTGAAGCTTGAGCTTGTATTCTGATTGGTTGTCAGACTCCCATGCAGCCATGCAGGCGTAACTTTGTAGGTTGTCCCAAGCTTGGTTGAATCTTGCTAGGTGATGATGTAATGAAAGGGCTTTGGGCAATTCCATTTATGGCTCTGCTTGAAGGAGGTAGATCTTTGTTATGTAGAATAGACTGGCCCAGACCTTAATGGCCCATTGACAAACATCAGGGGGGACTGAGTATCTGCCTCCCTTTTAGGGGAAATATTCTGCCCTTTTAATATTTCCTAAAATATCTCATTTTCCTAGGAGCAGGGTGGGTGCTAACAATCTGAAAACCAATGTTTCTCAATGTCAGAGTTTCTTGCAAAATTCAAATCCAGAAGCACACACAGATAACTGAATCAGCTGGATTCATTAACTTCTCTATATTCATAATAACACATAGAGTATATTTATAATGCCAACAGTTGATTCTTCAGCTCAGATCAGCAGACAAGTTCACACACCCAGAGTACAGCTCAGAGCTTAACGCACAGACTGGTTTCAGTTTCTCTTTCTCTGCACAGAATCAGAAGCTGCAGACTAAGACACGCCCTAGCTCCAGTCTGTCTCAGCTCCCAATTGGCTGACCTTGTTACCGTGTCCTATTCCAGTTAATGAATATACTCTGACACCCAATATTGGGCTGTTGGTCTGAGCTCTGAGTTTGGCAGTTTGGTTACAAACGTTTCGTCCCCATTCGAGGAGACCTCGTCGGTGTGTTTTGAATTGTGTTCGTCTGTCAGAGCACTGGTCTTTAAATACCTTTTTATGTGATGCAAATTAGTGTGACTGTTGTTTGTTCGGCTACTTCTTACATTCAACATATATTGAAATACATTTCTCAATGTTATCAATTTGAAGATGTGTGTGGGCTTCAACTTCCAGAATTTTCCAGCCACCTAGGCTCACTGCCTTCTGGTTTCTAAGGATGGAGCCTCAGGAAGAATGGACCAAAATCTTTAGTCAAGGAGGGGTGGGGGTATTGGAAATTGGGCACATGCACCCGTTGCTGCGTGCTATCATAGAATCATAGGGCTAGAAAGGTCTTCTAGACCAACCTCATCACTGTTGGAAGAAATATCCTTCTGGGTTCAGCTCCAAGTGGGGAAAAAGACACTAAAACATGGAAGCTGATTGGAAAGATGGTTTAATGGTGGACAGGATCACACGGTTTGAGTTCCTGAACAGAAAAGGGGCGAGACGCAATGAGTCCCCGGGTTTTATGCCCTCTCTGGGCTTTGAACTTCCTGGGGCACAGGAAGAGTATTCTGGTTGATTGTCAGACTCCCAGGGGGTGGGGGTCTTAGCTAGCCTTGCTGGCTGATGTAATCTTCCCAGGTGCCATGTGGGGAGTTTCTGTTGCTAGATGGGTCCTATTGTGTTGCAGATGATGGTCCATTGACAAAGGTGGGGGGAGGCAGTGTAAGAAGTTAGCACCCACCCCTTTCCTGGAAGAATGAAATATTTTAGAAAATATTAAAAAGGCAGAATATTATGTTTCCCTGGATGAGAAATGGAGAAGCATGTTTTAAAGACAAAGCAGCTCCCACCTTCCTGACCCCACCCTTTTGTTAATGGGCCAGAGGCAGAAACTCAATCTTTGTCAATGGACCTCATCTGCAAGACAATGGGACCCATCTAGGACGAAACTCCCTACATGGCACCTGGGAAGATTACATCAGCCAACAGGGCTAGCTAAGACCCCCCACCCCCTGGGAGTCTGACAACCAATCAGGATACTCTTTCTGGGCCCCAGGAAGTTCAAAGCCAGAGAGAGCATAAAACCCGGAAACTCGCTGTATCTGCCCCTTCTTTTCTGTTCAGGAACTCAATCCATGTGATCCTGTCCACCATTAAACCATCTTTCCAAGCAGTCTCCATGTTTCCAGTGTCTGTTTCCCCACTTGGAGCAGAACCCAGAAGGATATTTCTTCCTACAGCAGGAAACTGCTTTGTCTTTAAAACATGTTTCTCCATTTCTCATCCAGGGAAATACTATATTCTGCCTTTTTAATATTACCTAAAATATTTCATTCTTCTAGGAGAGGGGTGGGTGCTAACTTCCTACATCACCCTGAAATTCCAGTCTGAACTTTGGAGTTGATGGAGAAGGCTTCAAGTCTTCTTGAAGTGGGAGCTGCCTTAAAGGGCATTTTTAAGAAAGCCTTTTTAAAAATGTCTAATCCAAAGGTCACACACAGACACACACACCATCCTCTACCCTCTTCATTTTCTGGAGAAAAGGCTGTTTGCTGCAGCTGTTGGAAATATTCTGGGATGCTTTGGAGTTTTTGTTGGTTGGCTGGCTGGCTGGCTGTATCCAAGGGAGATACCGATTCCAATTCATTCATGAGCCATCTTTCTTTTGGTTTTTGGAGTTTTCTCACCGGTGCAAGCAACTTGAGCCCAGAGATAACAGTAACAGAGTTGGAAGGGATCTTGGAGATCATCCAGTCCAACCCCCTGCTCACGCAGGAGACCTGTAGTAGGGATTCGAACTGCCGACCTTGCTATTTGGTTGTTGCCCTAATGCGTTCATTCAGGTCTGCTGGCATCAGCAGGGGAAAAAAAAAACTCTGCTCCCAGGGAAAGGCCAGGAGATAGAAGGATCAAAATGGAGCATCAATCGAGTCTTCCTGTCTGGCAAAGATGCTCAAGATGCTCATGCATCAAAATGCAAAAGGAGACCAGGGAGTGCGCCCATGTTCTGTGTGGTTGCTTCCAAAATATTGTCCAGCAAGTTAAATGTTTCCTGCCGAAAGCCAGGATGGAAAACATCTGATCTGGGAAACTCCCAAATGCCAATCTGTGTAAATTCTGGGAAACAGAATAACAGAGTTGGAAAGGACTTTAGATGTCTTCTAGACCAGGGGTCTCCAACCTTGGCAACTTTAAGACTTGTGGACTTCAACTCCCAGAATTCCTCAGCCAACAAAGCTGGCTGAGGAATTCTGGGAGCTGAAGTCCACAAGTCTTAAAGTTGCCAAGGTTGGAGATCCCTGTTCTAGATTTAAGCATCTGCATTCTGGGCCTGTGAAGATGCTTGGTGCCCCTCAACTGCCAGCTGAAAAATCTGTTGAGATGGATCTGAAAATGATTGATTAGGAGCCCAAATAACATGGCTAAGGTTTTTGTCAGCTGCTACAGTATCTCAGTTAAGGGGATGCAGTGTCTCAGCGGCTTGTCAGCTGCCAGCCTGGGTTTGAGACCCAAGCGCTGTGTGACGGGATGAGTTCCTGCTCCAGCTCCTGCTCACTAGCAGTTTGAAAGCATATAAATGCATGAGCCATCTGGAAAGATCGCAAATGGTGAATACAGGACCATGGTTGTAAATACAGATCAGTTGCCAAGTGCTCAGATCACATGACCCTAGGGATGGCGCGAGAGTTGTAAATGCAAGAAGTAAATCACTTCTTTCAGTGCCCTTGTAACTTTGAATAGTCATTAAATAAATGGTTGTAAGTCAAGGACCACCTGTATGTCATCATCTCTATCAGCTGCCATCACCTGCTAAAGGTTCCCCACTGAGAATCTTCACGTTGGCAAAGCTCCAGGCAGGAGGATTTTGCAGATATAAAAGCAAAAGCTTGCAAAATAAATTTAAAAAATCTCCAAGATTTACAACTGGAGAGAAGAAACACAAAAGCATGCCAAAAAACTCCTCTAATTTATCCAAGCAAGATAGAGAATAATAGAATAACAGAATTGGAAGGGGCCTTGGAGGTCATCTAGTCCATCCCCCTGTTCAAGCCGAAGACCTTATAGCATTCCAGACAAGTGGCTGTCCAGTCGCTTCTTAAAACACCTCCGAGTGATATGTGTTTTGTGACCCACAATTTCTGAAGGCAAGTCGTTCCAATGGTTAATTGTTCTCATCATTAGGAAAATTTGACTTCGTTCTAGGTTGGATCTCTCCTTTATTAATTTCCATCCAATGTTTCTTGTCTTGCCTTCAGGTGCTTTGGAAAAATAAATTGAACCCCCCCCCCACTTCTTTGTGGCAGCCCCTCAAATATTGGAGCACTGCTATCATATCTCTCTTAGTCCTTCTTTTCACAAGATTAGACATACCCAGTTCCTGCAACTGTTCTTCATATGTTTTAGCCTCCAGTCCCCCAATTGTCTTTGTCGGTCTTCTCTGCACTCTTCCCAGGGTCTCAACATCTTTTTTTTTTTAAATAATATGATGATCAAACTGGATGCAATATTCTAAGTTTGGTCTTACTTTTTTTCTGAATGCCATCACTCTGCTAAACAAATAATTCCCTCAATAATGTCAAACTAGTTACTAAGTCTGCATTATTATTAATCTTCTCATTGTTCCTATCACCCATCTTATGACTGTATGACTGTAACCTTGTTGCTGGTATCCTTAAGATTTATATTGACTGTTTCCCTATGACTATAATTAAGTGTTGTACCTTATGACTCTTAATGAACATATATTTTCTTTTATGTACACTGAGAGCGTATGCACCAAGACAAATTCCTTGTGTGTCCAATCACACTTGGCCAATAAAGAATTCTATTCTATTCTATTCTATTCTATTCTATTCTATTCTATTCTATTCTATTCTATTCTATTCTATTCTATTCTATTCTATTCTATTCTATGGCTTTATAAAGCGGTACTAAGATAAATCCATTCCAGGTGCCTGTTTAGGGTATACAGTAAGTTTCTCGATTTCCTTTTGTTTCGACTTGCAAATTGTAACGCTCATCCATTTATAAATATTTGAAAGAAATATATTTCCAGACATTGACATTAATTGAAAGGAGAAAATTCACAGCCACAATCCAGTTGCAGTCACGGGCAATTATGAATGTGTGCCAACTGGTAGCTTTGATTAGGTTCTGCATCTGCCGGATACCAAAAATCAGGTCACCAGTTGAGTTTAATGCTGAAAGAAGTTGAGAGACCGGGATTTGTGTCCTAATTTAAAACTGCATTAACAATGCAGGCAGGAGACAGCAGCCACGCATAGATCACTCTGGAGCATAACAGCAAAATGTACTTTGTGATTCTCATTTTTAGCTTATTCTATATTAGGAAAATATGCCAAGAATCGGGAAAGAGAATAAAACATTTAAGCCCTCAAATCCAACCCTCTGAATTGGACAAGGACAGGGACAAAGTCCAATAACGAGGATGTAAAAGCATCAAGAAAAATCAGGCAGATCCATAGGGTGTGATTTAAAAAAAAAATCAAAATGGCCGTAACAATGCAATCAAGACTCCATCTGGTTTTTGTGTGTGTGTCTGTGCTGACATAAAAAATGGGCAGAACTGCAATTGGACAATCATGGGCGCCATTTTGACTTTTTTTTTTTATCATACCTTGTGAACTTCATCAAGGCAGAGCAGCCAACTAGGATCCCATTTGCAGAGAGATGAACCAAAAGACCCAGGAAAGTTCAAAGCAAAATTTTGGAAGGGATTAAAAAAGATGGAAGCAAAGTGTCCGCTTCCTTGTCAAAATAAATTCATTCACACAATTCCGGGGTTAATAATACGCAAAAGCAGAATTTCAGAAATGCAGATTCTGTTTTAAAGAATAATTGTTTAGGAAGGATGGAGAGGAGATCCAGATTTAGATGGTTCTGAATTCCACATTTTGGCATGACCAAGGTTTTACTTAAGGAATAAATCTAGCTTTTCTACCTGGATACCGTCCAGTGGTGAAATCCTACTGGTTCTGTCCGGCTTGTGCAAACTAGTAGGGGTAGCGGAGGGTGGTTCGGCGAACAGGTAGTGGCGGAAGCCTGAACGTCATTTCTTCCTGGTTTTAACCAGGATTCCAGGAAGTAACCCATTGTTGACCCTCTGCACATGCACAGAAGGCTTTGCGCATGTACAGGAGGTCAAAAATTGGACGTGATGATGACATGCACGCACTTCAAAACCGGTAGGAAAGGTAAGTAGATTTCACCCGTGGTACCATCTTTCACTTTTCTATAATCAATTATCAATTTGATGTCTAAATAACATCCAGATATCATACAAAACATGCCTTTATTTTTACTAAAAGTCCCACTTGTAAAGTTGGTTTTAGTTGAACTAAAGTTCAGTTTGTAACTCAAAGTCCACATTATGGATAGAGAGGACCAAAGAGTTGGAAGGGACCTTGTAGGTCATCTAGTCCAACCCCCGCCCAAGCAGGAAGCCCTACACCATTTTTGACAGATGGCAGTCTAGTCTCTTCTTGAAAGCTTCTAGTGATGAAGCTCCCAAAACTTCTGAAGGCAACTTCTGTTCCATGGGTTGATTGTTCTCACTGTCAGAAAATTCCTCCTTATTTCCAGGTTGAATTTCTCCTTGATCAGTTTCCATCCATGATTCCTTGTCTGGCCTTCAGGTGCTTTGGAAAATAGCTTGATCCCCTCTCCTCTCTGTGGCAGCCCCTCAAATATTGGAAGACTGCTATCCTGTCTCCCCTGGTCCTTCTCTTCACTAGACTAGCCATGCCCAATTCCTGCAACCGTTCTTTTGAAACCAACTTTCAATGTTTTAGCCTCCAGTCCCCTAATCATCTCTTTCAGCAGTTCCAAGAAGATTGCACAACCAATTGCACCCTGATTCAGGTGACCCTGAGGACACAGCTAAACCCCCAAGTGATCTGAAGAGCTCTCAGGGAGAGTGCTAATGACCAGATGACTGTAAATATATATATAAACCTTCCATCCCTCCCATCCTATCAAAACCTATCCTTCCATCCTTTCACCATCCAGTCTCAACTGTCAATACCTGTCCATCCATTCCCACCACCATCACAACTGATGAAGCTTCTTGGATGAGAAGTATTTTTGTCCAGTTACCTTTTTAAAAAAGCACCTTTGAGACAACTATGACCTAGATGACTGACCAAGATGACCTAGATGACTGAGAATCTCCACAGACACTTGTAACTGGAGGTTTTTAAGAAGAGACTGGACAACTACCTGCCTAAAATGGTATAATGTCTCCTGCTCGAGCAGGGGGTTGGACTAGATGACCTTCAAGGTCCCTTCCACTCTGTTCTTATTGATTGAACTCTATAGGAAAGTAGGAAAGAGAATATCCTTGTTGTATTATTTCCCAGTCTTCAACACAAAGTATAAGGCTATCACAATGAAAAGCGCTTATTCCCAATATTATATAATTATTGTCAGGCCGTAACATGTGTTCAAAATGCAACCTTTTCTATGCTGAATCCACAGAAATATAATTTCCTCTAAGACTGTGGCGGATGCTGTATCCAAGTGGAAAATAATAGCATCTTCAACAGAGGAAGATTTGACCGCACAGACCCTGGGCTTGGCTGGAGGTATTCTGAAATTCCCCTTTCAAAAGAGATTGAGCAAAAAATGAGCTTTTTTTTTTAGAGCATGGAAATGCACACCTATCCATTTTTACCCCAATTGCACTTAACTTGGTGAGAAAGGAAAGTTTTGTTTTAAAAAGCACTTGATTCGTCAGGTGCCCAGATTCTAATCCTAATATTCTTATTTTCCTTGTGAAAATTATTAGATTAGATTAGATTAACAGAATTGGAAGGGACCTTTTAGGTCATCTAGTCCAACCCCCTGCCCAAGCAGGAGACCCTACACCATTTCTGACAGAGGCCGTCCAGTCTCTTCTTGAAAGCTTCCAGTGATGAAGCTCCCACAAATTCTGTTCCATTGGTTGATTGTTCTCACTGTCAGAAAATTTCTCCTTATTTCCAGGTTGAATCTCCCCTTGATCAGTTTCCATCCATTATTCCTTGTCTGACCTTCGGGTGCTTTGGAAAATAGCTTGGCCCCCTTCCTCCTCTCTGTGGCAGCCCCTCAAATATTGGAAAAATGCTATCCTGTCTCCCTGGTCCTTCTCTTCACCAGACTAGACATACCCAGTTCTTGCAACCATTTATCATATGTTTTAGCCTCCAATCCCCTAATCGTCTTGGTTGCTCTTCTCTGCACTCTAGAAATTTCTAGAGTCTCAACATCTTTTTTATAGTGTGGTGACCAAAACTGGATGCAGTATTGTAGGTGTGGTCTTACTAAGGCTTTATAGAGTGGTATTAGTACCTCCCTTGATCTTGATTGTATCCCTCTGTGAATGCAGTTTAGGATTGCATTGGCCTTTTTGGCTGCTGCTGCAGACTGCTGGCTCCTATTTAGCTGGTTGTCCACTCAGACTCTAAGATCCCCCTCACAGTTACTGCTATTAGACCTTTTCTTATAAATGTTCTGCTTACAATACCCCATGATGTTTTTAATAGTGCATTCACGAGGAGGCTTGATATAGCCTCTGAATGACAGCCAGGTGTGACTGAGGAGTGACACCATCTCCCTGATGTTCAGAGATCAGCGTGCTTCAGGCTAACAACACGAGGGTATTTTTCAAAGCAAAATGAGTGGCACACTCCAGACAACGTCCTTATCATGCCCATCTGACAGGGCCTCATGCAACCTGCGCCATCAGCCGGCTGTGGCTGACTGACAGTGGGCCCATGATGGGCAATCAGGCTGATCTGATCTGCTGTAAAGCAGCCCAGTGCAATATAGGTTGTCCTCAACCTACAACCACAACTGAGCAGGGCTGTCCTAATGCATGGGCCTGATGGGCTCTTGCCCGTGGGCCCCACGAGCAAAGGGGGCCAATACTAATCTGTGTATGTTAACCCTTCAATGCACCTTGTATCATATAAATACAGCAACTGTATGGCTTACTCTCTCTTGTAATGCTCTCTACATGGGGCTCCCCTTGAAGGGCACTCGGAGGCTCCAGCTGGTCCAGAATGCGGCCGCGCGGGTGGTTATGGGCGCAACTCATTGTGCCCACGTGACACCCCCCTCCTGCGCAAGCTGCACTGGTTCCCAGTGGTCTTCCGGGTGCGATTCAAGGTGTTGGTTACCACCTTCAAAGCGCTCCATGGCATGGGACCCGGGTACCTTCGAGACCGTCTTCTGCCACCAATAGCCTCCCACCGGCCAGTCCGTTCCCACAGAGAGGGCCTCCTCAGGGTGCCATCGGCCAAGTCATGTCGGCTGGCGACACCCAGGGGGAGGGCCTTCTCTGTGGGAGCCCCAGCCCTGTGGGATGAACTGCCCCCAGAATTGCGCAAGATCTCCGACCTCCGTGTATTTCGCTGTGCCCTCAAGACCCTGCTGTTCCGCCAGGCTGGGCTATCAACATAACAATTTTAGATTGGGTTTTAAATTCCTGGGGTTTTAAATTGAGCCGAATTCATTTAATAATTTTAAACTATTTTAACTGATGTTCTCTGGTGTTTTTAATAGGCTGTACACCGCCCTGAGTCCTTCGGGAGAAGGACGGTATAGAAATAAAATTATTATTATTATTATTTTTTAATTTGATTTATATGCCGCCCTTCTCCGGAGACTCAGGGCGGCTTACAGTGCGTTAAGCAATAGCCTTCATCCTTTTGTATATTTATACAAAGTCAGCTTATTGCCCCCACAAACTGGGTCCTCAATTTACCTACCTTAGAAAGGATGGAAGGCTGAGTCAACCTTGAGCCTGGTGAGATTCGAACCTGCAGTAATTGCAGGCAGCTGGTCTTAATAACAGGGTGCTTTAGACCACTGTACTACCAAGGCTCTTATTCTATACCAAGGCTCCTATTCTATTCTATTCTATTCTATTCTATTCTATTCTATTCTATTCTATTCTATTCTATTCTATTCTTACTGAATATTATTATGTTTTCCAAGCCTCGTGTATTGTTCAAATGTTGGAAGTGCCAATAAAATAAATATGTTTAATTTTATCAACCATTTACATTTTTATTCCTGTGAGTAGTTGTCGTAGGGCCCCCAGTACACTGCTTTGCCCGGGGCCCCTTAAGAAGGCCCCGCAACTGAGCCCAACATTTCTGCTGCTAAGCAAGACATCCGTTAAGTCAGTTTTGCTCCATTTTATGACCTTTCTGGCCACCGTTGAATTACTGCGATTATTCAGTTTGTAAAACGGTTGTTAAATGAATCTGGCTTCCCATTTGACTTTGCTTGCCAGACGGTCACAAAAGGGGAACATTGGAACCGTCATAAATATGAGTCAATTGCCAAGCATCTGAATTTTGATCACGTGACCATGGGGATTCTGTAAGGGTTGTGTGTGAAAAATGGCCATAACTCACTTTTTTCAGTGCCGTCGTAACTTTGAACGGTCACTAAACCAACGATTGTAAGTCAACGACTCCCTTGACTTTCATCAAATTTATATTTGATGAAATCTGGGTGAGGAAACTCAGTGCTTACGAGAGTTTTTTAGATATTGGAATGTCTGTTTTGGGTTTCAGAGAGAGAGTAGTGGAGGTATCAGTCGAGGCTCCCGGCTCAAGGATTGGCTTTATGGGCAGAGAAATTCAGCTTTTACATCCAGAATACTTCCTTGCTTCATCCTTGTACGGTGGAGTTAATGGGACCTTTTTGGAGAACAAATGGGTGGCATGGTGGGTTTAGTTCTTCCCTTATTTAAAACATTAAAACGTGTTGTGTAGAAGTTTAGTTCAATCAGAAAGAGAGCTGGAAGGGACCTTGGAGGTCTTCTAGTCCAACCCCTGCTCAAGCCCAGAGACACTATACAATTTCAGATAAGTGGCTGTCCAGTCTCCTCTTCTCTTTTTTTATTGAAAAGTTTTATAAGAAATACAAACTATTTTCTGCCCCCCACCCTTTCCCCTTCCCCACATAATAGAAATTGTACATTTTCTTATACATAAGAAATCCTACATGTACATGCTTCCCTTAAAGAAAGCATTAAAATAAGACACTTTAATTACATTCGGAGTTGCTCTTCTTCTCTTTCTTCCCTCATTCCACAACAAACCTTCTTCTTCTCCTCCTTTCTTTCCCTTCCCTCCTTCCTCTTCTCTTCTTAAAAACCTCCAGTGATGAAGCACCCACAACTTCTGGTGGCCAGCTGTTCCACTGGTTGATTGTCCTCACTGTTAGGAAGTTTCTCCTTAATTACAAGTTGCTTCTCTCCTTGATTAGTTTCCATCCGTTGCTTCTTGTCCTGCCCTCAGGTGCTTTGGAGAATTGGTTGACTCCCTCTTCTTTCTGGCAGCCCCTCAAGTATTGGAATATGGCTATCATGTCACCCCTAATTCTTCTTTTCTCTAGACTAGCCAAACCCTAGTCCCGTTTAAGCCAATTACATGCTACTCATCTCAACCTACTGTGACTCTGGGATGCTATTGATTACCTGCCATCAGTCAGTGTCAGCTCTTAGCAACCATATAGATTGATTTTCTGCCCAATGATCTGTCCCTAAACTGGTCTTCCGATGATGCCCCCTCCTCACTGCAGCTGAGTCCCTCCGCCTGCCTCTGGTTGCCTTCTTGTTGTCTTCCCTTCCCCCCTTCCCTTTCCCAGCACCACAGACTTCTCCAGAGACCTGGGTCTTTCCCATGACTGATGGATTCATTATGTCCTGAAAGCCAGAGTTGACACCTAGTAACATCATACAAGTACGGTAAAGATTCCCCTCGCACATATGTGCTAGTCGTTCCCGACTTTAGGGGACGGTGCTCATCTCCATTTCAAAGCCGAAGAGCCAGCGCTATCCGAAGACGTCTCCGTGGTCATATGGCTGGCATGACTCAATGCCAAAGGCACACAGAATGCTGCTACCTTCCCACCAAAGGTGGTCCCTATTTTTCTACTTGCATTTTTATGTGCTTTCGAACTGCTAGGTTGGCAGAAGCTGGGACAAGTCACGGGAGCTCACCCCGTTATGTGGCACTAGGGATTCGAACCGCTGAACTGCCGACCTTCTGATCGACAAGCTCAGCGTCTTAGCCACTAAGCCACCATGTCCCTTATACAAGTCCTCCTATCTTACAAGTATTATCTTACATGTACTCCTTGTTTAATAACTGGTCATTTAGCAATGGTTCAAACTTACGATGAACACCCTAAAAGATGATGTAGAAGTTCCAATGGCTATACTCTCTTGTCCCCTGGTCATGTGATGACGTTTTGGGAACTTAGCACAGCCAGCTCACCTTCATGGTCATTTGCAGCATCCCACAGTCACATGACCATGATTTTCAATTGGGAGGGGGGAATTCCAACATCCACTTCCAGTTTTTGGCAAAAAAAAACGGCAGTTTGATAAACCAGATTTGCTTAATGAACACAGTTGCTTGAGGATCATCACAAAAATGGTGGTAAAATCGAGATGGTTATTTTATTTTTATTTATTATAATTTGTCAAATGGAAACAAAAACAGGAATAATATAAAAATACAATGACAAGGACGATAGGCACGTTAGTGCGCTTATGCACGCCCCCTCTACGGACCTCTTAAATATGAAGTGAGGTCCACGGAAGTAAATTTGTGACTAAAATTGTGAAAATTTGTAGCTGAGACAACTGGATCAGGTAGGGCATTCCAGACTTCGACGGTTATGTAACTTATTTAACAACTGCAACAACTTACAACCATCATTCCAGTTACGGTCATATGTTAAGGACAGTTACAAAAACATCTTGCCTGAGCCTGACTGGTTGCACAGGTGTGGGAAATGTGGGGTAGTTAAGGGAAGGAAAAGTTGAACTTAGCACTAGCTAAGCATGTAGACTTATATACCGCTTCATAGTGCTTTACAGCCCTCTCTAAGCGGTTTACAAATGTCGGCATATTGCCTCCAACCATCTACGTCCGTAATGGCGAACCTAGGGTACACGTGCCAGAGGTGACAAGCAGAGCCCTCTTTGTGGGCAGGCGCACCGTCGCCCCAACTCAGCCAGCTGGTTGTCGGGTTTCCCCTTCCGGTTTGGGCACTCTGTGCCAAAAAAGTTCACCATCACTGATCTAGGTCTTCATTTTACTGACTTTGGAAGGAAGGAAGGCTGAGTCAACCTTGAGTCTGTCAGGATCGAACTGCTGGCAGGGAGCAGGGAGTTGACCTGCAGTAATGCATTCCAACCACTGTGCCACCACGGCTCCTTGGTGGATGATTCTCAGTTCTGGCTTTGCATTACTGCATTACACTTGACTTCTAATAAAACTATACCTTTCTCAACAAAGGGAGCTAAGGATTGGGTCTATTTAGAGGTTTGAGTGTTGGCAGGGCTGACAGCTTCCACATGGCAGCTTCCACATAGGCCAGTGATGGCTAACATTTTCTGGACCGAGTGCCCAAAGCGCGCGCCCAAACCCCTAAAATTCAATGCACATGCAGTCCCCATGCATGCATGTGAGGCCCCCACACCCTGCCCCCTTCATACGCATATGGCCCCCATTTATGCAGCCCACTCACCTGTGCATGCATGCACCTCCCATGCATGCCCCCCCCCCGTGCATGTATGGCGAGACCCGACCACCAGCTGGCTGGTGTGAGGCATGCACAGCAGAGCTGAACTGGGGCGACAGCTCGCATGCCCAGAGAGGTTCACCATCATGGACATAGGCTGCCCTAGTTCCTAGAGGAGAGCTGCACAGTTAGGGAACTAAGAAGAAATACATCAATTGCCCAAGGAGGAGTTCGCTCTTGCAATGAGCAGCCCTTGGCTTCTGTAACCTCATCCCATCACCCAATCAATGGACCCAGGGAAGCAGGGAGGCTACCTGTTCTGCATCCCTCCCCCCATCTGCAGCAGTGGCATGCAGCTGAAAGGGTTGCTAGTTAAGCCCTGGGCGTTGTCATGGCAACCCTCTTCTCTCCCCCCTCCCCTCCAGGGACCTCTTCCTGTGGGGCTTGAACAGATGCACTGGACTGGAGCAATGAATCTGTTTGTGTGAGGGTGTTCAAGGATCGCGCCCAATAACTCCAAGAAGCAGTTATTCATCAAACAAGTAATGTTTATTAACAAGGCATCTTATCATTACAGGTACGGATCTGGAACTGGAACAGGACCGCATGGCTGACCCTTAAGTATCCCCTGGGCGTGGCTAAGGTAAGGAGGGGTTATTGGGTTAGGGTGGACCTTGGGGGTTGGCTTGCCCAGCCCCCCTGCCTCTAACCCTGAATCAGAGGCAAGGCATTTATTCCTGACAAAACTCCCTCTAAATGCCTGGCCGAGGTGTTCTTGGATGGTGTGTACCTGAGATGTCGTTTTTGAGAGGACACCCAATTTTGATGTCAGATATGTATGCTATTTGTTTTGCAATGGTTTTGTTAGAATGTCCGCTGTCTGTTCTTCTGTGTCACAATGTATAACTCTTATGAATCCTATGCTTGCGAACTGTCTAACGTGTTTATATTTTATGTCGATATGTCTCGACCTCTGACCAACTGCTTCAGCCTTTGATATTTCCACAGCGGCTTTATTGTCCTCGTGTATGGTAATTGGGTAGTTGGGTTCGGCCCATATGTCCGTGAGCAGGTCATCAAACCAGACCAGGTTGTTGGCAGCTTTGGACAAACATATGTATTCGGCCTCTGTTGTGGATGTAGCTACCAGGTCCTGTTTGCCCATGTACCAATGTACTGGGCTGTTGTTGAGGAAGAACACATAACCTGAAGTGCTCTTCCTGCTTTTCACGTCCCCAGCCCAGTCAGCATCAGCGTAGCATGTGAGGGTGGGTTTTGTGGTGTTCTCGGGCTCTAGTGATAGGCAGGCGTCGGCGCTATGTTTTAGATATCTCAATACCCTTTTGATGGCTTCCCAGTGGTATACAGTGGGGTTACCTACATGTCGAGATAGCAAGTTAACTGGCAGGGTGATGTCGGGCCTTGTCCAGTTCGCGATATATAATAGAGAGCCTATGGTGGATCTGTATAATGTGTTGTCTTTAAACGCCTCAGCCTCATTGTACATGTCCTTTATGAAGTCTGGTTGCATTGGTGTTTCACATGCTTTGGCGTTCGTCATATTGCATTTATGCAACAGTTCCAAAATGTTGTCTTTCTGTGATAGTTGGAAACCTTTGTCAGTCTTTGTAATTTGCACCCCCAAGTATTTATCTACCTTACCCAATATTTTCAGTGAAAAGTGTTTCCCCAGCTCACTGGCGAAGTCATTGCATTTGCTAGACTGATTGCCGATATATAGTATGTCGTCCACATATATCAGGACATATTTGAGAGAGTTGCCTGACTTCTTGGTGAAGAAGCAGTTGTCGGCCGAGGTGGCTGAGAACCCCATGGATTTCAGGGTCTTGGATAGGCATTCGTACCAGCGTTTCCTTGATTGTTTGAGTCCATACAAGCTTCTGTTCAGGACCCAGGTTTCCCCCTTCCTGGTGCTTTGGCTAGGTGGCGCTCTCACGTATATCTCCTTATCGAGCACAGCATGCAGGTAAGCGGTTTGTACATCGAATTGGTGCACTTCTAGTCGAAGTAGTGATGCAATTACCAACGCACATTTTACGCTCTCAGCCCTGACTGTGGGGGAGTATGTTTCAGTGTAATCATCAGGGTATTTTTGAGCGAACCCTTGTGCCACCAGTCTAGCCTTGTAGAGGACTTTGTTTCCCTCCAATGTTTTAACTTTGTAGACCCACCTGGTGCCTATGGGCGTTTTGTCTGCTGGGACTTCAGAGGGGGTGTATACGTTTAGTTCCCTCAGACTGTTCATTTCCCTTTCCATGGCTTGTTCCCATTTTGCTCTTTCCCCATCTGGTAACTTCAGCACATCCTCATATGTGTTGGGAGTTAATTGGTTAGTGTGGAGGGATAATACATAGTCTGAACTGACTTGCTTCTATGTGCTTGCGTCGGTATAGCTCTATGTCTCGCTCCATTTCTCTTGCAGGGAGGTACTGCGCATGTGTGAAGTTCATTCCTGTCCAGCCACCGTGGAGTGAGGAGCTCGTCTCGGCAGCTCCCGGGTGAAGGCCCCAATCTTCCAGATGGGCCTTCGGTTCTTCCTTGGTCGGCCTTGCTTGGTCGAAATCGTCGCGGATCGCCGTCTGGAGCCTCGGGAAGCGGTGAGGATCGCAGGGGAAGGTCGGAAGTCCCACTGGGGCCGCGAATGGTCCCGGATGGCCCGGCCTCGCGTGGGTGTCGCCTACGGGTGTCGGGCCGAGTCCCCTGCCTGCCGATGGACATCCCCTGCCTGCGGATGGTCCCGCGAGTCCTGGATCTGGTCCCGGTCGTCGGTCCGGTGAGTGGTCCCATCGCCCTCGGTGCCCCGTTTCTATGGGTGGGCTCCCTGGGAGTCCTGGGTAGTGCTGGGTCTGCGCGGTGGCGATCTGCTCCCCTGGGTGGGCACCGGTGCTGGCCCTTCTCGCGTTAGGGTCCCCTTTGCGCTTTGGCCTGGCACCGGGGTGTGTGTCCGGTAACTTCATTTTGTCCCCTAGGGCCGCGGTGATTAGTTCGATTGCTTTGTTGACCTCGGGCTCGGTAGGCGGGCCCGTAGGTTTAGGCTTTGGGCTTTTCTGTTTGTTATGATAGTTTTGGGAGGTTACTTTGGAGTAGGTCCCGATTCCCACCATGAGATTTAAATCTCGGGAATCTATTGGTGGTTGGTCATCTTTGGTGACGTCACCTCCCAAGATGGCCACCGCAAAAAGGGCATGAATTCTTCTTCGGCCTTTTCGGTGGGTTTTTGGTGGGGGCAGTCCTTTCTTACCGCGTCTTCGTTGCTGTAGTCGGACTCGTCTTCATCTTCCTCACTCGCTGCTTCGCAGCCTTTGACCAGGCTTCGGAGTTCCGCGATGAGGTCGGTGTTGCTTTGTGACGAATCTATCAGCTTCAGAAGTTTTCCTTTTAGGTCGTGCATTTCTCCTGTCGGGCTCTCGTGTTCCTTCCACCCCTTGTCGCATCTGGTCGGGGTGCATGGGTGGTGGAGTAGGCCGCTCATTTCGGGTGCCTCTCCTTGCGTGTCTTTGGGTTGGGCAGGCTGTTCTGCCATCTTCTTGGTGAATGCCCTGGTATTCACCCTGTCTGTCGTGGTCCTTTGCATGTTCTGGAGTATTAGAATTGGGCTGTTAAACCATCCTCTGCTGCCATATTGTGAGGGTGTTCAAGGATTGCGCCCAATAACTCCAAGAAGCAGTTATTCATCAAACAAGTAATGTTTATTAACAAGGCATCTTATCATTACAGGTACGGATCTGGAACTGGAACAGGACCGCATGGCTGACCCTTAAGTATCCCCTGGGCGTGGCTAAGGTAAGGAGGGGTTATTGGGTTAGGGTGGACCTTGGGGGTTGGCTTGCCCAGCCCCCCTGCCTCTAACCCTGAATCAGAGGCAAGGCATTTATTCCTGACAGTTTGCAATGGAGGGGGAAATGGAGAGAACCTCTCTCTGCAGCTGGAGTCAAAAGGGCATGCTGGTTCTTGGAGTCCCACATTTTATTTTATTTTTTTAATTTGATTTATATGCCGCCCTTCTCCGGAGACTCAGGGCGGCTTACAATGCGTTAAGCAATAGCCTTCATACTTTTGTATATTTATACAAAGTCAGCTTATTGCCCCCACAAACTGGGTCCTCAATTTACCTACCTTAGAAAGGATGGAAGGCTGAGTCAACCTTGAGCCTGATGAGATTCGAACTTACAGTAATTGCAGACAGCTGGTCTTAATCACAATGCTATCAGTCTGCTGAGCCACCAGGCTCATCAGACTATTTTGCAATTTTGCATCTGGTGCGTTCATCAGGGGCACAGGTCCAGCCATTCTCCCTCCATCTACTGCCCCAGATGGCTGCAGCTGGGGATGATCAGAGCTGGACTGCAAAAAACCCAGTGGATGCAAGAAGGCAGCCACGGGTCGCGGTGGCGCAGTGGTTAGAGTGCAGTATTGCAGGCTATTTCTGCTGACTGCCGGCTGCCTGCAATTTGGCAGTTTGAATCTCACCAGGCTTAAGGTTTAAGTCAGCCTTCCATCCTTTCCAAGGTGGGTAAAATGAGGACCCAGATTGTTGGGGGCAAGAGGCTGACTCTGTAAAACTGCTTAGAGAGGACCGTAAAGCACTGTGGAGCGGTATATGCTATTGCTAAATGCTATGAGCCAGGATTTTCTATGTCTCTTTACCACCATCTAGTGATAGTGGAGAGTATTGCAGCTAGGATGCAGCAAGCTCCAACTACCTGTATGGTAGGGATTTTGGACTTCAACATCCAGGAGGCTGAGCAGGGCTTTCAGTGGAATGCCAGGGAGAGGGGAAGTCTCTAAAAAAATAAGTGGGTGAAAGCATCAGGAAAGTACATGAGCAGTAAACTCTTAGGGCAGAATTTCTCAATTTTGTCAACTTTAAGATAGGTGGACTTCAACTCCCAGAATTCCCCAGGCTGAGAAACCGAAATGACATTACCATTCAAAGCACTCCATGGCTTAGGGCCCGGGTATTTACGAGACCACCTTCTGCCACCGATAACTTCCCACCGGCCAATACGCTCCCACAGAGAGGGCCTCCTCATGGTGCCGTCGGTCAGGCAATGTCGGCTGGCGACCCCCCGGGGAAGAGCCTTCTCTGTGGGGGCACCTGCCCTCTGGAATGAGCTGCCCCCAGGGATACAACTGATCCCGGACCTCCATACCTCCCACCGGGCCCTGAAGACTTTTTTATTTCAGCAAGCCGGGCTGGGTTAAAAATCTTTTAATTGGGGAATTTTATGGGTAAGGGGTTTTAAATTGGGGAAGCCAAAGATAAATTTAATTTCGTTTTATAATATTTTAATATTTGTATTGTGTGTTTTTAATTTTGGATGTTCACCGCCCCGAGTCCTTCGGGAGAGGGGGCAGTATAAAAATTTAAAAAATAAATAAATAATAAATAATAATTGTCCTCTTTTCTTACTTTAGTGGCTACTTCTAAAGTGGAAGGGTCTTTCGTGGCCATAGACATACAGCCCCATAGCATCCCAAGACTGGGGCTCCTAAATTGGCCAAATATGGATGATTTCAAGATTTTGGGGCGTGTTGCATGGGAATGCTCCACAACTAAATGAGATGAAAATGCCATCCACGTCCTTGCCTTCTCAACCCCACTAGCAAAATTTCCACAGCCATTCAGGCTAAGAGGCAGAATTGTGGTTCCACCATCCACTTCAGAGATTTCAACCTTCTAGACAATCTTCTGGGGGGCACAGGAAGCCCTCAAATTGTTCTTCTAACAATTTGCTGTTGCAGTAACCATATCTGTGTTTATTTATTTATTTATTGGTTCGATTTATATGTCGCCCTTCTCTGGAGACTCAGGGCGGCTTACAATGCATTAAGCAATAGCCATCATACTTTTGTATATACCTGCTTAGTAGGGCTTTTGGCTCCCCCTAAGTGGTGTTCTTTTTTTATACAAAGTCAACTTATTGCCCCCACAATCCGGATCCTCATTTTACCTACCTCGGAAGGATGGAAGGCTGACTCAACCTTGAGCCTGGTGAGATTTGAACTTGCTGTAATTGCAGGCAGCTGGTGTTACTTAACAGTGCTTTAGTCTGCTGCGCTACCAAGGCTCTGTTGCTTAACTTCCTTGACTAAAACCCAGTTATTCTTTGCTCGACAAGATTCTCACTGAGTTTTCTTTAGTGAGTTTTCATCAAATCATAGAGTTGGAAGGGACCTGGGAGATCTTCTAGTCCAATCCGCAGCTCAAGGCAGGTGTCCTTCTACCATCCTGGACAAATGGTTGTCCAATCTTTTCTTGAAAACCTCCAGAGATGGAGCATTCACAACTGTGGAGGCAAACTGTTCCAGTGGTGGAACTTAAATTTTTTTACTACTGGTTCTGTGGGTGTGGCTTGGTGGGTGTGGCTTGGTGGGCATGGCAGGAGAAGGATACTGCAAAATCCCCATTCCCTCTCCACTCATGGGGGAAGGATATTGCAAAATCTCCATTCCCACCCTACTCTGGAACCAGCCAGAGGTGGTATTTGCTGGTTCTCCAAACTACTCAAAATTTCCGTATACCGATTCTCCAGAACTAGTCAGAACCTTCTGAATAGCACCTCTGAGCTGTTCCATTGACTAATAGTTCTCACTGTCAGGAAATTCCTCCTTATTTCCAGGTTGGCTCTCTCTCTGATGAGCTTCCACATATTGCTTCTTATCCTGCCATCAGTTGCTTTGGAGAATAAGTCAACCCCCTGTTCCCTGGGACAGTCCTTCAAATTTTGGAAGATGGCTCTCATGTCACCCCTGAGCCTTCTTTTCATTAGGTGAAACATACTGAGTTCCCGTAGCCATCATTTCTACAATTTAGCCTCCAGGCCCTTAATCATCTTTGTTGCTCTTCTCCACATTCTTTCTAGGGCCTCAGCATCTTTGAGAGATGTTGAGATTGACAGATTAATGGAGTTGGAAGAGATTTTATAGGTCATCTAGTCCAACATTTCTGACAGAGGGCAGTCCAGTCTCTTCTTGAAAGCCTCCAGTGATGAAGCTCCCACAACTTCCGAAGGCAACTTCTGTTCCATGGGTTGATTGCTCTCACTGTCAGAAAGTTCCTCCTTATTTCCAGGTTGAATCTCCCCTTGATGAGTTTCAATCCATTATTCCTTGTCTGGCCTTCGGGTGCTTTGGAAAATAGCTCGACCCCTTCCTCTCTATGGCATGAGATGAGAAGAATAGAGTTCCAAGAAATTCAGCAACTGACCTACTTCCCATTTAAAACCAATATATTTCATGAAAATTGTAAGTTTCTGATTTTTTTTCTAGCGGCCTCCCTAGGATCCAGGAAGTGGGTCTTTTTACTGATAACCTAAAATACGCAGCTGGTTGTTCAGATAACAAATCAAGCACATTTTTGCACCTGTTCAGCGTTCCTGGCTGAAGAATAGAAGAACCTGCTGAGTCTGTCCAACAGAGCCCCTTACCTGAGGCTGCTCACCTGTGAAGTCCACAGCCCTCTCACCATATTTACTTCGTATGAAAGGCTAGCATTTATTTTTATTTACAAGTCAGTAAAGAGACTAAGTGGTTTGGAAGTAGCCAAGGTTGTAAACTATCCGTAAGTACCTGCAATGCCACAGGAATTTTCTCCATTGGCTTGTAAACTAGAGCTTCACGAAGAGTAAGTAGAAGGTTGACCAACTGTGGAATCTTCCACAAATCACGAATTGATCAGCTATAACAGCGCAAGGTGCCATTTCAGCCTCTTAACCTTGAGAGAATGTTTACCTTTTCTTTTTATGGCTAAGTACTGCTTTTCATTGAAGTTGCCTCCATTTTCCAACTGTTGCCTCACCTCTTCTGGCCTACTTAAAGCGTGCCTCTAAGGAGGACTTCATCTGGGACTCTAAGCCTTCGTGAAGACTTTGCTCTTTATCTCCCATGTTTTTTTTCCCACTGAACCAATTATTTTATCAAAGAAGGGGAAGCTAAACTGGCCTAACATAATTAGTTTCTAATAAAAGCATGCTGGCAGCCTGTAATCACCTAATTTCCCTCTGGGCGCTCGACAATTAATTGTTTTCTTATTGTATCTTCGTAGATTCCGAAGTCAGGCTAACATGCCGGGACTGTTCTCGCTTTATCTTCTTCCCTTTTATGAAAAGAGATTGCTCGGGTAGATTTCTGTCTCCCCCCTGCCCTGCAGTTTCTAGGAATCAGACTGGTTATCAACACATCTGTACGATGGTTTTTGAGGGTCACTGATAAAGCTTAACATCTCCCGGGAATGTCCTGATCAATTGAAGCTTCCCTTGAGTAGAGGGAATTGAAGCTTCCCTTGAGTAGAGGGAACAACATGCGGGACTAAGATAAAAATGTGCCTTTTAATAACAGTAACAAAGTTGGAAGGGACCTTGCAGGTCATCTAGTCCAACCCCCTGCTCATGCAGGAGACCTATACTAGGGATTCGAACCGCCAAACTGCTGATCTTTCTGATCGACAAGCTCAGCGTCTTTGCCACTGAGCAGATCGTAGCAAGAAAGCAGATCTTTCTTGAATCCTACGAATGACTTCCTCACAGTGAGAGCAATCCAAGGGTGAACGAAATGTATTCAAGGGAAGGGTTAGGTGGCCACCTGTCAGAGATGCTTTCCTGATCCTAGCTCAGTGGTGAAATGTAAAATTTGTTACTACCGGTTCTGTGGACGTGGCTTGGTGGTGGTGGGTTAATGTGCCTGGGTGGGCGTGGCCAACATTTTTTTTTAACTTTTAAAAGCATTTTTTCTACAACCTTAAGAGGTTGCAGAAAAAAATGCTCTTAAAAGCCTCTGACGATCAGGCAGCTCAGCTGGGATTATCAGAGGCTTTTAAAGGCATTTTTTTTCCTACCTCTTTGGCCAAGAGGTTGCAGAAAAAAATGCTATGAAAAGCCTCTGACAATCCCAGCTGAGCTGCGCGATCATCAGCTTTTTTTTTTTTTTACTTTTAAAAGCATTTTTTCGGCCGAAGAGGTTGTAGAAAAAATGCTTTTAAAAGTAAAAAAAAAAGCCTCTGATGATCGTGCTGCTCAGTTGGGCATGGTGGGGGGAGGGAGGGCGCAGGGATTTTTGCTACCGGTTCTCCGAACCACCCGCCGCCATCGCTACCGGATCGGGTGATCCGGTCCGAACTTGGAGCATTTCATCCCTGTTCTAGCTCCAGGCAAAGGTTGGACTCCACATCTCGTTCTAGGAATCTCTGATTCTAGGAAAACTCAATTTAATGCCTATTTAAAACTAATATTAGAACAGAACAGAATAATAGAGTTGGAATGAACTTTCGAGGTCATCTAATCCAGGTTCCTTCTCTCCTTGATTAGTTTCCATCCTTTGCTTCCTGTCTTGCCTTCTGGTGTTTTGAAGAATAGGTTGTCCCTCTCTTCTTTGTGGCCGCCCCTCAAATATTGGAAGACTGCTATGTCATCCCAGTCCTTCTTTTCAGTAGATAGTCACACCCATTCTTGCAGTCATTCCTGCAACCATTCTTCATGTTTTAGTCTCCAGGCCCTTAATCATCTTTGTTGCTTCTTTATATTCTTTCTCTACATCTTTTTATAATGTGGTGACCAAAACTGGATGCAGTATTCCAGGTGTTGTTGTGGCCCGTCAGCGGCCTGTGCAGATTGTAGCTGATTCCGACAACGAGGAGGCTGGTGTGGTGCTGCGCCAGCAGCCTGTGCAGCTGGCACTCGAGTTGGACAATGAGGAGGCTGGAGAAGATGTGGTGCCAGAGGCAGGGATTCAGCCAGGGCCTTCAGAACCTCCAGAAGCTCCCATAAGTGAAGAGGAAGAAGAGGAGGAGCCTGTTCTCGATGCACGAGCGCGCAGACCTTTTAAAAGACAGGAGTGGCTCCTCAGGAGGAGGTCTCCTCGAGAATAAGGCTTGGGGCTAATTGGCCACTCCCTTAGCCTATTTAAGGAGGAACACCAACTGAAGCAATTTGTAGGGAACAACTTTAGTTCACTCTACTTCGCGTCTTGATTCCAGAAATGTTTGATTCGGCTCTTGTTTCTCTCGTCAGTTTTTCTGCAAATTGCTTCTGGGCATTCTGCCAACCACAGTAAGATTACGGTTATCTGAAATACTGTGCCTCAGAATTGAGTTATTATTCTTTGGATTCTTGTCGGCTGTTAATGAAGTTAAATTAACAGCCCTTATTCAGAAAAAAATGATTTAAACTGTACTTGTGTTCAAACAACTACTAAGCTCATTAGTAGTCCTTAATTAGTAAACTAAGGTTTGTACAGGCTTTGTGTGTGCTGCGTTCTTTGGGGTCCGTAGTTGGGGCAGAACAGGTGTGGTCTTACTAAAGTTTTATAAAGCGGTACTAATAGTTCATGTGATCTTGATTCTATCCCACTGTTTGTTCAAATATTAATGTCGTATCGTATGATATTTCATTTTTTCTTGGTTGTATGAAATATTGCTATTTGGGAGCCATTTGGAAGCCATCAGAAGATCACCAGAGGTGGCTTCCAAAGACAGACTAGATTGTTTATTATGTCCAAGACACTGAATTTGTTTCGAAGAAGTCTTCAGAAACACAATCTCCCCCTTCTTCAGGGAAAAGTCATGGTTTATGGACTAAAGCAGTGATGGCTAACCTTTTTGCTGCCGCGTGCCAAAAACGGGGGGAGTGCAGGGGAGAGAGCGCGCGTGTGCCCAAACCCATAATTCAATGCGCCCCGTGCATGCACCTGTGACCCCCCGCTTTTGGCATGCGATGGCATGGTGGGCCCGGTAGGCCCGTTTTTCAACCACTTTCTTGGAGCCTGGGGAGGGCGAAAACAGCCTTCCCCACCCCTCAGGAGGCTGGAAACGGCCCATTTGCTGACTTCTGGTGGGCCCGGAAAGCCAGAAAATCAGCTGGCCGACGTGTACATGCGCATCGGAGCTCAGCTAGGGCAATGCTCACATGCCCACCGATATGGCTCCAGGTGCCACCTGTGGCACGCGTGCCATAGGTTTGCCATCACGGGACTAAAGCCATGTCTCATTCTTTTCCATCCTGGTTCACATATTGGCATGTTGATGATGCAATCACGTTTGTGAGAGAGTGGCTTTTGGTATGACTCACCCACGGTTAACTGAACCATGGATGACTCAAGCATTTGAGCACATTTTCTGAGCTTCTACTCCACACTGAGCCGCAACCTAATCACATTGGTTATGTTTTCATAACATGCAAGAATTAAAGAATTGCAAGAATTGGGACCCATCAATACATGACATTGGCTTCCACTTTTGAAGGCAGTGCAAAATCCCACATGCCCCCTTGCACACATCCTAGGCTGGATGGGAGAACGCTAAACATCTCTGTCACAATTTCCTCCAATAGTTTCCCGCAGACTCAGGAAGCAAGCGTAGAAATCATAAAAACGTTGGACGTTGAGCAAGGGTAGCCAGTCGAACGAACAGGCTGAAAAATAGCTTCTATCCATGTGCTGTCAGACTTCTGAATGCAACACACCATAACAACTTAGTATGATAGACTTGCAACATGTCTACACTGGTGTAATATAATGTAATGTTATGCACATATATGTATAAAAAGGATTGTGTGTCTGTTAGTATGATCTATTGCAGGGGGCCCCAACCTTGGCAACTTTAAGACTTGTGTCCACAAGTCTTAAAGTTGCCAAGGTTGGAGGCCCCTGATCTAGTGTTTTTTTAATCTTTCTTCTTCTTTCACTTATGAGTCATTGAGATGTATTTTGTGTTTGGGGGGGGGGCTGCACTAAAGTGTTGTGGCCTGTCAGTGGCCTGTGCAGCTAGTAGCTGATTCAGACAGCGAGGAGGCTGGTGTGGTGCTGCGCCAGCAACCTGTGCAGCTGGCACTCGAGTCGGACAATGAGGAGGCTGGAGAAGTTGTGGTGCCAGAGGTGGGGATTCAGCCAGGGCCTTCAGAACCTCCAGAAGCTCCTTTAAGTGAAGAGGACGAAGAAGAGGAGTCTCTTCTCAATGCACGGGCGCGCAGAGCTACCAAAAGGCAGGAGTAGCTCCTCAGGAGGAGGTCTCCTCGAGAGTAAGGCTTGGGGCTAATTGGCCACTCCCTTAGCCTATTTAAGGAGGAAGCAATTTGTAGGGAACAACTTTAGTTCACTCTACTTCGCGTCTGGATTCTCTGCAAATTGCTTCTCGGCTTTCTGCCAACCTTAGTAAGATTGTGATTACTTTATCTTTGGTTTCTTGTAGGCTGTTAAAAAAGTTTATTAACAGCCTTTGTTTTGATAAAGACTGAGTTATTTTAGTAAATTAAGTTTTGTACAGACTTTGTGTGTGCTGTGTTCTTTGGGGTCCGTAGCTGGGGCAGAACAGATCAGCTGTCTGCAAGGAGTATCAATCCTTCCATTCCCCACCATCCAATCAGAGCTGAAGAAGCTTCTTGGAAGAGAAGCAAAATGTCTTCAAAGAAAAAACAAGGAAGTCCAGTTGCCTCCTGAAAAAGCACCTTTGGGACAGTGGAACCCAAAATGTCTGTTGCCGAGTGAGGCATTTGCTAAGTGAGTTTTGTCCCATTGGATGACTTTTCTTGCCACGGTTGTTAAGTGAATCACTGCGATTATGAAGTGTGTAAAATGGTTGTTAAGTGAATCTGGCTTCCCTCATGGACTTGGCTTGTTGCAAGGTCGCAAAAGGGGATCGCGTGACCCCGGGACACTGCGATCGTCATAAATGTGAGTCCGTTGCCAAGTGCCCGAATTTTGATCACGTGACCCTGGGGATGCTGCAATGGTTGTAGGTGTGAAAAACAGCCATAAGTCACTTTTTCCAGTGCCGTTGTAACTGTGGTGATTCGCTTAACGACTATGGCAAGAAAAGTTATACCATGGGGCAAAACTCTCTTAACAAATGTTTCACTTAGCAACAGAAATTTTGGGCTCAATTGTGGTCGTAAATTGAGGACTACCTGTGTTAAGGCAAGCCGTCCTTTCATATCCTATAGCAAAATCACATTAAGAAACCAGAAAGGAATCCTGCCCAAACCACCTTAAATTCTCCGCTCTTCCAAGGCCATAAAATATGAAATGCATTATTTCCAAAGTGCCCCTTTTTCCTCAGTGTTTTCTATTACTTCATATTAATTGGCTGCTGTCATGGGATTGACACTCCTAAAGCTGGATTGCATGACTAAAACTAGGGGAATCACTAGAGATCCTTTTATCAGGTCACGGATGATTTAAATCAGTGGGGACCTGAAAGTAAACATTTCAAGAGGCCTGCGTGCCCAAGGACATCCCGAGACTAAAAAAATAAAGCATAAAAATTATAGTAGTCGATGAACTCTTTTCTTCCTAAAGGGAACTGCCACAGAGCTGGGAAAATAGGGCAAGCCTTTTCATTTTTCCTAGACAGAAATGTGAATAAATGTTGACTTCATTTACACTTGCAAAGAAATGCATCCTCCTGTTGTGGCTTGTCGGTCACTGGCCTCTCCGACAGCCGAATCAGAGGAGGAGGAGGAGGAGATGTGGGAGTCGGGGTCAGCATCAAGGCAACCTGAGAGCTCCGAGGGGGAAGAGGGAATGGAGCTGTCAGAGAGAGGGACAGAGGCGGAGCCTGGGCCGTCCGTCAGCCCTCAGATGGACAGTCAACAGCCCCCAGGTCTGGTGAGGAAGAGGAGGAACAGCTAGGCCCAGTGCCTGACACGTGCAGTGGTGGGTTCCTCCCGGCTCGGTCCGGTTCGGCCGAGCCGGTAGCGGTGATGATATTACGTCACCGAACCGGTTCTCCCCCCCACCCCTCCACGTTATTCTTACCTTTTATTTGGTCCCACCCCCAATCTATTGCTGCCTCCTGAGTCCCAGCTGATGACTAGAGGGAAAAAAACTGTTTAAACTCTTGCCGCGGGGCTTCAAAGGGCCGTCCTACAGCTGATCAGTGTTAAAAGCAAACAAATGAGTCGGGTCGTAAGTGCGAGGACTGGTCGTAAGTGTGAGGACGTTCCAGAAATGACTCTGACCAGCTAGCCATGCCCACCTAGTCACACGACCTCCAAGCCACACCCACAAAATAAGCCACGCCCACAGAACCGGTAGTAAAAAAATTTAGAACCCATTCCTGGACACGTGGATGCGCAGAAGGCAGAGGAGAGGAGAGCAGTGGAAATCTATGGGCTGGTCCTTGGGACGGAAGAGCCACCCGCTGCTAGCGAAGCGGTTTTAAAAATGTTAAATGTTTACTGAAGTCACTTATTTTATTAAAAGGTGTACAGTGGTTTTTTCCCCCCTCTTTTAAACTGATACGAGAAGATCTCCCGCCACCAACAGCCCTGGCCAGGGATTCTCTTCTTGATCCTGCCTGCTGCACAGACGTTCGATTACTCGATGGACAGGATCAAGATTGAGGCTGCGATTAGACAGGTTAGGATACAGTACAACAGGACAATTGGGGGACAAACATGATAAGATAAATTAGATACTAAAAACACACAGCCAGGTTTCCAGTAACATGTTTAAGAGAATTTCCTCAGAGCATTAAGTGAAGAAAAAAACTCTGTTCAAACTCTTTAGGGCAATGTTTCTCAACCTTGGAAGCTTGAAGATGGGTGGACTTCAACTCCCAGAATCCCCCAGCCAACGCCGGCGGGACTAAATTACTGTCTTTCCTAGAAACAGATCTCTCTGGATCCAATGCTAGTAATTTGACCTTATATTGTTTAGGGGAAAAACTCCTCACACATTACTTTTCAGGTTTCTAAATTTTTTTTTAAGAGCTGTAACTATTAGAGGAGAACGCTGTAATTCCTCTCAGCCAAGGCTTCTGATAGTCAACTGTTTATGATGTTACTTTCCCCACGTTCTTTTGCAATTATATTTGTATTTTGGTCTGTGACCGCAAGTAAAAGTTATTATATAAGGGCGTAAAAATGGGGCGCAGCTCGCCTAACAGCTGTCTTGCTTAGCCCTGGAAATTTGGGGCTCCTGCACAGTCATAAATCGAGGACTACCTTGCAGCAGCTTTCGACACTGTCCGTCCTAGAAACGTGAGATCGGGATGGGGAGAATGAGCTTTTGCAAAGCGCCTTTTGGGGAGGGAAACGGGAGTCCTCTCGGGTCCCGGAAGGCTGCCTGGCCTCCTTGGCCAAGAGGGGAAGAAAGACAGAACAGCCAGAACGGATTTAACACTTTATTCAAGGGAAGAAAGGAGATGGCTGGCATTCCTCCCTCCCTCCCAGGCAGGCTGCTGCTCTTAGGGAGATTTCTGAGCACTCAGAGGGGCTGCTTTAAAAAAACAAGAACACCTGGGAAAAAAAGGAATTAGGAAAAGAAAAAAAACCGAGAAGGAAACTTAAGGATTCCTGAATGGGAAAGTCTTTTAGGAAAGCAGGCTGGGGGGGTGGGGGTGGGGTACTTTACTCCCCAGAACCCGAGACTGGTCCAATGCAAGATTGCGGTGTGTGTGTGTGTGTTGTGTGGGGATCTTTTCAGTGGCACAAGGAGGCCGCTGGTGCCAGCAACGTGGAGGATCCCAGGGCCAGTGTCATGCAGAACCAGCGCCCGGGCGACGGGCACAAGCAGGAGGGGATGGCAGCGACTCCACAATCTGAGTCTGCTGTGTTCTTCCAAACTACCAAAAAACGTGGACAAGCCGGGAATCTCGGCCCTTTTCCCCGGCCCGAGAAAACGGGCAACAGGACTTGCCCAGTTAAAACTATCTGCTGCCCGGAGCTGCCCCTTGCCTGGCAAAGTCCTCTGTTCACCTATTGACCTATTGCGGTGGGAGAGAAGACCCGGAGAGGCCATGCTGGGGATGGCTGGATTCGGAGAGTCGGACTCGGCCCGCGGTTCAGGGTTTCATGTTGCTCAGGCGGATATCTCGCTCGTGCTCGAACTGACGGTAATCCACTCTTTCCAGGAAGGCTCGTCTCTCCAGGTACCTGCGGGGAGGAAGCACGGAGTCAGCTCCCCACAGAGAAGAGGGCAGATGTCAGATGGGCTGGGAGGCAAAAGAGACGGAAGCCTCCTGGTTTATTTCCCTTCCTTTTTTTTTTTTTTTAAAAAAAAATTAGATTTATATGCCGCCCTTCTCCGGAGACTCAGGGCGGCTTACAAGGCGTTAAGCAATAGCCTTCATACTTTTTTGTATATTTATACAAAGTCAGCTTATTGACCCCACAAACTGGGTCCTCATTTCACCTACCTTAGAAAGGATGGAAGGCTGAGTCAACCTTGAGCCTTGGAGAGATTCGAACCAGCAGAAATTGCAGGCAGCTGGTCTTAATAACAGGCTTTTAGTCTGTTGAGCTATCCAGGCTCCTTCCTTCCTCCTGGCTTCCCTTGCACCAGGAATTCCTTGCCACATCTCCGAATTAAGCTTGTCAACTACATCTTTCACCATTTCAGTTGCCCATGACCAGAACAACCTCACCTACCCCAAGGGAGCACGTGATGGCAATACCAGCTGTTCTGACCTAGGCTTCCCCAGCAGCAGGAAGCCGAGTCCTCGTTCCGATAAACCCCTTTTTATTTAATTTACAGTGAATTCCTCTCCAGCAAAGTCTTTCCTCTCCCACAGTCTTGCAAGATAGTTCACAATTACCGACCTTTATCAGGCTTGGAGAGTGGCCAGGCCGATATCTTTCAGACGCCGCAATACTTGGCAAGAATGCAGGAATGAACTAATTGTCTCCTGCAAACTCCACTCCCCTTTCACTCCTCTTTTATTCCCTCTGGGAAGGGCCATTCATCGTTCACTTGTGGGCTTACTCCCGAGTTGACCCTTGTTCTTTAGCTGTTCCCTTCATCTGGCAACTCTGCGCATGCTGAGAACAGGCTCCAGCTGTCTGTCTGCCTCACTGATGTCCGACTCCGAAGGCAGCTGACAACTGTCAGATGGCTCTGGCCCCGTCTCTGCCTCTGATGCAGAGTCCTCGTCAGAGCCTTCCCCAGACTCAAGGACTGGCCCATGTTCCTCCCCAACCTCCTCACTGTCCGAATCTGTTGCCAGAGCTGCTGGCGGGCCACAACCACCACAGGCATCTTTATATATGGCTAGAAAAGACTGAGGATGCTTCTGGAAAGCTTCTACTTTCCAGAATATAACCTGGGTTGCCCAGGTGGTTATCAGATACAAATCACTTTTTCTACAATGGCGGTGAGGGCAAATGCCATGGAAGTCAATGCAGGCACAGAGCTGTGGTGGCGCAGTGCTTGGAATGCAGTATTGCGGGCAAACTCTGCCCACCGCCAGGAGTTCGAATCTGACCAAAGGTTCATAGTTGACTCAGTCTTCCATCCTCCTTGTCAGGTTTCGTGGCCGTCTCGAATAAAATGCATTTCAAACAAAATCTTTGAAGAAAAAACTCCTATTTATTGAGCACAACATCCTAACATGACTCCAAACTAAGCCAACACTGACTTCCTGACCCCAAACCTTCCCTTTCCGTTCCCCAATTCTCAGCGTCCCATTGGCCCTCTTCCAAATCACTCTCCCCATATCTAGTACTTCAGCTCCCAGGAATGTCCGCCCTCCCATCTCATCTCCTACGGGACATTATCTTCAGGGAAAATAAGTAGGTGAGAAGTCAAGCGTCCTCTTGCCAGCTGCCCCCTCTTCTCCTTCTTATGTCAGCACTAGAGTAAATGCAGGTTGAAGTGCTGACACTCCTGTGGTCGGTAAAATAAGGAGCCAGATTGTTGGGGATAATATACTGACGTTGTAAACCACCCAGAGAGTGCTGTAAAACATTATGGAGCGGTATATAAATCTAAGCGGTGTTGTTTTATGGTCTTGGGGGAAGAGCTTTGTAAGGCTCCCTGCACCCCGAAACTGAAGGCGTTCCAGAGATTTGTCCCTTATTAGGCTAGAAGCGTAAGAGATGACCAGGCTGGGCCCGAGGGAGGGATCAAGCATGTGATCAGTCTGCAGTCCCTTCAGGCCCACAAAAGATCTAAGCCCAGCTTACCTTGAATTCTGTTGATTCTTATCTACCACCAATTTGTTCTGACCGTTAGTAGTTCAGATCCTTGTAGAGAGCTGGCATGGAATAAACTTGTACTCATTTGAACAACCCTGGTTCCTAATTTATTGCACCTGACAAGAACATTACTGTACATGCCACCACGATAAGGCCTGGGATTCATATTCCTCTTTTGCCATTCTGGAACATCAAAATCAGGCCACAGAAAGGCCATTTTACCCAAAACAGCCAAACTATTGTTTGCGCACGGTCACTCATGCCCTGGTCACCTCCCGGCTGGACTAATGTAATGCTCTCTACATGGGGCTCCCCTTGAAGAGCACTTGGAGGCTCCAACTGGTCCAGAATGCAGCCGCGTGGGTGGTTATGGGCGCGACTCATTGTGCCCACGTGACACCTCTCCTGCGCGAGCTGCACTGGCTCCCAGTGGTCTTCTGGGTGCAATTCAAGGTGTTGGTCACCACCTTTAAAGCGCTCCATGGCTTTGGACCTAGTTATCTTCGAGACCGACTTCTGCCACCAATAGCCTCCGGCCAGTTCGCTCCCACAGAGAGGGGCTCCTCAGGGTGCCATCGGCCAAGGCATGTAGGCTGGCGACACCCAGGGGGGGGGCCCTTCTCTGTGGGAGCCCCAGCCCTGTGCAATGAACTGCCCCCAGAATTGCGCAAGATCTCCGACCTCCATGTATTTCGCTGTGCCCTCAAGACTCTGCTGTTCCGCCAGGCCGGGCTATCAAAGTAAATGATTTTAAATTGGGTGTTTTAAATTTTTGGGTTTTAATTCAGGCTGAAATTATTTAATAATTTTAATTATTTTTAATTGATATCCATATATTTTTGTGTTTTAATAGGTTGTACACCACCCTGAGTCCTTCGGGAGAAGGGTGGTATAGAAATAAAATAATAACAATAACAATAACAATATTATTATTATTATTATTATTATTATTATTATTATTATTATTATTATTATTATTATTATTATTATTATTATTCAACTCTGACGCTGGCCTGGAGGCTTCAGTGTTGCCACAATGGTGCTGAGGGATGGGGGGGGGGGGTGAAGCAGGGGTGAAATGCTCCCGGATCAGACCGGATTGCCCGATCCGGTAGCGATTTTTCCCTGTGGTTTGGCGATCCGGTAGCGATCGCCACCTGGGTGTCATTACTTCCTGGTTTTAACCAGGAAGTAATGTTTTTTTACCTTCTGTGCATGCGCAGAACATTTTGCGCATGCACAGGTCTGCGCGCACATGTGATGCGCATGCATGAGCAAAGTGAGAGTGCGCACGCAGAGCATGTGTTTCCAAACCAGTAAGGAAGGTAAGTACATTTCACCCCTGGAATAGAGATAGTTGGGGTTTTGTAGCCAAAACAAAATAGCTTCCCCTGAGAACCAAGGACATTCCCACAAGTGGCTGGAGGGAGGAGGAGGAGGAGGAGGAGTGATGTTACCAAGCAACCAGACAGCACTTTGATTGGACCGTGGGACTGATTGTTTGGGAAAGGGGGAAAACTTTTACTTTTAATTAGGTGAAAACCGCGGGAACCTTTAGAGTCGGTTTTCACCAGTCTGTGCCAATATGATACATTCAATAAACATGTTCTGTGAGGAACCTAATTGCCTCGGAGTTCTGTTTGCTATGGGTGTATTACTTGGAACCCTGACATTAAACCGACTCCAAGGAAAGTAGGTTCCTCATATACAGGTTGCGTCAGCCCAAGCAAAGGGTTAAACAAAGCCATGATTTGTTCCAAATTCTACTTCTGCTTGCTAAAGCCAAACCCAAGTGGAATGCCTGCATCTTGGTCCCAGGAACCTGAGGAACTGGTGGGAACAGTGAGTGGAGCATCAAGATTCATGAGATTTTTTTAATCTCACGGACATTAAAAAAAAAAGGGGGAAAAAATAATGCTGCTTCTGGGAGCATGAGCAGCAAGTGTCACTCATCAAGCAGTTGCCAAGGGAACAGAACATTTTTCTTACCCTTCTTTCCCTCTGTTGTGGATGGCCAGCTCGTCACCAATGCCTTCTTCTTCTTTGAAGTGCTCCCAGTCCAGCTTGGACTTCTCCAGCGTGCTCATTTTCTGCTTTTTAGAGCCGATCTTCCCCAGAAGGCTGTTAATACTGCTAGGCCGCTTCACTCTGCCAAGGTAAAGGAGAAGATAAAGACAACTTTGAGGTGTCTCCAACTGTTGGACAAGATGCCGCCCTGGCACTTCCGCAGAATGTCATCCCAGTTAGTTCATCACAACCCCCGTTTCCAGAGAGGAGGTTGGGAATTCCTAGTCTAGTGAAGAGAAGGAACAGGGGAGACATGAAAGCAGTCTTCCAATATTTGAGGGGTTGCCACAGCGAGGACGGGTCAAGTTATTCTCTGTGAATCTGTTAAATTAAGGGGTCTGGAGGGGAAAAAATTTATTTATTTATTTATTTATTTATTAATTAATTAATTAATTAATTAATTAATTAATTAATTATATTTCTACACCGCCTTTCTCCCGTAGTACTCAAGGCGGTGTACAGTCAAGAAAAATATAGATACACAAAACATCATAAAATTGCTAATTAAAATTATTATAACATAGTTAGGCCCAATTAAATAGAACCTAAAATTAGATAACATTTTAAAAACATTCACATGTTCGTATGTTTAGCCCCGCCTGTTGGAACATCAGGGTCTTGAGGGCACGGCGGAAAGCACGGAGATCAGGGATATTCCGTATCTCTGGGGGCAGTTCATTCCAAAGGGTTGGAGCCCCCACAGAGAAGGCCCTCCCCCTGGGAGTCGCCAGTCGACATAATTTGACTGACGGTACCCTGAGTAGTCCCTCCCTGTGAGAACGAACTGGTTGGTGGGAGGCTATTGGTGGCAAAAGACCGTCTCGTAGGTACCCAGGTCCTAAGCCATGGAGCGCTTTAATGGTAACTAGCACTAAGATAACTAACACCTTGAATTGCACCCGGAAGACCACCGGGAGCCAGTGCAGCTCGTGTAGGAGAGGTGTTACATGGGCGCAACGAGATGCGCCCATAATCACCCACGCGGCTACATTCTGGACCAGTTGGAACCTCCGGGTGCTTTTCAAAAAAAAAAAAAAAAAAAAAGATGAACGGTTGAGAGAACTAAGTACGTCTAGCCTATTAAAGAGAAGGACCAGGGGAGACAGGATAGCAGTCTTCCAGTATTTAAGGGGCTGCCACAGAGAGGAGGAAGGGGGTCAACCTGTTTTCCAAAGCACCCGAAGGCCAGACAAGGAATAATGGAAGGAAACTGAACAAGGAGAAATTCAACCTGGAAATAAGGAGAAATTTCCTGACAGTGAGAACCATCAACCAGTGGAACAGAAGTTGCCTTCGGAAGTTGTGGGAGCTTCATCACTGGAGGCTTTCAAGAGATTGGACTGCCATCTGTCAGAAATGGTGTAGGGTCTCCTGAATGGACTGGGGGTTGGACTAGATGACTTACAAGCTCCTTTCCAACTTTGTTAATCTGAATCGATCTAAGATAATCACAGGACTGGAGACTAAAACATGAAGAACAGTTGCAGGAACTGGGCCTGGCTAGTCTAGTGAAGAGAAGGACCAGGGGAGACAGGATAGCAGTCTTCCAATATTGGAGGGGCTGCCGCGAGAGGAGGGGGACAACCTGTTTTCCAAAGCACTTGAAGGCCAGACAAGGAATAATGGATGGAAACTGAACAAGGAGAGATTCAACCTGGAAAGAAGGAGAAATTTTCTGACAGTGAGAACCATCAACCGATGGAACAGAACTTGCCTTCAGAAGTTGTGGGAGCTTCATCACTGGAGGCTTTCAAGAAGAGACTGAACTGCCATCTGTCAGAAATGGTGTAGGGTCTCCTGCTTGGGTGGGGGTTGGACTAGATGACCTACAAGGTCCCTTCCAACTCTGTTAATCTGTATCTGTAAGACGTCTTTTAAGAGCCAATGCTGCATTGCGGCTCTAATTAGCTCAGCTCTACAACTGACAAGTGATTCTGCTTGAGCTGAAAATGCCGAGAGCATCCTGTGTCAGAGGCGAGCCAGACGCAACCTCTGCGTGGTTTTTAAACCACGTTTATCCACATCTCTGGATGATTAACCAAGACAGAGATGAGATCCAGTTCCTGAACGATTCTAAAGTGTGAACTGTGGTTCACATCATCAATTTTATGGCTACTGTATATAGAGAGAATACTCTAAATTTTATTTCATAATTCTCACTGCAAAGCAGAGGGTTACCGCAAGAAATTGGATTGTTCTAAATCAGAGGTCTTCAAACTTGGCAGCTTGAAGACTTGCGGACTTCAACTCCCAGAATTCTCCAGCCAGCATAGCTGGCTGGAGAATTCTGGGAGTTGAAGTCCGCAAGTCTTCAAGCTGCCAAGTTTGAAGACCTCTGTTCTAAATGTTATCTAATTGTTAATTCCCACAGTCACATGGTCAAAATTCGGGTGCTTGCCAATTGTCTCACATTGATGACAACTTCCCAGTCTCCTGGGTCATGTGGTCGCCATTTGTAATCTTCCCAGCTGGCTTCTGACAGGCAAAATCAATGGGGGAAGCTGGATTCGCTTTAACGACTGCAGCGATTCGCTTAATGGTGGTGAAAAAGGTCATAAAATGGGGTACGGCTCACTTAACAACTGCCTTGCTTAGCAATGGAAATTCTGGACTCAGTTGTGGTCATACATCAAGGACACCAAAGCACCTGAGGGCAGGGACAAGAAGCAACGGATGGAACCTAATCAAGGAGGGAAGCAACCTAGAACGGAGGAGAAATTTCCTGACAGTTGAGAACAATTAACCAGTGGAACAACTTGCCACCAGAAGTTGTGGGTGCTTCATCAGTGGAGGTTTTTAAGAAGAGATTGGATAGCCATTTGTCTGGAATGGTAGAGGGTTTCCTGTTTGAGCAGAGGGTTGGACTAGAAGACCTCAAAGGTCCCTTCCAATTTATTTATTTATTTATTTATTTATTGCTTCGATTTATATGCCGCCCTTCTCCGGAGACTCAGGGCGGCTTACAATGCATTAAGCAATAGCCTTCATATTATTGTATATACCTGCTTAGTAGGGCTTTCGGTCCCCCCTAAGCGGCGTTCTATTTTATACAAAGTCAGCTTATTGCCCCCACAATCCGGGTCCTCATTTTATCTACCTCGGAAGGATGGAAGGCTGAGTCAACCTTGAGCCTCGTGAGAATTGAACTTGCAGTAATTGCAGGCAGCTGGTGTTAACAGTGCTTTAGTCTGCTGCGCCACCAAGGCAATTCTGTCATTCTGTTATTTTAACTTTCTATACTTAACTCTTCAATGTCAAAAGTCTACCTGCCCATCCACAGTATCCTCTGTGAAACAGCAGCAAGATTTTAAGCGACCCAAATTGCAGTATCCAATGGCATCCAACAAGTGGATTCCTTAATATAAAAAGACTTAATATAAAAAGCGAAGCACTTGAAATGCAGGACAAACAAACCTGAAATAGCATTTCTGTGGGCCCCTGCACTAAAACTGGCTCCCCCCTGCTTGCCAAATGCCACCGTCGCCAATTCTTCAGCGCAACTGGCGCAAGGAAAGGTAACCACGAAGGAGCTTGGCTCTTCCCTAGTGAGAAACCCCCATCCTCTAAGTGACAACGGTGTAGCCCTGAGGGCAGACAGAAAGCACCGCACAATCGTACAGGGCCCACAGCGGATCAATCACAAAATCCGTGAAGCGCAAAGTCGTGTCGTCTATTAGCAGAGGCTTTACATCTGTACAGTAGGTTTTGTTTTGCATTCCTGGGAGAACTTCCTTTCTATCGACCTAAGGCCATTCTGAAAATCTGGAAAGGAAATGACTGGCATTCTTAAGCAGATGAAATAAGACGGGAAGCCACGACAAGCACATGCATCCCCAAAGTTCAAGATATTTTAATGAACCACTCAAGGGGGAAAAAAAAAAAAAAAACAGACTTTTCCAAGCCTAGTTTTTTCAGTTTTCAGTTTTCAGAACCAGAGGCAAAGTTTAAAGGAATGAGCTCTGTGTTCAGATGAGAAGACTGGCTAAATGTTGATAAAAAAACATTTATTTCCTCGTTTCCTTCAAGTGCCTTTTTGCCTTTCCCTAAAAACTAGCAATAGCAATAGCACTTAAACTTATATACCGCTTTACAGTGCTTTACAGCCCTCTAAGCGATTTACAATATCAGCCTATTGCCCCCAACAATCTGGGTCCTCATTTAGCCGACCTTGAAAGGATGGAAGGCTGAGCCAATAGCAATAGCAATAACACTTAGACTTATATATATATATTCACAGTGCTTTATAGTCCTAAGCGGTTTACAGAGTCAGCCTTTACCCACCTCAGAAGGATGGAAGGCTGAGTCAGCCTTCAGCTAGTCAAGAATCAAACTCCTGGCTGTGGGCAGAGTTTGCCTACAATGCTGCATTCTAACCACTGTGCAGTTAAGGGAGGGCAATAGCAATCACACTTAGACTTATATACCGCTTCACAGTGCTTTGCAGTCCTCTCTAAGCGGTTTACAGAGTCAGCATTTCCCCCCAACAATCTGGGTCCTCATTTTACCCACCTCGGAAGGATGGAAGGCTGAGTCAACCTTGAGTCTGGTGAGAATTGAACCTCTGGCAGCAGGCAGAGTCAGCCTGCAATACTGCATTCTAACCACTGCAAACAATGGATGGATGGAAGGAAGGAAGGAAGGAAAGGCAACAGCAATAGCACTTAGATTTATATATCGCTTCACAGTGTTTTATAGCCCTCTCTAAGTGGTTTACAGAATCAGCCTCTTGTCCCCAACAATCTGGATCTTCATTTTACCCCCCTCAGAAGGTCGGTAAATATAACACTTTTCCACTCCAAAATACAGGGAGGCCTTGATGGACAACCTTAATGGAGCCTGCCCATTACAGTTGCATCATAACAGTTGTAAAACATGTCGATCACACGACCAACTTGTTTATGGAAGTCTATAGTGAACCCATGGTTTCCTATGAGTGCAGCTTTCCTGAAAACCGCAAATGCTGGTTTGGGGCAAAACGTTGTAAAATGTGATCGTGGGACAACTGCAAACAGCTGTAAATTCAGCCTGTTGCCAAATTCGGTCACGTGACTGCAGAGGGGGGGTGTGTGTTTGATTGTCAGAACTTCAAATCTGGGCCTGAAGTCCTCCCTTTCAGGGCAGTCGTAACTTCAAACGGTCTCTAAGTGACCAGTCGTAAATCGAGAACTTGTCATTATTATTATTTTTTGCCTAAAAAACCAGCTTCCTCCAACCTGTTGGACCATTGGGCTTTACACCTCATGATGATGTGGTTTTATTGTCTTTGCCTTTGGAGGACGCAGGCCAAGGAAGGCTGACCTCATCTGGAAAGGAGGCGGATCAGATGCATCACACGGGATTCCCAAGAGATTCTTCTTGTCAGCCTTTCACTTGCCAGCCCTCCATCTCCACCCCCAGGATTTCTACTGCCTTCCCCCTTCCCCCTCTGCCTCTGACGGAGAGATGCGTGTTTATTCTGAACTCACCAGGTGGAGTTCAGCGGGGGCCTTCCTAGGGGGGAAATGCCCCCGGTTCAGACCGGATCGCCCGATCTGGTAGCGATGGCGGCGGGTGGTTCAGAGAACTAGTAGCATAAATCCCTGTGCCCCCCCCCCCCACTCCATGCCCAGCTGAGCCGCACAATCATCAGAGGCTTTTTTTTTTTTTAGTTTTAAAAGCATTTTTTCTACAACCTCTTCCGACGAAAAAATGCTTTTAAAAGTAAAAAAAAAAAAAAGCCTCTGATGTTCGCGCAGCTCAGCTGGGATCGTCAGAGGCTTTTCAAAGCATTTTTTTCTGCAACCTCTTGGCCAAAGATGTGGTAAAAAAAATGCTTTGAAAAGTCTCTGACGATCCCAGCTGAGTTGCCTGATCGGCAGAGGCTTTTCAAAGCATTAGAAAAAATGCTTTGAAAAGTTATATAAAAAAAAGAAAAGTTGGCCACGCCCACCCAGTCACATTATCCCTCCCCACCAAGCCACACCCACAGAACCGGTAGTAACAAATTTTACATTTCACCTCTGGGCCCTTCCCAAAAACTCTGCTTACGACCACAGCCCTAAATTGCAGTTAAGTGGCTCAGGTAGTCGTTAAGCGAAATTGGCTTCTAAATGTAGGACGGTCTGTATTGCTTCTGCCAGCGCATTGCTGAACCGAGGGCCGGGCCTACCTTTCAGAGCTGCTCCAAGTCAGGGTTGCCCAAACCAGCTGTAGGATTCCTGCTTTGGAGCTGCCCCTTGGAGTCTAGCGTTGTGTCTTTGAGGAAAATGCCTGTAAGTACGGAAGCTGGATTTGGTTCCCAGGCGCATTTCCCGGAGCGGGTTCAAGCTCCCCTTTTGGCTGGTGCTTTGCAGCTGGTTCCCAGTTTCCACAAAGTGCCGAGCAGTTTAATGAAGGACAGATGCTCGACGCAGTTCCCCTCTTCCTCCTCCGTGGCTGCTGCTGCTTGAATGAGTCAGCTACTCCTTGTCCAGGTTGGAAAGGCGTCAAGGAGTTGCAGGGCCAAGCCGAACCCACTAAATCAGGGGTGTCAAAATTAATTTCATTGAGGGCCACATCAGGGCTGTGGTTGACCTTGGGGGGGCTGGGCGGGCGTGGCCGACTGGGTGAGCGTGGCCAGCTTGACGCCACTTCCCAAACTGCTGGCAGGTTTCCTCTTCACATTAGGTAAACCGGGCCGAAGCTGCGTGGGCCAGCCCCTTACATGCCCTCGTCACATCCCGTCTGGACTACTGTAACACTCTCTACATGGGGCTCCCCTTGAAGAGCGCTCGGAGGCTCCAACTGGTCCAGAATGCAGCCGCGCGGGTGGTTATGGGCGCGACTCATTGTGCCCACGTGACACCTCTCCTGCGCGAGCTGCACTGGCTCCCAGTGGTCTTCCAGGTGCGATTCAAGGTGTTGGTCACCACCTTTAAAGCGCTCCATGGCTTAGGACCGGGGTACCTTCGAGACCACCTTCTGCCAACGACAGCCTCCCACCGGCCAATATGCTCCCAGAGAGGGGCTCCTCAGGGTGCCATTGGCCAAACAATGTCGACTGGCGATGCCCAGGGGGAGAGCCTTCTCTGTGGGGGCACCAGCCCTCTGGAACGAGCTGCCCCTAGATGTGCGTATGATCCCTGACCTGCGCACCTTTTGCCGCGCCCTGAAGACCCTCTTGTTTCAACAAGCAGGGCTGGCCTAATATGAATATGAATTTTAATGGGTGTATGTTAGTTTTAATTTGTGGGCCAAATTTTTGTATATTTGATTTTAATGGTTTTTAAATTTTGTAAATTTTATGTGTTTTAATATGGCTGTACACCACCCTGAGTCCTTCGGGAGAAGGGCGGTATAGAAGTCTAATTAAAGTAAAGTAAAGTAAAGTAAAGTAAAGTAAAGTAAAGTAAAGTAAAGTAAAGTAAAGTAAAAAACTAAAGTAAAGTAAAGTAAAGTCAAAGTCAAAGTCAAAGTCAAAGTCAAAGTCAAAGTCAAAGTCAAAGTCAAGTCAAGTCAATTTTCTAGGACAGCCCCATGGGCCAGATCCAACCACATTGCGGGCCGGATCTGGCCCACAGGTCTTGTGTTTGACACCCCCGCACTGAATCAAGGATGTCCAAGATTTGGGGATTAAGATTTGTGAGCTTCAACTCCCAGAATTCCTTCTGGGAGTTGAAGTCCACAAGACTTAAAGCCGCCAAGGTTGGATACCCCTTCTGCTTTAAATCAGTGGTGGGTTTCAAACATTTTTACTACCGGTTCTGTGGGTGTGGCTTGGTGGGCGTGGCTTGGTGGGCGTGCAGGGATACTGTAAAATCTCCATTCCCTCCCCAATCCAGGGGAAATTTACTGCAAAATCCCCATTTCCTCCCGATCAGCTGGGACTTGGGAGGCAGAGAATAAATTGGGGGCGGGGCCAGCCAGAAGTTTTACTACTGGTTCTCTGAACTACTCAAAATTTCCGCTACTGGTTCTCCAGAACTGGTCAGAACCTGCTGAATACCACCTCTGCTTTAAATCCATGAAAGGCCAGGTGGACAGGATTAACTTGCCTCCAGAAATCGTGGGCCCTCTATCACTGGAGGTTTTTAAGACGAGACTGGACAGTCCACCTGTCTGAGATGGTCTAGGTTCTCCTGTTTGAGCAGGGGGCTAGACTAGAAGACCTCCAAGGTCCCTTCCAGCTCTAATCTATTCTAAATTCTAAACCCGAATCCAGCAAAAACAGCGAGTGAACCCAAAGCAGTGCACAGAAGGAGCTATGGTTTGCTAAACCCACAGGAAATGAATTCCACAGATGGACACCAGCTGGGACTGCCAAAAAAAAAAAAAAAAAATCAGCTCCAAAATAGATTCCTCAAAAATGAAGCGAGCTCAGAACGAAGCAGCGAGACTGTCTCAGAAATCCTGCAGCTGGACTCTGGGTTTAGATTTCAAGGCTCTTCCCTGGGGTCTTTCCTTAGCAAAGGGACCCTCTCACGAGCCGAGACTAACAAGGCGTTGCATCTCTCATCTAGAGCAGTGGTCCCCAACCTTTTTATCGCCGCGGACCAATCAGCCTTTGATAATTTTACCGTGGCCCGCTGAGCGCGCGCAGGGGTGGGGGCTTTGGGCCACACGTGCGTACCTGCGCGGGGCTCTCTTCCCTGGAGCCTTTGCGCACGGCCCAGGAGCTTTTGCGCACGGCCCAGGAGCCTTTGCGCTGCAGCGTTCATGTCCCCCGGCCGCTGCGCGGCCCGGTGCCAGGTACTCCACGGCCCGGCACCGGTCCGCGGACCGGGGGTTGGGGACCACTGATCTAGAGCAACCTATTCATTTCATCGATTTCGTTCCTTTGCAGAACGGGCCCGATCGTGCAGCTGATAAGACGCAGAGGTCCACTCTAGCTTGACAAAAGAGACTTCCAATGGTGATTAAATCTGGACGGCTTGTGAGTTGTGACATCACCGGGACAATAGCTGCCTTAAAGGCTCAGAAGACCAGGCCAGGTCTTGCGCCCCCTGGTGGCTGGCGCTTCTTCTGCCATATCCGTCATTGGATGTTGGCCGTCCTATTTTTATCAACAGCCACACGAAAAAGTGCTGTTGAGTTTTGTCCAAACCGGTCCCTTAGATTTTGAAGCCACTATGTTCTTCTTCTGCTTGGACCTCCTTTGCCTTCAATCTTTCCCTGGAGAGGATTAAGTGAAGGATGCCGTATTTTTCCGGGTGTCGTATCCCATGTCCGAAATATTCTAACTTTCGCTTTTTTAATGGTTTTGATGATTTCCCTTGGCCTTCCCAGTCGTCTTATCACTTCCTCATTTCTGATTTTGTCAACCCAGCTTATATGTAACAGCCACCTGTAAATCCACATTTCAAATGCTTCCAGTCTCTTTGAGTGGCTTTCTGTCCAGAGACCAACTCTCTTGGTCTCTCTTGGTTCCGCAACCCAACAAGACAGACATAGACTTAAGAGGATAATTAGAACTGCAGGAAAAGCAATGGCTACCAACCTGCCTTCCCTTGAGGACCTGTATACTGCACAAGTCAAAAAGAGGGCTGGGAAAATATCTACAGACCCTTTGCATCCTGGACATAAACTGTTTCAACTCCTACCCTCAAAACGATGCTATAGAGCACTGCACACCAGAACAACTAGACCCAAGGACAGTTTTTTCCCGAACGCCATCACTCTGCTAAACAAATAATTCCCTCAACACTGTCAAACTATTTACTAAGTCTGCACTACTATTAATCTTCTCATCATTCCCATCACCCATCTCCTCCCACTTACGACTGCATGACTGTAACCTTGTTGCTGGTATCCTTACGATTTATATTGATATTGTTTCCTGATTGCTTATTTGTAACCTATGACTATCATTAAGTATTGTACCTTATGACGAATGTATCTTGTCTTTTTATGTACACTGAGAGCAGATGCACCAAGACAAATTCCTTGTGTGTCCAATCACACTTGGCCAATCAAGAATTCTATTCTATTCTATTCTATTCTATTCTATTCTATTCTATTCTATTCTATTCTATTCTATTCTATTCTACTCTACTCTACTCTACTCTACTCTACTCTACTCTACTCTACTCTACTCTACTCTACTCTGTAGGACAGGAATTTATTCATTATGCAGACCCCACGCTCCATATGCTGTGAGGATTTCCACAAACACCTGGGCTGGGTTCATTTAGTGACTGTTCATTTAGTGACTGTTCAAAGTTACACTGAAAAAAAGGGACTCATGACCACATTTCACACTTATGACAATTGCAGCATCCCCATGGTCACGTGATGAAATTTGAATGCTTGGCAACCGGTTCCTATTTATGACCGCTGCAGTGTCCTGGGGCCATGTGATTCCCTTTTGTGACCTTCTCACAAGCAGAGCGAATGGGGAAACCAGATTGGGTCTTGTCTTGCTGCATTTATTTCTTGTCAGCTCCTGAACTATTGCCAAGAGAAGCCTTTGGCAGTTTGCCTAATTATACCAAGGTTGGTGATTAGACTGAAGAATTTGTTTTGAATTAGTTTGGACTACGCTGAGAATGAGTTAATTCTCAGCTGTCCTAATAAAGTCTGTTTGTTTCGAACTGATTGTGTCTGATAATACCTACTTGGGCCTAGGTCACAACAGAAGCCTCTGTCCTGCCTCTGAAACTTTAATGATTAGGGGACTGGAAGTTAAAACATTAGGCATGTCTAGTTTGATGAAAAGAAGGAGTAGGAGTGACAGGATAGCAGCATTCCAATATTTGAGGGGTTGCCACAAAGATACTCCAAAGCACCAAAGGCAGGACAAGAAGCAATGGTTGGAGACTAATCAAGGAGAGAAGCAACCTGGAATGAAGGAAGAATTTCCTGACAGTGGAAGGGAAGAAGGTGGGGAGAAGGAAAGAGTTAACCAGATGCTTTCAGTGCGAAAAACCTGATCTGGCTTTGCTTCTTCATTTGGCTTTAGTAGTAAAGTGTACTTTCACTACTGATGGAGTCAAGAGTCTTTCTTGTCTAACTAAGTTGGGATGGTTGACAATAGCAGTGTGAATCTTCCGTCCCCTGCCAAATAAAACTCAGGGGACTGCTCCACTGCATCCATCCATTTCCTTTCTAGGTTAGGTGAGGAAGAAGGAATCTCCCTGATAGTGACATCCAGGAGGCTCTTAAATGAGTCAGCCGATTCCCGCTGGTTTTAAAGATGCCATCGCAATTCCCTCAATCCCCGCGTTTGTGCGACCTGCACTGGATGAACAGAGTTTCTCAGGATCTTACCCCGAAACAGTTGGATGAGATGTCTGGGTTGCCACATTCGGCTCCAGCTGTTTCCGAAAGAGCTGGGCTTCCTTTGAAGCAATGTCGACTTCCTTGGTGACCCTGCCAGAGGGATGAAAGACAGAAAAGGAAACAGGATATTAAAGCAGAAGCCATTCCTTCCAATTCGGTCCCCACTTTGAATTCTGACTGCAGGATCTCTGGAAGTGTGGGTCTGGGCTTGTCTGCACAATTGCATGCACAATTCCAAAAAAGCTTCAGCTAAGAAGATGCGGAATCAGAGGTGGGTTGCTCCCGGTTCGCACTGGTTCGCAAGAACCAGTAGTAAAAATTTGTAGTAGTTCGGAGAACTGGTAATAACATTTGCTGGCCATGCCCCCGAACCAGTCCCCAGCCCGGTTGCCGCTCACTTACCCCGCCCACCTCATCAGAGGCTTTTTTTTTTTTTTTTTACTTTTAAAAGCATTTTTTCTACAACCTCTTCGGCCAAAAACATGCTTTTAAAAGTAAAAAAAAAAAAAAAAAAAAAAAAAAAAAAAAAGCCGCTGATGATCGTGCGGCTCAGCTGGGATTGTCAGAGGCTTCTAAAAGCATTTTTTCTACAACCTCTTCAGCCGAAGAGGTTGTAGAAAAAAAATGCCTTTAAAAGCCTCTGGCGATCCCAGTTGAGTTGCCTGATTGTCAGAGGCTTCTAAAAGCATTTTTTTTCTGCAAACTCTTAAGGTTGCAGAAAAAATGCTTTTAAAAATAAAAAAAAAGAAAAAGTTGGCCACGCCCACCGAGTCACATTACCCCTCACCAAGCCACGCCCACAAAATAAGCCACGCCCACAGAACCGGTAGTAAAAAAATTTAGAACCCACCCCTGTGTGGAGAATGTTTCCCACCCTCCTTCAACCAGCCAAGGAAGGCAGCAAGTGGGGAAACCTATTCAATCAACTCTTGAAAGGCATATCAAGATATACTGCAGATGTTACTTAATTTGGGTCATGAAGTGTCTGCAAGAAAACAACCGAGCCAGAGGTGGTTTAGCATATTTTTACTACTGGTTTGTCCTGCGCGCGCACCCTCACTTCAGGGTTGCCATTACCGGTTTGAACTGGCTGAATATCACCTCTGAACCAAGCTCAGAGAGCATCAAGGATCCCACAGAACTTCTCCTCTTCCTCCTCCACTCTTCCACACCCTCCTCCCTTCTAGCACTGACGATGTTACCTAGCTGGGTAATAAAACATTTGCAAGAAAAGGATACCTTGGTTCAACCCCAAATATTCTCCTTTATTTTGCATACACAATCATCGCGTACATACTTCTGAATTTCATGAATTCAAATCCCAAATGCTTATAGAGAGAAGCGTGTTGGGAAAGTTGTAGTATCTAGTGCTAAAATTTTCCCTAACTCTGCATTTCGCTAGTGTAACGGGTTTCTCAGTCCATCAGTCTGAAATTCATAAATTCCACGCAGCAGAATTCTCGTATTTCTACAATCCTCATATTGAGAAACAATACCTTCCCTAAATGTAGGTAATACGTTTATTTGTAGTGATTTGGACTTTTCACTCGGCTAATTCCATATTACGAGACAGTTTGGCTTAGCGGTTAAAGCATCAGGCTAGATAGAAACGGGAGGTTGTGAGTTCAAGTTCTAGCTTAGGCACAAAGCCAGCTGGGTGACCTTGGGCCAGTCACTCTCTCTCAACCCTGGGAAGAAGGCAATGGCAAACCATTTCCAAAATCTTGCCAAGAAAACTGCAGGGACTTGTCCAGGCAGTTGCCAGGAGTCAATAATGACTCAAAAGTGAAAAAAAGAATAAGAAAAAAAAAAAAAAGAAAAAGCTCATCCACACTGCCTACTTTTAACTTCAAACTGTTTTCCAATCCCAGCTTAATGTTTGACATCCTCTGAAAATATTGCATTCACTGAGTTGAAAATTCTCTTCAAGAAGAAAAGAGGCTACTTTGGGATAAACAGACAAACACACGCTACCAATGAAAAGAATGTAGACATAGAAAATCAGACAGAATCTTTCCCAGGAAAGTCGAAAGCATTTGAACTTCAGGTACTTTAAAAGTAACAGAGACATGATTCAGATGTATTTTATATGGCACTGTGCAGGGAATACCTAATCTCTCTGTTTTCCACGTCTAGAGAACCCAAGGACACCCAGTTAAACTGGACGATGGGAAATTCTGAAGATTCATAAAAAGGAAAATCACCTAGGACAGTGAGGGCACACTTTTTCTCTTCGTGTGCCAAAAGCGCGTGCGTGCCAGCACCCATAATGCAATGTGCACCCCTCCGTGCATGCCCACGTGACACCCCACGCTCCCCCACCCCCCAAGAGTCCAGGCGAGGCGAAAACAGCCTCCCCTGGGCTCTGGAGGCCCTCCGGAGGCTGGAAACAGGCCTGTTTCTGGACTTCCAGAACTTCCGGCAGGCCTGTTTTCGCCCTCCCCAGGCTCCGTAGGCTTCTCTCAAGCCTCCGGGAGGGCGAAAATGGCTTCCCGCAGGCTCTGGAGGGCCTCCAGAGGCCGGAAATGGGCCCGTTTCCAGACTTCTGGAAGACCTGTTTTTCGCCCTCCCCAGGCTCTGTGTGGGCCCTGCACTTACCTGGCATCCAAAACGGGCCGTGTGGAGACTCCTGGGAGCCTCCTGGGCCCAAGAAAGGGCCGGAGGGAGTGGGGGAGGCCGCATCCCCTGCCTTCCCCCTGCCCATGTGCGTGTGACCCCCGCCCCCACGCATGTGATCCCCCGTGCATGCGCGCACATCTCCCACATGCGCCCTGCCACCCGCGCATCCTGAAAATCAACTGGCCGGCGGGAGGCACAAGCGCGCATGTACAGTAGAGCTGAGCTGGGCGATGGCTCGCGTGCCCACAGAGAAGGCTCTGTGTGCCAGCTGTGGCATGCGTGCCATAGGTCACAGACCTTGGACATATGTGCACTCTGGAATTTGCTATTCAGAAAACAGAACAGCTGCCAACTGGGATAACTCAGAAGTGGTATCTCTCTCTCCCTCTCCGTATGTGTGTGTGTGTGTGTGTGTGTGTGTGTGTGTGTGTGTGTGTGTGTGTGTGTGTCTAGGAAATAAACCAGGAGTGAAATATAAAATTTGTTACTACTGGTTCTGTGGGTGTAGCTTGGTGGTGGTGGGGGTAATGTGACTGAGTGGGCGTGGCCAACTTTTTTGAAAAAAATGCTTTTAAAAGCCTCTGACGATCAGGCAACTTAGCTGGAATCATCAGAGGCTTTTAAAGGCGTTTTTTTTTCCCTACAACCTCTTCGGCGGAAGAGGTTGTAGAAAAAATGCTTTTAACAGTAAAAAAAAAAAAAAAAGCCTCTGATGGGTTTGGGGGGGGCGCAGGGATTTTTGCCACCGGTTCTCTGAACCACCCGCCGCCATTGCTACTGGATCAGGCGATCCGGTCCAAACCGGGAGTATTTCACCCCTGAAATAAACCGAATGCCTAGCTATGAATGCCTGCTAAGGTCACCTTTAGAGCAGAAACAGCCTGTCTCTGAATCCAGACTCTGGAGAACACAGTTGGGAAAGTTTTCCGAAGGACACACCCTAATTATTGGTGAGTTTCCAGATGGCTGCGGGGAAACAGAACATATAAAAGAGCCTTGGTGGCGCAGCAGACTAAAGTGCTGTTAAGTAACACCTGCTGCCTGCAATTACTGCAAGTTCGAATCTCACCAGGCTCAAGGTTGAGTCAGCCTTCCATCCCTCCGAGGTAGGTAAAATGAGGACCCGGATTGTTGGGGGGGCAATAGGCTGACTCTAAAAATCGCTTAGAGCCTTGGTGGCACAGCGGACTAAAGTACTGTTAAGTAGCACTTAGCTGCCAGCTGCCTGCAATTACTGCAAGTTCGAATCTCACCAGGCTCAAGGTTGAGTCAGCCTTCCATCCCTCCGAGGTAGGTAAAATGAGGACCCGGATTGTGGGGGCAATAAGCTGACTTTGTATAAAATAGAACACCACTTGTGGGGGGGGGAACTGAAAGCCCTACTAAGCAGGTATATACAAAAGTATGAAGGCTATTGCTTAATGCATTGTAAGCCGCCCTGAGTCTCCGGAGAAGGGCAGCATATAAATCGAACCAATAAATAAATAAATAAATAAATAAATAAATAAATAAATAAATAAATAAATAAATAAATAAATAAATAAATATTTGTTTGATCCAACGTGCTCCCTATGCTATGCAGCCAAAATACGATGGGACTTGTTTTCTTTTAATCTGCCCGAGAGCACATGCTCTCTGAGCAGATTAAAATGCGCGACAACCACCGACAATTATCACCCCCTCCACCCCTACCCCCCCAAAAAATTACAAAGCTGTTCTAGGCACTGAAGTTTTTTCCCAATTTATAGAATGAGGAACAGCTGCCAAAAGTGGCAGGCAGAAAGTTTTGACTGAACAAATCTGTACCCCTGGCTTGAATTCCAAAGAAGGCAGAGAATGGATATATTTTTTCTCCAGGAAACTAAAAAGCAGCCGCAACCTTTGGGGCTTATCAAACGGTTGTGCTTGAAGAAGCAAATTAGCATTTCCACTCTGCGAAGGAATGGATAACCGCCAAGGAACAGATTTGCAGACACACCGAGCACACGGTAAAAAGGTCAAGTCGGGGAAAAACAAACAAACAATGGTTAATCTCAAAAACATAATCTTTTTCCAATTACAAGCCAGATACTGGCTTCTGAATGCTGGAATTCTACCTCGCACTATCACGGGGAACTTGTTTGAAAAGTAATTCCTTGAGTTAAATAATCACGTTTTGAGATAAAGACTAAATAAACCACCTACGTAAATTGATTTTTCTCATGTTGTTTTGATCCCGTCTGTTTTTTCCTTTCTGCATGACCTTGTAAGGTATTTGCCTCACCCCTCCGTTTTCAACATCCTTGACAGATTCCTGCTTTCATTTTTCCCTAATGTATGCCTATTAGTATACATTCAAAGTGACAATAAAGTTATTCCATTCCTTTCCTTCCATTCCTTTCCTTCCTTCCCCCTTCTCCTTTCCCTCTCTCTGTTAATTCTTTCCTTACTTTTACTCCCTCCCTCCTTCTCTCCATTTCTCCCTCCCCTTCCTTCCTTTTCTTTCCTTTCCTTCCTTCCAGCCTCCCTTCCCTCCTTCCTTCCACCTTCTCCTTTCCCTCTCTCTGTTCATTCTTTCCTTTCTTTTTACTCCTTTCCTCCTTCTCTTCATATTTCTCCCTCCCCTTCCTTTCTTCCTTCCTTCTTCCTTTCCTCCTTTCCTTTCCTTTCCTTTCCTTTCCTTTCCTTTCCTTTCCTTTCCTTTCCTTTCCTTTCCTTTCCTTTCCTTTCCGATCCTATTCCATTCTATTCCTAATTTCATTCCATTTCAATATTCTGTTCTATCCTACCCTATCCTATCTGTCAAGGGAGGAACCATAGCATCCTTTTAGGACAGAGGTGGCCAAGAATGGCCCCTTTATGATTTGTGGACTGCAACTCCCAGAATTCCTGAGCCAACCATGGTTCCCCACCCCTGCTCTAGGAAGATGACTTTATACCAGTCTGAATCTTTTATTTAGGGAACTCTGCTTAATGCAAAACTCAGTTCCACCTTCTTGTTATGCAAAGCCTTCACTTCCCAATGCAACTGGCCCAGTTTCCTTCCCAAATCTCTAAGGAAGAGCAACAAGCTACCCTCTCTTCAGTCCCAGATCTTCAAGCTTCTCCATGTGCCTCACCGAGGTTGCTCTGAATATTTCTCAGAGCTTTGGGCAATTTTCTGGACTTTCAGCTTCCCAAACTGAGTGCAGCCATTTCTTTCCCAGGCTTTGGAACTAAAAACCGTGGACATTTATTTATTTATTTATTGGTTCGATTTATATGCCGCCCTTCTCCGGAGACTCAGGGTGGCTTACAATGCGTTAAGCAATAGCCTTCATACTTTTTTGTATATACCTGCTTAGTAGGGCTTTTGCCCCCCCCCCAGCGGTGTTCTTTTTTTATACAAAGTCAGCTTATTGCCCCCCCAATCGGGGTCCTCATTTTACCTACCTTGGAAGGATGGAAGGCTGAGTCAACCTTGAGCCTGGTGAGATTTGAACTCGCAGTAATTGCAGGCAGCTGGCAGCTAAGTGCTAATTAACAGCGCTTTAGTCCGCTGCATCACCAAGGTTCAGGGCAAGGACAATGCAGCCCTTGCCCTGAACACCAGCCCGTCAGATTCTGAATTACTTTTCAGAATTTCTGAAGGACTACTGGGGTTGCCCCCCAATTTCTCACTGGGGTTTCGAAGAGCTTCTTGGCGAGTCTTGAAACAGCAGCCCAAAACGGGCTCACCTACCAGCTTTGAGTATCTATGGCAGAGGTCTTCAAACTTGGCAGCTTTAAGTCTTGTGGACTTCAACTCCCAGTATAGCATAGCATAGCTGGCTGGAGAATTCTGGGAGTTGAAGTCCATAAGTCTTAAAGCTGCCAAGTTTGAAGACCTCTGATTTATGGAGATCCTCAGTCATCCAGGTCATTGTTGTCCCAAAGGTGCTTTTTCCAAAGGCAACTGGACTTAGTTTTTCCTTGAAGACATTTCCCTTCTCATCCAAGCAACTCTACAATGTTTCCAAAGAAAATGCTGAGAAAGTCCAGTTGCCTTTTGCAAAGAAGCACTTTTGGGACTTAAAGCAGAATTTAAGGTGATCTGTTCAATCAAAAGGTTTCCAGCTTTGAGGAAACCCAAATAGGCACTTATCTGCCTATTGTATCATCTTCTTTTCACGATCCCATAATCCCTTGCAGGGTGGAGTCTGAATGGATCTAACAGAGTGTTTAATGGCCAGATGCTCTTCCTGTCGCCAATGCGGAGTTTTGTTCAGCAGATATATTCTCAGTGTGCCCAGAGAGAGAAATACCTGCCTCTACCTAGGATCAAACTCACAGCTCGCTGATTGTGAGGCGAGAGCTTCGCCTGTAGGCCACCGCACCACTCCTATTTGCCTATTGTATGTGTACCTTAATACAACTCTGCCATTTTAGAATCCTGTGCAATGTTTTAAGGTTTTGTGGCAAAAAGCAATTTATAACATGGCCCTTGTCCCCTGCTGTTTGAGTGGAGCAGTTGAACGCAAAGGAAACAGGCGGAACTCACCTCACCTCTTCGCCAGCAAAGTCAAACACTTTAGTGACAGTGATTTTGTTGCTCTCGGTTTCCTTTGGTTCCCCTTGAGACTTGCACACATTCTTCTCATCGGCTGACTAACCAAAACAGGAAATAAAAAAATAATAATAAAAAAGACACATTTGGAGGTACCGCAGGCGCTTTCAATGCATGCAACATATTAAACGGTTTATACCAGTGGTGGCGAACCTTTTACTTACCGAGTGCCGAACAGGAACGTGCTTCGCGCACTGGGCGCGCTCGTGTGTGCCATCCGTGCTAACGCGCAGCTCCTTCCCATGTGCTGTGCGCGCAACCGCACCATCTGCACATGCACACACAGCTTTTGTGCATGTGCCCCGTGCGCAATCTCACCTTCTGCACATGCGTGTGGTTTTTGCCCATCCACGAACACTCTGCGCAGGCGCATGCTGCACACCAGTCATCGCACCCACAAACGCACGCATGTGCAGGACCAGCTGGGTCCCCTGAATTGCACGCATGCGCACCAGAGGCCCGAAGGGGCGCGTGCGTGCATGCACAGCTTCAGGTGAGTTTGGCGACGGCTCACGTGCCTGGAAAAATGGCTCTGCGTGCCACTTCCGCCACGCGTGCCACAGGTTCGCCATCACAGGTTTATACCTTCCACTCATCTATAATGTGGTTTGCTTAGGTTTTGTCTTATCTGGGCTTTGTGATCCGTTGTCGGTTTAGCACAATACAGGTAGTCCTTGACTTACAGCCATTCGTTTTAGTGATCGTTTGAAGTTACAGCAGCACTGAAAAAAGTGACCTGTGACCGTTTTTCACACTTACAACCGTTGCAACATCCCCGGGGTCATGTGATGAAAATTCGGCAACTGGCATAGATTTATGACAACTGTAATGCCTTGGGGTCATGTGACCATCTTTTGCAACTTTCTGACGAGCAAAGTCCACGGGGAAGCCAGATTCACTTAACAACTGTGTGACTAACTTAACAACCGCAGTGATTCACTTAACAACTGTGGCAAGAAAGGTCGCAAAACGGGGCAAAACTCACTTAACAACCGTCTTGCTTAGCAACGGAAGTGTTGGGCTCAATTGTGGTCGAGAACCACCTGTAGGTAAATCCATTTTGGATTATCAAAAGAAAACAGAAGTTTAGTGGGGTGCAGGAATGTCATTCTCTTGTCCGTAGTTGCAATGGGCTGTGCGAATAACCTTGGGGGACAGGAAAAGGAGGGCTGAGATGGAGAAAGGATTTCTGAAAGGGACCTTTCCTAGTTCTCTGGAAAGTAAAGGCAAGGGGACGTGGGTGGGAATGTGCTTTCAGATTCTGTTACGGATTCCAGATTCTGGAGATTTATAACAAAAATTGGTACCGTGTTTTCCCGAAAATAAGACCCTGTCTTATATTTTCTTTGAACCCCGAAATAAGTGCTTGGCCTTATTTTTGGGGAGGTCTTATTATTTTGGGGCGCGTGGAGCAAGACGGGGCTCCTCTTGCTATCTTAACCTGATTTCCAGCTCTGTGTTTAAATATTTTTGGGGAGGGCTTATTTTCAGGGGGAGGCTTATTTTAGCGCATGCGCTCAAAAGCCCAATTGGGCTTATTGTCAGGGGAGGTCTTATTTTCGGGGAAACAGGGTAATTAATGTGCATAGTCTGGGCTTCCTGTCTGGGTTACCTCAAAGGGCTGACAATATGGGGCCCTCATTTAATGACGACTGGTTCAGCGACCGTTCGAACTTACAACAGTGCTGAATGAGAGGCAGTGATGAGCAGTGTCCTGGGGCCACGCGATAACCATTTGCAATCTTCTTCGACAACTTCCTACAAGCAGTCAATGGAGAAGCCAGCAGGAAGTCAGAAATGGCTGCCACACGATTGCCTCTGCTTAACAACTGGTGGTGATCTGCTTAATGAGGGCAACTGGGAGTGCCACAAGGTCTGTCACTAAGTCAGGTGCTTTACAACTGTGTCCCTTAATGATGGAAACTCCGCTCCCCATTGCCACAATTAACCGAATATTGCCTGAAGTCCTCTTTCTTGTAAATTCAACTCAGCTTTTCAATCACGTTTCATTTTATGAAATCCAGCAAATCTCATTCCTAGTTTTTAGAGTTTCGGGTCCTTCCTGCCCAGGTACAGAAGCACAGAGAAAAATTTATTTTCAGAGAAAACGTGACTGCATCGAATTACTAGGGTTTTGTAAAGCGGCACTAATACTCCACGTGATCTTGATTCTGTGCCTCTAAATGAGGGTTGGAAATTCTCCTTGCAGCTTCCAAGATTCCAGAATACCTTCTGGATTCTCTTTCATACTAGTTTCATTGATCTTGCCCAGCTCTGTGGGGTTTAATAGTTTCTTTAAGGCCATACGGGAAGCCGTTAATCCGAATTCTAACCAAACGTTATCATAGATTAGAGCCAGGGGTGGGCTGCTGGAGGTTCGCAGGGGTTTGGGAGAACCTCTAGCTAAGATTCCATGCAGTTCGGAGAACCCCCAAATCCCACTCCTGGCTGGCCCCGCCCCGCCCACCCCGCCCCACCTCTCCCAGGAGTCCCCATGCGGCCCGTTTTGGATGCAGGTAAGTGTAGGGCAGGCACGGAGGCTCAGGGAGGGTGAAAAACGGGCCTACCGGGAGTTCGGGAAGGCTGGAAATGGACCCATTTCCTGCCTCCAGAGGGCCTCTGGAGCCTGGGGAGGCTGTTTTCACCCTCCAAGAGGCTCGAGGAACACCTCCGGAGCCTGGGGAGGGCTAAAATACCTCCCCCCCCCACCATGGTGCACGAGGCCAACTAGGCCATGCCCACCATGGCCATGCCCACCCATGCCCACTTAGCAAGAGAACCTCTTGCTAAAAGTTTTGAAGTCCACCCGATTAGAGTAAAAGGCTAGCGTGGCTATGAAACCAAGGAGAGATTTAGCTGTCTCCCCTTCTTCTGCATCCACAATAGATGTGATCCTGATGGAAGCCACAATAGGCAGGGTGGATAAAAATCAATGATTTTTTTTAAAAAATCAAAAAAATCAGATTTTTTTTATTTAAATCGGATTTTTTTGATTTAAATTGGATATTTTTGATTTTTATCGAATTTATTTTAATAAAAAACTTTTGGGGTAAAAATCTATCGTAAGGTAGTTTTCTATTTAAGATACATAAATAATTTAGTTTATTCAGCATGAAATGGAGCTTGGTTATGTAGCGTGAGGCTGTATATTCTGCAACACTGGGACTATTGGTGAGTCAACAGTGGGTCAAAGGAGTAGCAGAGATGACAGTTGCTCTTTAAAAATTATGATTTAAATCGAGTTGATTTAAATCAAATCCACCCTGACGATAGGATTTTTTTAAGAAAACCATCAATTCAAATAAAGTGAATAAAGCAAGTTTTGTAAGGCATCCACTACTAAGGCCATGTACTCAGCAATCCAGAATTCACCTCAAAGTGCTGAATCAATTGACTAAACAAGTCATGGTTAATACCAAATTTAGCATGTTGTGAGAACACACAAGTGCGGATCTTTTTAAGCCCATTAACCTAATTAGGATAATACTCTCAATGCGGTAGTGCTTAAAATATCATTCAGGAGTGGACTAATGGCTTGTCAGAACTCTAGTTCTCATATTTATTCCTGTAATCTTTCTAGGGGAAATTAACTACATTATATCTTCATTCACAAATCAAATTGCATCTCTTTATTACGGTCTTTAATCAGCCTTTTATTATTAAAAAAAAGAGAACGATTTAATACAACAATTAATATTTTTCGTATTAAAGAGCCACTGTGGTGCAGTGGTTAGAATGCAGTACTGCAGGCTACTTCTGCTGACTGCCGGTTGACTGCAATTTGGCAGTTTGAGTCTTACCAACTCAAGATTGACTCAGCCTTCCATCCTTCCGAGGTAGGTAAAATGAGGACCCAGATTGTTGGGGGCAAGAGGCTGACTCTGTACACCGCTTAGAAAGTGCTGCAAAGCACTGTGAAGCGGTATATAAGAGTAAGTGTGATTGCTATTGCCCTCCCTTACTGCAAGGTGGTTAGAATGCAGCATTGCAGGCAAACTCTGCCCACAGCCAGGAGTTTGATTCTTGACTAGCTGAAGGCTGACTCAGCCTTCCATCCTTCTGAGGTGGGTAAAGGCTGACTCTGTAAACCGCTTAGGACTATAAAGCACTGTGAATATATATATATAAGTCTAAGTGTTATTGCTATTGCTATTGGCTCAGCCTTCCATCCTTTCAAGGTCGGCTAAATGAGGACCCAGATTGTTGGGGGCAATAGGCTGATATTGTAAATCGCTTAGAGGGCTGTAAAGCACTGTAAAGTGGTATATAAGTTTAAGTGCTATTGCTATTGCTAGTTTTTAGGGAAAGGCAAAAAAAAATATGAGACAATAAAACAGCATGTTAAAAAGTTTGTGCAATTGTGTGACTTGGTAAAAAAAATGGCCACCTGATGTGTAAGTGTAGGCTTAGTGTTCCTTAAAAATAATAAAACACGAAATTTATCTGCATGGCCATCGTATTTGGAAATGACTGGTGCAATCAAAATCCAATCCAAGCCAAGCCTAATTGGGATAATACAGGTAAGTCCTCAAGTTATGACCACAAGATCTATGTTGCTAAATGAAACATCTGTTACATGTGTTTTGCCCCATTTTAAAAAGCTTTCTTGCCGGAGTTGTTAAGCGAATTACTTCATTTGTTAAGTTAGTAACTTAACGGTTGTTAGGTGAATCTGGATTCCCCCTTGACTTTGCTTGCCAGAAGTTTGCAAAACCTGTGATCCCAGGACACTTCGACCGTTATAAGTATGAATCAGCTGCCAACAATCTCAATTTTGATCATGTGACCATAGGGGTGCTTGCAACGGTCTTAAGTGTGAAAAACTGTCATAAGACATTTTTTTCAGTGCCTTTGAACGGTCACTAAATGAACTGTTGTAAATCGAGGACTACCTGTACTGTCCATGTAGAGATGGTTAAAATATCATTCAGGAGTTGACTTAATGACTTGCCAGAATCCTAGCAAGAATCTTTCCATGAGAGATGGAAAGATACCATTTCAGCTGAATCACATTATTTTCATTCATATAATTTCATACGGCCTTAAATCCTTTTATTGTTAACCCTTTTATCATCCACAAAGGTCTCTATTTTGGGTTAACATCCTTTTAAACAAAACTAACCTTCTGGTTGTGATGGTGAAGAGGTAACATCAACATACATGGACAGAAATACAGCTTATTGTAGTTCGGCTGATTTCGGAGACCTTAGATTAGAGATTTATTGAAATCCAGTCATATTGTTTGGAGAAAGGCGATACATACCATATTTTTCGGAGTATAAGACGCACCTACCTTTTCTGGTGAGGAAAAGAAGAAAAAGAAATCTGTCTCTGCCTCTGAGCAATTTTGCCTCTTGCAGCAAACAGCCTGCTTTACTTTCATTTTCGTTTTCAGCATAGCTTGATTAGCACAAGGGGAAAAAAAAAATCTGCTCCAGCAATTTACCTCTTTGCAGCAAGCAGCAGAGCCCTGCACAAAACAGTTGAGTGCAAAACAGCTGAGAGTCAGGAGGCTGATCCAATCAACTTGTGCTAATTAGGCTTTGCTGAAGCTGAAAGGAGCTGTTTTTTCTTGCTTGCAAGGAGGTAAATTGCTGGGAGGCAGAGGCCAAAGGGTGGGGGCCAGTGTGTGGGCGGGGCTACATTTGGTGTATAAGACGCACCTAAATTTTCACCCCCTTTTAAGGGGGAAAAAGGTGCGCCTTATACTCCGAAAAATACGGTAATTGAACAAACTTTAATGGAAATTTCCCTTTTTTGTTTCAAGCAGCGGTGTCTGAACGGCAATTTTCTCCTTACCGTGTGTTTCTGGTTGCAGGGAGCTTGTTCTGCGGAAACCACTTTGGGTTTCTGGCCAACATCACTGAGAAAGCTGGCCCACAACGCCTCCTCCTTTTTCCTTTCCTCGTTTTCGTTTATATGCGTGTTGTGACTTTCTCCCGGTTCACCGTCCTCCTCATCGCTTTTATTGTCTTTTGAAGATTCTCCTTCAGCCACGTCTAAGAAAAGCCTGTGCTGTTTCTTTCTTTTCCTAGGGAAAAAGTCTCTTGTTATCGGCAAATGAATTACCATTCAAGAACCTAAAATGGCGGCAAAGATTATTTGGGAGTGACTGCAGGGTTTGGCTAAAAAAAGTGAAGATGGCTGCCAGAACAGCGCGACTGAGGTGCCACCCCTTGTGGTTGCCATGTTGATTTTTTTTTTTAAAACCACATCCTGCGGACACACCTGAGCAATCTTGTGTTAAGTAGAAAGGGCAACAGGTAAGGCACTGTTGGCATTTTATACAGGCAAGAAAAGGAAACAAATTTTGAAATATGGGCTAAGGCCAAGGGTGGGATTCTACCGGTTTGCACCAGTTCACTAGAACCGGTTGTTAAATAGTTAAGCAGTTCGGAGAACTGGTTGTTAGAAGAAATCTTCTGTTTTTTTTCCACTTTACAGGGTTAATCCTGTAAGGAATTACAACATTCAGGTTGTTAAGAATGCTGCAACAGGTATAAATATGAGGACGGTCGTTAAGTGCGAGGATTGGTCAGAAACCACTTTTTCCAGCCCTCTGAGTAGTCCCTATGCGCGTAGCCACACCCACCCAGTCACATGACCAGCTAGCCATGCCCACCCGGTCACATGACAGCCAAGCCACACCCCCAAATAAGCCACGCCCACAGAACTGGTTGTTAAAAAAATTGATTCCCACCACTGGCTAAGGCACTTAGTTTATACCTGGGTTTCTATAGGCAGACCTCGACTTATGACCCCAATTGAGCCCAAAATTTGGGTTACTAAGCGAGACATTTGTTAAGTGAATCTTGCTTTAATTTACAACCTTTCCTGCCACAGTTGTTAAGTGAATCACTGCAGTTGTCAAGTTGATAACCCAGTTGTTAAGTGAATCTGGCTTCCCCAATGACTTTGCTTGTCAGGATCTCAAAAGGGGATCACATGATCCCAGGACACCACAACTGTCATAAATATGAGACGGTTTTGCCAAGCATCTGAATTTTGTTCACATACCTTATGGGGACGCTGGTATGGTTGTAAGTGTGAGAAACAGTCATAAGCCACTTCTTTCAGTGCCACTGTAATCTTGAATGGTTACTAAGCGAAGTGTTGTAAGTCGAGGACTACCTGTACATTGGCAACTTTAAAATATGCATGTGGACTTCGACTCCCAGAATTCCTCAGCCAGCCATGCTGAATATGGTACTATTCATGCTGGCTGGGGAATTCTGGGAGTTGAAATCTGCATGCCTTAAAAGTAGCCAAGATTAGGAAACCCTGGTTTATACTAATCCCTAATACCAGGCCTATCTCAAAGCTAATCTCAAGCTTGACTAGAATCCATGTGGGAGTTTCGCGAGTCTTCACAAAGCTCTTCACCTCTTTCGATTAAACTGCTCTCCTTATTCATCACTTTCTACAAATAAAACACCTCACTGAAAAAAATGCACTTTTAGACATACCATATTTTTTGGCGTATAAGACGCACCTTTTCCCCCCCTAAAAGGGGGTGAAAATTTAGGTGCGTCTTATATACTGAATGCAGCTCCGCCCACCCACTGGCCCCCACCCTTTGGCCTCTGCCTCCCAGCAATTTACTTCCTTGCAAGCAAACAGCAAGAAAAAAACAGCTCCTTTCAGCTTCAACACAGCCTAATTAGCACAAGTTGATTGGATCGGCCTCCCAACTCTCAGCTGATTTGCTCTCAGCTGTTTTACACAGGGCTCTGCTGCTTGCTGCAAAGAGGTAAATTGCTGGAGCAGATTTTTTTTTCCCTTGAGCTAATCAAGCTATGCTGAAAACGAAACTGAAAGTAAAGCAGGCTGTTTGCTGCAAGGAGGCAAAATTGCTCAGGGACAGAAGCAGCGGGAGATTTCTTTTTCTTCTTTTCCTCACCAAAAAAAGGTAGGTGCTTCTTATACTCTGGTGCGTCTTATACTCTGAAAAATATGGTAATCTCGAAAAGGGCAGCAAAACCACAGATTTGTCTTTTCTTTCTTTTCCTCTTATGCAAATTCCCTCTTATGCTTACCGAGGTGCGATTCCTTTAGCGTCCTTTTTGCATTTCTTCCAGTCTGGCTGCTGCAGCTTCTGCTCTTCCTCGTCGTCTTCTTTTATCAGCTCGCTGACATCGTCTTCACTGTATTCTTCCCCTGTATCAATGCAACCCAAAGGGTACAGGTTGTCACTAGGATCCGGTGGGGGGGTGGGGGAACGATGGACTAGTCCAGTGTTTCTCAACCTTGATCACCTGAAGATGCGTGGACAGCTGGCTGGGGGATTCTGGGAGTTGAAGTCCATGCATCTTCAGGTGGCCAAGGTTGAGAAACACTGGACTAGACTGTATGTTACCCAAGCAGCCAGGCTTGAGCAAAAAGGGAGCATTGCCATCGGAGGGAAACGTGAAAAAGAATCCACCGAGGAAAGTTTTATCCTTCATCTATCTTTGGGCAGACCGGAGATACGCGGGGGGCAGCTGGGGTGCTGCAAAATTTGGAAAAAAAAAACCTGTTTCTTGGTTTCTTTCTCCATTTTGGTGATTTAAAAATATGAAAACAGCACCACTAAGAAGGTATGTCGCCAGCCTGGCTCTTGAGAAGTAGCTGCTTGGGACTCCATGCCACTCTCAAAAGAACCATGGCTCTCATTGGCCTAGTGGGGTGCCTAGAAACCAGGGGATGGTGAGTTCTAGTTGCACTTAGGCATGAGAGCTGCCTGGGTGACTTTGGGCCAATCACCAGGAGACGGTGAGTTGTAGTCCCGCCTTAGCATGAAAGCCGGCTGGGTGACTTTGGGCCAATCACCAGGAGACGGTGAGTTGTAGTCCCGCCTTAGCATGAAAGCCAGTCCAACCCATTTCACAAGGTTGTTGTTGGGGGGGGAAATAAGTGGAGCAAGGAATATTAGGTATACTTGCTGCCTTCTATTATTTATAAAAAAGAATATAGGATAAAAATAAAAAAAGTTCTTTCAAATAGAACAGCTCCTTCCATTGTTCTAATTACAAAACAGTGTTTCTTAAAACCTTGGGTGCTTGAAGATGTGTGGACTTGAAATCCCAGAATTCAAGTCAGCATGAAAAACACCGTGCTAGACAGATGGCACCAAAAAAATAAAAAATAAATCCCCATCGGACTCAGTTTAAGATAGCAGAAACCTTAATTCTTCAATTGCCCAAGAAATGCAACAAACCTCCTAAAATTACAATTCAGGATAAGCGTGAAATGGGAGACCTGTACGAACACCAGAGAACTACAAATGAAATAAGTGAAACGATTGAATGGAGAGACTTTCTATTCAGGAGTCCCAATTCACGACAGCACTAATCAAAGGCTGCCAAAGGAAATTCCAATGGAGGTTCCGTCTCCTGCTTTAGGGTTCACATTGGGAGCAAAGCTAGGCTTGATCCTGTGAAAGTAGTCTGTTTATCTTGGATGGGAGACCACCAGGAAATTCAAATTCAGACCTTTATTGTCAGTGCACAACCTACATACAATGAGATTGGTTGGGCTCCCTCAGTGCACCCCTACCCAACAAAATACAACTCACAGTAAAGACAGAAAATTCCCTAACCCAATAAATCGTATTAACAAAACAGCCAGTCCTATTGCACCAGTGTGAACATGTTAACACGTTGCACCGGCCCTGCATGTCCATCGTACTACGTAGTTATGATGTTATTTCTCATTCAGGAGTCTGACAGCCCACGATTTATAAAAACTGTCCTTCAGCCTGTTTGTGCGGCTGGCTATGCTTCTATATCTCCTTCCTGATGATAGGAGGGTAAAGAAGTGGTGACCAGGAAAACTCCCAATGAAAAGATCTGGAGTCAGAAGGAAGGACTGGGAAATCTCCAGGGGTCAAATCCAGCAGGTTCTGGAGAACTGGTAGCAGAAATTTTGAGCAGTTCGGAGGACCGGCAAATGCCACTATCCTTCCCCTGGAGTGGGTTGGGAATGGGGATTTTGCAGTATCCTTCCCCCAGGAGTGGGGAGGGAATGGGGACTTTGCAGTATCCTTCCTCCTGGCGTGGGGAGGGAATGGGGATTTTGCAGTATCCTTCCTCCAGGAGTGGGGTGGGAATGGGTATTTTGCAGTATCCTATCTCTGGAGTGGGGAGGGAATGGGTATTTTGCAGTATCCTTCCCCTGGAATGGGGTGGGAATGGGGATTTTGCAGCATCCTTCCCCTGGAATGGGGTGGGAATGGGGATTTTGCAGTATCCTTCCCCTGCTACGCCCACCAAGCCTCACCCCGCCCAAGCCACACCCACAGAACTGGTAATAAATTTTTTTTACTCCATCCATCCCAAAGCAAGTCTGGCTGCAGGGAACTTTTACCTTTCCAGGGCACTCAGAAGGGAAGGGAGCCCGCAGTTCCTTGCAAAGACTACAACCAGGCGTTCTCAATCTTGGCCGGGGGGGGGGGACTTCAATTCCCAGAATTCCCTGCCCAGCAAAGCTCGCACTTTATATACTTCGCTGCGCAGGGAATTCTGGGAGTCGAAGTCCCCCCGGCCTTAAAAGTTTCCGAGAAACGCGGGTCTATTATTCCATGCAGCCGATGAAAAGCGGCGCCAGCCTGCAGGCAGTCGGGCGAGCAACCAATCGTCTGCAGCCCAACGCCTTCCCTTTTCAGGGTGCCGCAACCCAGCGCCATCTCGTCCTTCTCCTCCCTCCCCCCCCCTCCAGCAACCCGCGTTGGACTCGCCCATCCAAAGCGGTGCCGGGCCGATGTCACGTGACGCTCTCAGCGCGTAGCCCGGATGTTGGGAGTCGCCGGACAGGCCTTGACCCGGAGGCCTCGCCGTCCTGCCTCGCGTGCCCAAACCGCCCGCCCGCGGGTAGCGACGCGCGCTCTCTCCGAGGCCTCGGGGTCCCCCACCTGAGGGCAGGTAATCCTCGTCCTCCTCCGACGAAAAATCCTCCGAATCCGACATGGCTCTTCCGGCGCGACTCCAACCTTATGGATCACACGCCCCGAGGCGACAACCCGGAAGTACACGCCCCCACCACCAGATTCTTTCTTCCCCCGGAAGTAATTCCCGGCGCTACAGCAGCAAGCCCGTGGAAGACTGTCCTGCGTCCTGTGGTGATGATTTGAACGTTATTTTTTTTAATATTGGACCGATCCAGGCGTTAAACATTCGACGATATTTCCTCCTGGACTCGCAAGAAAGGTCGGTCAAGAAAAAAACGCTGACTTGAGGTCCAGGAAGCCTGGGAAGACTCGGATGGCAAAGGCTACGAAGACCTTAACGAACGTATTGACCTTCCAGCCGCCGGTGAATGAACAGCGCCTTCTCCAACAGGAAGAATGGGATTCTGGGAAGTGTAATTTTCCAAGGGAGGAGGTGGGAGGGGAAAAAAAGGAAGAGCTACTTTTTTTAAAAAAAATCATAGAGTGCCGTGATCCTAGAGCGGCCGCGGCGGGCGGAAAGCGGCCCTTACCGGAAGTGCGCCTGGCGCCGCTCTGGGCGCGCTCCTCTCTGGCTTCGGCAACGGGATGCCGCGGCTGAGGCGGCGGGATGGCGGAAGGCGGCGGGGCGTCTCCGCCCGACTCCGGCGGCCTCTTGCAGCAGATCCTGAGCCTCCGCTTGATCCCGCGGGTGGGCAACGCCACCAGCCCCGCCTGCGCCGCCGCCCTCTGCCACTTCACAGGTAGGGCTGGGGCTACTACGCCGCCCATCATCCCCTCCCGGAGGGGCTCAGGGTTGCCCGGAGCCTCTGGAGACACACCTGGGAGGGGGGCGGGGTGTCTTTCCTGGCGGAGGGTGGGAGGGAACTGACCATCCCCGTCCGCGGGGAATTATGGGTGTTGGAGTCTGGAGGGCCCCAGAGCAAGGCTCTCCAACCTTAGCCACTTTAAGCCGGAGGACTTCAACTCCCAGAATTCCCCCGTCTGCTTTGCTTTCTGGGAGTTAGAAGTCCCCCTTGCCTTAAGGTTGCCGGCTTTGCTGGGCAGGGAATTCTGGGTATTGTATTCCCCCTGCCTTAAAGTTGGCAGCTGGGCAGGGAGTTCTGGGAGTTGAAGTCCTCCGGGCTTAAAGTGTCAACGGTTGGGAGACCCCTGCCCCAGAGGACCCATCAGGGAAACCTTAACATCAAACCTTATCTGGGGTTTTTGGTGTTTGGGTGGGTGGGGCAATTTTCAGAAACAGCCTTTACAACTGCTTCCATTTCTCCTTCCTCCCCATTTCTGCCCTTTTGGCCACCCTGCACTGCCCCTCCCCCCCAGCTGGCCTTTGCCCTCCTCTTGGGCTCACCTGGAGGCAGCTGCTGCCACCTGCCCAACCTTCCTGGAGCCCTGCCAAGCCTTTTGTGGAAACAAGGACTTAAGCATTTCTGATAGCCCGACCTTAGGTGCCATGAGCATACTTCAGGTTTTCAGTTCAAATTCAAACCTTTGTTGTCAGAGTGCAACATGTGTACTATGAGATTGGCTGAGCCTCCCTTTGTGCACACCCACACACCCACCCAACACAATACAACTCACAGTGAAAGACAGAAAATCCCTATCCCAGTGAATCCTGCTAACAAACACCCAATCCTATTGCACCTTGTGAATTTACTGCACGTCGAGCCTGCCCCGCAAGTCAACCATACTATGTTGTTATAGTTATTTTTCATTCAGGAGTCTGACAGCCCCCGGATAAAAACTGTCCTTCAGCCTGTTTGTGCAGCTGCCTATGCTTCTATATCTCCTTCCCGATGGTAGGAGAATAAAGAAGGGCTGACCAGGGTGTGAGTTGCTCCTGAGGATTTTCTTCACTCTTCTAAGGCAGTGAGCCCTAGCAATCTTATCTAGTGGTATCAGCGGGCAGCCCACAAGGTTTTGTGCTGTGCTCACAAATACTCATACACTACACAAATACTCATCATACTTCAGGTTTTCCTATCTCAGATACTATTGCTTGGCTCCTACTTGGAAGGAAGAGTTATATATAATATCACGTCATTCATCAAACATCTGTGGGAAATGTAGATCATAGTCTGACCTGAGCACTGCTAGCGACTCTCCCTAGCAAAATTACAGCTGTAGCTACAGTTAGTTAAGCTTCCTTTGAGTTGGACAAAAGAGCAGACATGCCTGATAGTGGACGAAGAGGACTGAGAAAGTAGCTGCAATATATTAGTATATTGCAGCCCTCTTGCCCATCGCCCCAACTCTGTCAGTTAGAAAAGAAAGATTGTACCCATGGTTAGCCAAAGGTACATTTTACTATTTACAAGAAGTATTTCTAGCAAGACTGCCAGATTCTGGAACAGCCATCCGTCTGGTAAACTCGCAAGATTCGTTTTTCTCGCCATGTACATGTATACATCCGAATTAGACTGTGTCATACAATGTATGAAACCATACATTTAAGCATCTTTCTCATATCGAGATTGAATCTGCATTTGTGGCCCCCATGCAGTGTCCATCCCTTGACTACTAAATTCCTGCTTGGGTTTTAATCCCCCTTTTTCATTCAAAATATCTTTATATCTTACAATTTTTTTCATATTAATAACGTTAGGATGTGTCAATGCTTCCATTGTGGAAAGCCAGACTGGTATTTTCAAGTCGTGTTGTTCTTTAATTTTAAACCATTCTGATAACAGTGCATTTCTAACATAATGTCTTTGAAAGTAACTTTTGTATCTTATTCTTCCCATACCATAAAAAGGCATGCCAATCTACTTGAAGGTCGTGTCCTTCTAAAGTTAATAGTCTTTTATGCCTCAAATTGATCCATTCTTTCGTCCATGTGAGTACCGAGGCCTGGTAGTACAATTCCCAGTCTGACAGCCCAAAGCCCCCTCTTTTTTTGGAGTCTTGAACATTTTCAAACCTGTTAATTGTATTCCTAGGTACTTCACTTTTTTAACTATCTGTATATCAATTCTTTCCATCAACACTCTTTTTTGTGTATCTCTGAGATTTTTAACTAAAATCTTTGTCTTGTCTTTATTTTCAGTCCTGCAACTTCCCCATATTCTTCTATCTTTCTGATTAACTTTGGTCCAGTTTCTAATGGGTCTTCTAATATAAAGACCAAGTCATCTGCAAACGCCTGTAGCTTATATTTCTCTTTTTTTATTTCCATTCCTTTTATTTCTTCATCCTGTCGAATATTTCTGGTTAACACTTCCAGAGCCAGTATAAATAACAGAGGGGACAGTGGACATTCCTGTCTGGTGCCTTTTTTTAATATCCAAGTTCTCTGTCATGTCCCCATTTACCATCACCTTCGAAATTTCATTTTTAATGTATTCTTTTATATATATATATAAAGTTTATTGTCATTGTACGTACAACAAAACAAAACATTGTACAACAAAATTCACATAACACCCAGAGACCAAGCCCAACACATGCTGATTAGTGTACATTCAAAATGACAATAAAGTTATTTTAAGTCTACTAAAGCCAAGTGGTTACAGAAGAAGCAAAATTGGATCTGGAGTTTTCACACCCAAAGAATATGGTTAACTTTTCTCTTGTTCCCATCCAACATCCCCCCCCCCTCGTGTCCAATTAGGTGGTAACAAATTGGGTAACAGACCCTGTCTTCACAGGCTGGATGGTTCTGCATTCCTTCGTGTGACATTGGAAGGGTCAGTGATCCACAAGGCGTGATGCATAGTTTTGTTTCCTCATGCTAACCCTCCCCTTATCCCACCCCACCAATCTCCTATCCCCCCACCCCTCCATGGCAGGCTGACAGCAAGCAATGCATAACGTAGTTGAATGACAGTCCTGACACCCTCCTACTCCTTAACCCCAGCGGCCTTCAGGATGGGCTGTAGCAGCCTCTGACCTGTTTGCAGAGGACTGCTGCTTCCTGCCAGCTTCCCCATTGACCGTGTGGAAAGCCGGCAGGAAGTCAGCTACTTCCTCACTCCACAAGTTTTGCTTAATGATGGTCCCCGGGCCTGCCAGGTTTGCCATCGCTAAGCGGAACTGTCATGAGATGTTAAACTTTACAAACCACGTTACTTAGTGATGGAAATTTCAGTCCCAATGACCATCGTTAAACTGAGGAATACCTGTACACCAAAGTGGCTCACTAAAAGTGAGGTACCAGGAAAGATGTACAGGTAGTTCTCAGCATATGATCTTAATGGAGCCTGCCCGTTAAATCTTGACGGTTATAAAATAAACCTGTTACTGACCCAATTTAAGCCAATGCAACAATGGTTCAGCAAGCCCATTGCTTCTGCTTTTGTCAAAATGCATAAAATGCAATAACGTGACCTGCAGGATGTTGCAAAGGGCTGTCGGTGCTGGTTGGGGAATTCTGGGAGTTGAAGTTGGAACACATCTTGAAAGTTGCCAAGGTTGAGACACCGGTCTAACCTGACTGGAATGTGGAATCCCTTCCAGAGCGAATCTCCTCCGCCTGGAAGCTCCACCTTCTGGAATTCCAGGTTCTTCTGGAAGCTGTCCGTTTGAAACCGTTTGGAGGGCCCACCTAAGAAAAAGCTAATTATGTTGCCCTTTTGGAGAAATGGCTTGATCTTTGCTATGGGGAGAGCAACTACTGGAGCAGGGGGTCTCCAACCGTGGCAACTTTAAGACTTGCGGACTTCAACTCCCAGAGTTCCTCAGCCAGCTTTGCTGGAAGTTGAAGTCTTAAAGTTGCCACAGTTGGAGACCCCTGCACTGGAAGGTTATTGGTGGGAGCCATTCCAAGGTTGTCCTTCTCAGCTCTTCTTCCCTCCTCTCCCAACTGCAGAGATGTGGTATGGAGTCTTCCTGTGGGCACTGGTATCGTCTCTCTTCTTCCACATTCCTGCAGGACTGCTGGCTCTTTTCACTCTCCGGAGGCACCGATATGGCAGGTTCATGCCAGTGAGCATCTTCCTGATGAGCCTCATTGGGCCGTTAGCTGCCGGGACCTTAACAAGTAGGTTGATTCTGGCAGGATTTGTTGGGGTAGAGGTATGGATCCTAGCAGGGGAAAAGTCTGGTGTACACGTCACCCATTATGATCCTACGTCGAGAACTACCTGTATTTGGGGAGAAATCCCACCCCCCAAAGGTATGCGGCAGCCCAGTGAAGATGTTTTCTCCCCCCCCTTTTTTTTTCCCCCTGTACAGGTGCTGCAATTGCCGGCGTCTACCGAGCTGCTGGGAAGAAGATGATCCCCTTTGAGGCTCTGACTTGGGGAGTGGGACAGACCTTCTGCGTGGTGATGATTTCCTTCTTACGGATTTTGGCTACCCTTTAGCCCCCTTCCCCCCTTGGGTCCCAGAAGACCACCGGAGGAGTGTCGCTTGGGAATCAAGGAACAGGAGCTTCAAAAGAGTGAGAAATCGCCACAAAACCGTTTTGCGCAATACCTCTTTGAAAGAAAGAGAGCTTTGCAACAGCTTCGCTTAACTTGAGGTTGACTTGTTGAGAAGAAGAAACCTTGCCCTGGATTTGAGGCAAGGGGTCTCCCTGAAAGACCTCCCTCATCTAAGGTCAGACAGCCAAAGTCAAGAGAGTGGTGTGTCCTTCTACACATCATCCTCATCATCACCACTGACTTGGCTGCTTTCAATGTCCGCACTGTGATACTGCCGGAGGGATTGTCCTTGGGCTAAGAATAAGAAGAATTACCCACAAGGAAATGTGGAAATATTCTCACTCACCGCTGTTGGTGAATGAGCCTTCAGGCGCTGGGTCTCGAACGAAAAACCGATTCTGTGTTTATAAGTTGTGACATTTTTGTAACCTGAAGTGCCAACCTGAGCGTTTCTGGGTTTTTTTTTTTGTTTTTTTTTAAAGTATGGTTATCTGGTTTAGGTTGTGGGAGTGAGGCCGATTTGACTCCAGAGAGCAAAAAATAATGGGGTGACTGTTCTGTGTTACCTGAATAGGGTAACTCAGGTAACCATGCTGAGGGGGGTTTCTGCTGGGAGGGGGGGAGCGGAATGCTTCACCCTGATGGTTTGAAGCCTTTCCTAGGGAAAAATGGGAAGGGGAGGCAGCCCAAGCAGCCGCATCAACCTGCCCCTCTCCGACGGGAAGTGTTCGACCTCCCTGTTAGTGCTGAGTCCAAGAAGGAAAATTCTTTACTGCTACCTCAAGAGCACAGGACATATTTAAAATGTAATTTTGCTGGCAGGTGGTTTTATTGCAGGGGACAGAGGAGTGAAGGCAAGGACCGGAAATGCATGTCGAAACCTGGGAGGCTCCCTTTTAATTCGCTTCTGGTGGACTCCCAGAGAAACCGTGGGAAACGTACAAGAGCCTCACCCTTTATTGCTGGGTGGGTTCAAAGGAAGGAAGGAAGAAGTGGCTGAACTTTTGGATATGCTTGTCAGGAATCCTCCATTCCCCGCAGGCAAGAGGCTCGGATTGCTTTGGGGACCTCACAAGTGCCTGGGCGCAATGTTGCCCTCCCTCCTGGGATCCCATCAGTGCCCTTTCTCAGTGGCAGCCACCCACTGCTGCCCAGGAGCTCACCAGTCTGCCTCACGGAGACAGATCCCAGTGTATTTACCCCAAGGGCATGAGAGGATTCATTTGCTGGGAGTGAGGAAGGGAGGACATGTCCTTTAGACTTCCTCATTTATCAGGAATTTGACACCATCCCTCTCTCTCTCTCTCCCCAAAAGGTCCTGTCTCTGCACCCCACTCCTCCCCACACCTCAATGCTTGTGAAGCCTCCTGGATGATTATCGGGGTGTCTTCTGAAACCCATTTTCCTCTGAGCTCAGTTAATCCTTTTTTTAAAAAAAGAAGTGCTGTGGGTCACAGGCAGGCCACCTGCAAGCATCCCCCCCCCCAATTTTTATCACTGTGAAGGATTCCCTCAATCGACCTAGTCAGAAATGAGTTGTGTGCGAGCTTTTCCGCTCCACTTTACGGAAAGACACATGCCAAAAATGTGGTTTGTATCTTGACATAGGAGGCTTAACACAGGCCAGGGAAGTTTGCCTCAGCTCACAGGTGATCGGGCTCGGCCTGCTTTGCCATATTCCCACTCACTGTGCCCCCTCCCCTAATTTAAGTGCATCTTACGGCTCTCGACAGCTGGCCCATCAATACGTTTTAAACGGTAAAGGTTTAAAATGTGATTGTTCTCATTTTTAATGTATGGATCGTGATGAAGTGGCCAGAATGTCAGAAAAACGTTGTGATAGTTCCAACGCCTGTCGCTTTCGATGCGTTCCGGAGCTGGTTGAATGTGATCACCCCAGCTGGATGATCTTCCTTCCACTGGCAAATTGGTCTCTCAGCTCTCTTGTTTTATACTTTCCCTTTAGTTTTGCCAAGCCTTTCTAACTTCCTTCATGAGCCAGATGCTTGAGGAGGTTAAAAAACTCTTTTTTTTGTCCCCTCAGCCTCCTGAATTCACTTGATGGTTTGCACTCGGTGGGTTGGAATCCTAGCTTTAGTGAGCACGAAAGACGGAAGGATGAACCAAGTCAGGAAGAATTGAATTTGCAGTCTCATTATTACCCAGCAGCAGGGAGCTTGGTGAAACTTGAAAAAAAATAAAGAGTGAAAACCCGCTCTTACTCATCCAAATGTAAGAACAGGACTAGCTGTTCCATTCACTGCCTTTACCAAATATCTACATTTGCAAACACGTTGACTTGCAATGGGAGGAGGAGGAGAGTCTCTCTCTCTCACACACACACACACATATACACACTCTTCGTGCAATGGTGGAGAGGTTTGTTAGGAGCCTCCCACAAACTAGGTTTAAAGGCAGGGCTGATGGGACTCCTTCCTTGCGGCAAATGTTTCCTTTGCAAACCTGCCAGAGTTGCACCTGTCCTCTTGCCGGCAAATGCCCACGGCATTTGCATGCCACTGACCCCTGCAGCAAGTGCAAAACCAATCTTTGTACAGAGGGAAGAATAAATCTCCCAATACCGATTTTTATTTTTCTATTGACGTTTCTGATTCTAGCATTGGTATTTTAGCTAATAAAATCCCAGCTAAGTCTTATGAACAAAGAGTGCTTTGTGTCTCATGATTTGAGGCTGGGGGATTTGGGGCCGGGATTGATTTTAGAAGAAGGTTTGTTTCCTGCTGGCTGGGGATTTCTGGGAGTTGAAATCTACAAGTCTTAAAATTGCCCAAAATTGGACACCTCTGATTGACATTGTTGGCCAACACTTGTACCATCTCAAACACAATTTATTTCAAAAAGGGGGAGTTACAAAAGGATTAGAAGATTAAAAAGATAAACGTACCACGAGTATCTAATAAATGCTTGGGGGGAAAAAATAAGTATGTTTTTAAAACCAAGCTCACCTCGGATAACTCCAGTTTCCTTGGCAATATTTCCAAAATTGTCTGCTACCTTTGGGTTTTTGTTTTTGTTTTAAAGTTAACTTGGGATCAGATGAGAGTTGCCAATGGTTTGGTTAAAGTTCAGGATTTCCCCCATACTCCATGGGCAACTCTTCACTTCACGGCACTTGCCAGCTTATCCAAGGTGACAATGATTGGCACTTTGGCGGTTGGGAAGGAATTTTCTCCAAGAATAGATGGAATTTTTTTGTCCTGGCAAGGGTTACTTGCTCTGTGCTGGCCAATACAGCAATGGTAATATGAAAGAAGAAAAAAGAATTAATTTTAAATAATTACTGTAGTGCCTGCTTTTTTCTTTCTCGGGTTAATATATGCTTGGGGCTATTTATATTGTAAATATAGAATAGAATAGAATTCTTTATTGACCAAGTGTGATTGGACACACAAGGAATTTGTCTTGGTGCATACGCTCTCGGTGTACATAAAAGAAAAGATACATTCGTCAAGAATCATAAGGTACAACACTTAATGATAGTCATAGGGAAACAGTCAATATAAATCTTGATACCAGCAACAATATAAAGCAGATAACAGGTAGTCCTTGATTTACGACCACAATTGAGCCCAACATTTGTTATTAAGTGTGACATTTGTTAAGTGGCTTTTGCCCCCATTTTATGACATTTCTTGCCAGAGTTGTTAAGTGAATCACTGCAGGTGTTAAATTAGTAACACCGTTAAGTGAATCTGGCTTCCCCATTGACTTTGCTTATCAGGTCGCAAAAGGTGATCACATGACCCCTGACACAGCAACGGTCATAAATATGAACCAGTTGCCAAGCACCTGAATTTTGGTCATGTGACCATGGGGGTGCTGAAATGGTTGTGTCATAAATTGAAAACTGGTCATAAGTCATAAGTCACTTTTTTCAGGGCTGTTGTGACTTCAAACGATTACTAAATGAACTGCTGTTAGTCGACTGAACCACTAACTAGGATTCTAAGACAAGCTGAATGACTAGGGATCCAAATTATGATCCTACTTTTGTAACATCAGTAGACATAGAATAACTGAGTTGGAAGGGACCTTGAAGGTCATCTAGTGGTCCAATCCCCTGCTCGAGCGGGAGAGTCTACACCATTTTAGACAAATGGCTGTCCAGTCTCTTCTTAAAAGCCTCCAGTGATGGAGCACCCACAATGTTGTGGCCTGCCAGCGGCCTGTGCGGATCGTGGCTGATCCTGACGAGGCTGGTGTGGGGTCATGCCAGCAGCCTGCGCAGCCGGTGCTCGTGTCAGACAGCGAGGAGGCTGAAGAGGATGTGGTGCCAGAGGCAGAGACTCAGCCAGGGCCTTCAGAATCTCCAGAGGCTCCTTCAAGTGGAGAGAGCGAAGTGGAGGAGCCTCTCTTCAATGCTCGAGCATGCAGGGCTGCCAGAAGGCAGGAGTGGCTACTCAGGAGGAGGAGGTCTCCTCGAGAGTAAGGTTTGAAGATAATTGGCCACTCCCTTAACCTATTTAAGTCGCACGCAGTTAGTAATTTCTTGCTGGAAACAACGTGTAATTATTACAGAGCATTTTGGAGAGTGAGTGTCTTATTGTATCTTGTTTTCTGGGCTGGTTGCCAACCTTTGCTGGACTTTGTTTATTCTTGGTACGTTATAACTTTGATAAGGACCCTTGGTGTGTGTCACAATCCTTGGGAATCCGGAGCTGGGGCAGAACACATACCTTCTGAAGGCAACTTGTGTTCCACTGGTTGATTGTTCTCACTGTTAGGAATTTTCTCCTTAATTCCAGGTTGCTTCTCTCCTTGATGAGTTTCCATCCATTGCTCCTCGCCTGGCCTTCTGATGCTTGGAAGAATAAGTTGACCCCCTCCCCTTTGTGGTAGCCCCTCAAACACTGGAAAATTACATCAGTAAAATATGCCTGTATGGCATTATTTCCTTTCCTGGCATATGAACCCCTATAGTTTTTTAAATTGCAACAATGATCACAGAATATAATCTGGAATATTAGGTGGGCTATTTGGGGATGGGATTTGCCCTTCATTCTCCTGAACCGCTTCTCTATTCTGTTGCTATTTTGTTATTTCCAACGGTTTTTTAAACTTACGCTGCTTCAGCCTGGGTTGTTTCTAGAGAATCTCCATCTTGGTGTTGCATGTCTTCCAGAACGTAAGAAGAAAAAGAATTGCACTATGCCTTGAAGATAAACATCGTACTCTGCTGTTGATTATTATTAGAGAAACATTTTCTAAATTGAGACTAATATTTTTGTATTTGGTTCTTATTTATAAATTCTAAAACTCAGGGGTCATGAAACAATATAGGTGAAATGCTGAGTGAATTCCAAAAGGGAAGCATAAAAAGAGCCCCCCAAAACAGGAGCTGTGATTTATTTATTTATTTACTATATCCTGCATACAGTACCAAATACACTCTCCATGATTTCTATCTCTTTTCCCTAAATTATAAAGTACAAAATGATGACAAACATCCGGAAAGTTCTGATCTGTTATATGTATAGTTATGAAATCAATATGATGCAGTTTTCTTTTATCTATGTATATAAAAGCCAAATACCACTCACTCATCACGAAATCTCCAGAACGATAAAGCCTACAAACTTGAAATTTGGCACGTACCTTCCTCTTGGCTTGTAGGTACTTGCTAAGAAAGGATTTGTCAAAATCACCATCAGATCATTAGTATTTCATATACAGTATTAACACACTCTGATGCTAAGGAGCTAGATATTCTACACCCCCTCCCCATCTGAAAAGAACTCTGTTCCAACTGCCAGTTGCCATATATTAACACGCTCTGATGCTACCCCTTCACTAAACCAGGCGTGGGCGTGGCCAGCGTGTGACTCATCCAGCCTGAGGGCTGGGACATTCTATTCCCCCTCGGTTCCAACTGCCAGTTGCCTTATATTAACACGCTCTGATGCTACAGAGTTACACATTCTACATTAAGTTTCAGTCTTTAAGTGTCAAGTTATCACGCCTGATCACATAGTTTCATAGCGAAGCACGGGCGTCCAGCTACTGTAGTTTTCTTACAGGCTGCCTATAAAATTAGGTAGACTTTGATTTCCTATTGATGCACCCACCACCAATTGTAATGCTTTAATTGTTTTTGTTTTTAATGTGTTTTTGTTTAGAATTCTGCTCAGGGACCATAATAATTCTATTCCAATAGAAAAAAAATAACCAATCATACGGACAATATAAACTGGTGCCATGTTAGGTATACAAATAGTCCTCTGTGAAGGCAGGGAAGAGTAAGCTACCTACAAAGTGGTCAAACTGTCAGGTTTCGAGGTCGTCTCAAATAAATTGCATTTCAAACCAAGTCTTTGAGGAAAAACTTCCATTTATTAAGCACGACATTCTAATTCCGACTCCATCGCAGCCAACACTGACTTCCAGACCCAAAACCCTCCCTTTCTGTTCCCCATTCCTCTGCACTCATTGGCCATCTTCCAAGTCACTCTACCCCTAATCTACTGCTCCAGCTCAAAGGAATTTCCCCCCTCCCATCCCATCTCCTAGGGGATATTATCTCCAGGGAAAATAAGTAGGTGAAAAGTCAAACGTCCCTTTGCAGACACCTCCGCTTCTCCTTCTTATGTCAGCACTAGAGTAAATGCAGCTTGAAGTGCTGACACAAATGTGATGCAGATATTCCAGCCCTGGTGTCTTTTTTCCATGCTGTTCCTAGGAAGCTTAAAGCCCTGATTTTTTAAAGCCCTAACCTTTTGGCATTTGAAATACCTACTAACCGCTTTATCGAAGTAACTAGGATCATCAGAATCTGTGACAGATTCTGTCACTTTGCCAAGAAAAATATTTAAAAGTTTATAGGAGATCCATTAGCATATTTATTGGGAAATGTGAACTTTTTGGATCTTGATTCCAAAGGAAAGTGGAAATGTTGCATCTCTCTGCTACTCTGAAAAAATCTAATCTTTTCCCAGTCAGGCATAGAAAGGAAAGGAAAGGAGAGGAAAGGAAAGAATTCCAACACTTTGATTTTTCTTATACACTGTTAACCATGTTGCAATTAAGGCTAAATTAAAAATTTAACTTCAGAGATACTTAGAAGTATTAGAAACAAAAATATTTAAAGAAAACGAGGAAAAAAGCGACAAGTCAATAATTCATGTTTAAAGACTGGCGTCTGCATTATTTAACTTGCTAATTGGTTGCTGTTTAGATCTGCTCTTTGTAACTATGTGTTAACATGGTGCTTATTAATAATGCATTTTATGCAGCTGGTAGAGTTATGATATATCAACACACAAAGGGAGCTTTTCAAAGGACTAGCAGCATTAAACAGTCATTTCAAGAGATCAATTTGCACTGCAATGTGAACAGTTTTTTTAAAAAAGAAGCAGCAACAAAGATCAGGTTTCTCTTGAAGGTCTATCATTGTGTGGAAATCTCTTCACTCTTAATTAATCTGGTGGCCAGTGTAAAACGAACAACAAAACTTAAAGGTTGCTACTTGTTGGAATAAAATAAAAAGGGCCGCTGAAACAGTAAACAAAATTCCAAAGTGGCAGTCCTCGATTTATGACTAAGTGAGTCTACACTTTTGGTGGCAAGTTGTGACGGTCATAAAGGGGGTCAACCACAATACTGCACCCAATTTTATGACCTTTTCTGTGATCAAAAAGAGGGGTATGGGATAGATTTTTTCTGGAAAACAGATGTAAATGCTGGCTTCCAGCAAACACGATAAAATACAGTCACATTGGATGCTGCAAATGGCCAAAATGCAGTTACAGGGGAGTGCCATCGGCAGACACTGAAACTTCAAATCTGAGTTATAAACAGTGGTGGCTTGCCTCCAGTTTGGACCGGTTCACAAGAACCGGTAGTAAAACCGGTGGGAGGCCCCGCCCACTGCCCTGGATGTCGTCATCAGTGATCTGTGCATGTGCAGAAGCTTCGCGGGATTGCATACTGTTGCAAACCGGTGGTAAAGGTAAGTAGAACCTACCCCTGGTTATAAGCCCCTTTTTTGGGATCCACCATAACTAAGCAACTGGTTATAAGTTAAGGACTACGTACACCTAGAGTCACAGCACTAGCTTCAAAACTTGTAGCCCATTTTTTGGTGTTCATCCTCATCATTTATTAGAGGGTTCAAATTATTGCAGAATGCCCTTCATTTCCATTGCTAGCAAATGATACTTATACTAGAGCAAGGGTGTCAAATGCAAGGCCTGTGGGCTGGATCCGGCCCGTGGGGCCAGCCTGGAAATATCAAAGGACCGGCCCGGGGTGCCCCCGACGGCCAAAAATGGGCCGCACGGAGGCCTCGACTGTTTTGGCCGGTAAAGTGTTGCAGGAGGCCATTCAGACTGAAAACGGGGCAGAGAGGGTAGTGCCCCCCTACCCCATTTTGGTCGGGAGGGTGCTGCAGGAGGCATCTGTGCCGTCTCCCCTCCTCTTGCCGGCCTGTGGAGAATTACAATGCTGATCTGGCCTGTGAAGAAATCCAGTTTGACATCCCTGGATTAGAGTCTCACATGGGCAGATATTCAAGTTGGCTTTAGAAAAGGTCAGGAAACACAAAAAAATTTCTGATGCACACTGAATAATTCTTAGTGTCTTAAGGACCCTAAGCAAGATAGACAAGGAACTGATTGACTCAGTAAAGTTCTCTTAACTTGTCTTCACCTTGGAAGATCAGCGTATGGACCTGTGATGACTGATGTTGCCATTGAGCAATAGCCTTGCCTCCCTCTTTGGAAGCCTTGTTCATCATCATCTTCCATCTGGAATGTGACCCATATATGGGCTTCACGCAAGGACAACAACATGTTGTGGGATTCTCATTTTCTTAAGGATCTTCCCCTTGGTAGTACAGTGGTTTAATGCACCCTGTAATTAACACAGCTGCCTGCAATTTCTGCAGGTTCGAATCTTACCAGGCTCAAGGTTGACTCAGCCTTCCATCCTTTCTAAGGTAGGTGAAATGAGGACCCAGTTTGTGGGGGCAATAAGCTGACTTTGTATAAATATACAAAAGTATGAAGGCTATTGCTTAACGCATTGTAAGCCGCCCTGAGTCTCCGGAGAAGGGCGGCATATAAATCAAATAAAAATAAATAAAATAAAATAAATAAATATAGTCAATGAAAGATTTTTATTTTTGTTTGTATTTGTTGGCTTTTTCAATCATTCAGTGCACATCAGAAATAATGTTTTTGTGTTTCCTGGCCTTTTCTAAAGCCAACTTGAATATCTGCCCCCCACCCCTCCTCCCATTTGGGGCTCTAAGCTAAGCTAAGCATTATTTTGCTAGCAATGGAAATGAAGGACATTCTGCAATAATTTGAACCCTCTAATAAATTAATCTCCTTTGGTATGTAGACTGATCCCTTACAATCTGCCATAATTAATCAACCAGCCAGCCAGCCAGCCAACCAACTTGCTGCTCTAATGCTCCATAATCCCCAGTCAATAGACGTCAAGCTCCAGATTGTACAAGCCTTTTCTATAGATGAGCCATTAAACAGTTTCGGATCAAACTTTTTATTACACTCACTTCTGAAACAGGATTTCCAGCAATCTGGATTCTCAAACTTTCTTAAAAAAACAATAATGATGACCTGGAATAGCGACATCTGATAAAACTCCTCAGGAAAATGATGGTCAAGAACTTTGTGCGCCAAAGTAAAACAAAAGTAAGGTCAGAGTTTCACAAGTATAATTTGGAATCCTCCCGTTGGCACAAAACTGGGAATGAAGGCATACGATGCACTTTTGAGTACAAGCCAATGCCACCTGCCCCAACTTTGGAGTTTGGCAGAGCCACATTCTGCAGTCAAAGTAAATGGAAAGGTTTCTCACATGTTGGCTCAGTAAGACAAGGTTGCCCTTTCAAATTCTGGGCAGCTCCAGGGCTGATGCCGATTACTAGCAAGATCTTTTTATCTGCAGGGTGCGTGATAACAGCCAAAATCTAGATGCAAACCTTTCCAAAAGAATGTCAATCAAGGAGTCTTGAAAGCGATACCAACTGAGAAGGGAGTCTGGAACACAACCCACGTTGGTCCACCTATTTGTCAGCTGACACCCCCCCCCCAAGTCCAGATTTCCTCCCTCTTTACTAGAGAAACTGCCAGTTGTGTCCAAACCATGACGCACCAAGCAAGGAAGCTGTGAGTTGCTGCTACTCTTTCAGGAGTCCTGAAGGTTGTTTTCGTTCAGGAGGATTTTCTCGCCAGGCTTAAAGGCTGGCATGCCACGGTAAGGGCAGCTGGCGCAGCGGAAGGCGTCCCCCAGGTAGCACTAGAGAGAAACAAAAGTGGCATCTGAAGAAGGAGAATCCATCAGACAAAGAGCAGCCAGCCTTCAGGGTGACTGGTGCCCTTAATTGTAGGAGACAACCAGACTGAGCCCGAGGGTGGGGTCAAACACATCATCAGTCTGGAGTCTCTAGGCCCTGTAAGAGACCTAAATCCAGCCACCCTTGAAGTCCGCTGACTCTTATCTGGTGCCAATTCACCCGGACCTTCAGAAGTTCAGATTCTGGTGTATAGGTTGCATGGAATACACATGTAGGACTTTTGAATCCTATCCTGCCTCCTGATTTTTTTGCACCTGGCATTAATGACAGGACAGAGAAATAAAACGGGCCAGATGCAGACTGTTCTTATTCCCTCCAAGGAACAGAGTCCTGAGTTTATGCCACCCAGTCACCTTGCAGGGGAGGTGGGCTGCATAAAAATTAATAAACAAATCCATAAATGAAGCAGCATCCCATTACAGTTGGGCAGAGTGGGTGGGCTCCAGGGCCCCTTCTATTAAAATGCTGTCTTCTTCTGGGAGTGAGGAAGGGGGTCTTCTCTGTCACAGTCCCCAACCTATGGAATTGCCTCTCCTCAGAGATATGGCCAGCGCCCACTCTACTGACATTCTGGAAAGCCCTTAAGACTGGCTCTGGTTGCAGGCCAGGGATTAACAATGGGGAGAGGAAGGACTGTCAGGCTTGTTTTGATTACTGTTTTTAGTCCTGGCTGTTTTATATCATTCTGTTTACATTTTTAATTGTTTTTAATTTAGTACTGGGACTCCTTGATTTACGACCACAATTGAGACAAGATTTATAGTCACCAGTTGTGTCTGTTCTTAAGAGGGTCACCACGCAACCATGTCTGATTTTACAACTTTCGTGGTGGTGGTGAAGCAAACACTGCAGTCAATAAGCAAACAGAGCAGGTCTTGAGTGAATGCAACTGGTAAACTGGTTTCTGGCAAAAAAAATGTAAATTTCAATCATGTGTCCACAGGATGCTGCAATGGCCCTAAGTGTAGGCCAGTTTCTAAGCACCCAAATTGTGATCACGTGATGGGGGAGGGGTTGTTGGAACTTTGAAACTAAGTTGTAAGTAGCCCTGGAGAGGTCTGTTGTAACCGCTAAGTCGAAAACTACCTGTATTATACTGTGTAAGCCACCCAGAGCCCACTGGGGTAGGCACCTCTATTAAATTTGATAAATTTAATTTAGCCTGGATAGCTCTGCAGACAAGGCACTGTAATTTAACACCAGCTGTCTGCAATTATTGCATGTTCAAATCTCACCAGGCTCAAGGTTGACTCAGCCTTCCATCCTTTCTAAGGTAGGTAAATTGAGGACCCAGTTTGTGGGGGCAATAAGCTGACTTTGTATAAAATATACAAAAGTATGAAGGCTATTGCTTAACGCACTGTAAGCCGCCCTGAGTCTCCGGAGAAGGGCAGCATATAAATCAAATTAAAAAAAAAAATGACTAATCCAGATAGATAAGGAATGGGAGGAATACTGTCGCACAGCTGCTACCTCAATGCCTCCCAAGAGAGAAGGGTGTCATCCAAATCCTGTTCTCCTGGATCTATATTGTGTTATGGCATCAAGATCCAAAATCCACCATGCTCCAAAATGCATGTCACATATGCAGATGATGAATATGGATGTTGGCTGCCGATTCCTCATATCAAAAGAATGATCCCTTTTAAAAAACCTAGTTAATTGCTTGAAATGCCATCAATCAAACTCGTGCATGAATCAAACCCAGCATCTCTGTTAAAAATTAAAATTAAACTAGAAGCATTCTAACAGGAAAGGCATTTCCTCCTGTGAGACAATAAATAGCATCCTCTAAAATAGCATTTCCTCCATATCTCTTACTTACTAAAAATATATTAAAGTGACAACTAAAATTAGCAATGGCCTATTTGTTCATTAATAAAAATCCTTATTCTATAAATTATCATTGTAGGACACATAGCTGGCATATTCTAATTGCTGTTAGACAAAACAATGTTTGGATGGAGAGTGGGAAAAAAATAATTACGTTGCCACACGCAGATTTTGGCTGTGCGCCTTTCTTCTCCTGCTCTAGTTCTTCAGCAAGGCCGCAGGTGCTGCGGAGGAAAGAGATGCGGTAAGTTTAATAGGCATAAAGAGACCCTGTCCTTGCAAATCCTCTCTGACGGATGAAACATCTATGCATGTCTGTCTGTCCTTCCTTCTTTTTTGCTTATTTGTTCTCAAAAGGGGAAAACTCCAAGAATTGTCAATTGTCAATGTACCCGTGTTTCCTCGAAAACAAGACCCTATCTTATATATTTTTTGCCACCAAAAAAAGCACCAGGTCTTATTTTCAGGGGATGTCATCCACTGACTTGTGCATGTTGCCCCAGGCCTCCTTTTCGCTTTCAGAGGCCTTCAGGAGTTTCTTCTGTGGCCGGCAAGGCCTTCCTGAAGGCCTCTGCAGCCGTTAACAGAGCTCCGGATCGATCCTTTTGATCAGGAAAGCCTTGCTGACTGCAGAAGAAATGGGCCAGCAAGGCAGGTGTCGAGGTGTGTGAGGGCTGGCTGCAACTGTCCAAAGGTAAGTAGTAGGGCAGCTCCCCTCCCCCCCATCCCCACTCTAGTTTAATTTTTACCCTGCATCCTGGAGTGGGCGAGGTCTTAATTAGGGCTTATTTGGGTTTAGGGTTTATATTGGGTGCACTTGTAAAAATCAAGCTAGGACTTATTTTTGGAGTAGGCTGTATTTTTCAGGGAAACACAGTATGTACTATTAAATCTCTCCTGTCTCTTTGTAACCTTCAATTGTGTGAAACGGAGCATTGTAGGGCAACCATTTTTGAACCAAGGTAGCTTAAATGGGCTAATTTAAAGCATGCATCCGAAATCAAAGATTTGTTACTCCCGTGGGATTGAAGTTTCCAGATCTTCAGACCAGTTGTACAGGTAACCCTCGATGTACTACCACAATTGAGGCCAAAAATATATGTTGCTAAGTGAGACATGTGTTAAGTTAGCTTTGCCCCATTTTATGACCTTGCCACAATTGTTAAGTGAATCACTGCAGTTGTTAGTAACACGGTTGTTAAATAAATCTGGCTTCCCCGTTCACTTTGTTTGTCTGATGGTCGCAAAAGGGGATGGTCACATGACCCCGGGACACTGCAACGGTCATAAATATGAGTCAATTGCCAAGTGGCTGAATTTTGATCAGCTGAGCATGGAGATGTTGCAATGGTCATAAATGTGAAAAACAGCCATGTCACTTTTTTTCAGTGCTGGTGTAACTTTGAACAGTCACTAAATGAACTGTTGTAAGTCGAGCACTGTAGTGTCAAAATTGTGGCTGTTGCATGTGATTTCTGACATTCCAGCAAGATTCCCACATGCAAAGCTGATGGGAAAACTCATACGAAGTCAGAACTCATTCCCACTGCTTTGTTCGCCTGTAGTCATTCTGTTACCGCTTTAAGTAAGCATCTTGGAAAGGATAATCCAATGGATTATGGGTCAACTAGAATTTAAATAACTCCAACTCCTCATTTAACCCCAAAGAAATGCATTCACCCCATCGTAAGAATAATAATTTTAAATCAGATTTTCTGAAACTTGGCAAGTGGGCTTTGACTCCAATTTCTACCTGAGAAATTCTGGAACTTGAAGTCCACATATCTTAAAATTGACAATTTGAGAAAACTGATTTAGAAGGTTTCGACAGGATTGCAAACTAGTCTCTATTTTCTAGAGTTATTTTCTCTGCAGCATTTTTGTTATTGTGCTTCAGGGGTGTATGTACAGTTAAGTCCTTGACATATTTTAACACTCACCAATTTTTACAGGCTTTCCTCTTTCCAGATTCCTTACAAGAAGGTGCTCTGAGAGATGCTGGATCTGGCTTTTTCAAATCCTCAGGATCCAGAAGCTCATCTGAATCCAGGAGATCCTGAAGACAATAAGGACCCAGGGAAAACAAATAGCAAACAATTCTTGATCCATAGGAAGCAAAGATCCCTGTAGTTACATTTGGGGAAGAGTTGCTGGACAGCTTTGAAGACTTTTTAAAGAAAAGCAACAATAATAAAACAGAGTGCTGTTACTATCAAAATAGGGAAACTATAAAATCCAGATTTTGGGGGAGAAAATACCGACATATAAAATAGTTTTAAAATTCCTCTTGAGTGGAGCTGCCCAACCTTACTTTGCCTCTTTTTCCTGGCTTAGGAGATGGCTCAGGAAAAATTTGAAATACAGAAAACATAACATTACGTATCACTTTTGGTGAGGTTGTTTGGCCCTTCTGCACCTACCACGTCCTCATCATCCATGTCGTTGGCCGAAAGAGTCCAGAGTTTTGCAGCCGTGGGATCCACCCGTGGTTTTTCTGAAACAACCAATTGACCACAGAGAACACAATTGTAAAGATGATGCAATAAACCTCAAAACCTCTTCTTGGTCCTATGATACAAAACAATCCCAGGGACTTTTGATACCTCTGAGCTAAGTGTATTCTTTAATAATCCATTTAAACAAAAAAATTATAATCATGGAAAAATCTGATCAGTATTATTCTTTTCCCCTGAAAAGGCTCAAATGAAGTCTATAACTGAGACAGGACCTGTTAATCAGCTAGGCTTTTCAGAACTAGTTTGGTGTGGAGGCGAAGGTGCTGGACTGGGAGACTGGGAGTTGTAGTCTTCCCTTAGGCATTAAACTAGCTGGGTGACTTTGGGCTAGTCCTTTCTCTTAACCCAACCCGCCTCACAAGGTGGTTGTTGGGAAAACAGGAGGTGGGAAGATTATAATCACTGCTTTGAACTGGACAAAATAATGGTGGGGTATACATTAAACTGTAATTTACCCATACTTAGGATGGTTTCTACCAATGTGCATAAGTGAACCAAGGGGCAAGATCTGAGAAGATAAAAGCATCTGTCTATGACTTTCTCACCAGTTGTTGGTTTCTTGACAGTAGAAAGCTTGAGCTGACTTGAAGATCCAATCTCAAAATTGGGCTTTTTGCCTTCTAACTGAACTGTGAGAATTTCATTGCACTGCAGATCCAGATGCTTCTGGACAGCCTGAATTTGTTCTGAGGTTAAAGCGTCCTTCTGCAGCTGGAAAGCAAGGGGGAAAAAACCCAGTTACTTTACCAGTTAATCCATTCAGGCAAGAAAGACCGGAACAAAGTGCTTATTATTAGGCAAGAAAGACCGGAACAAAGTGCTTATTATTACCAATGATGGCTAATTACAAACAAAATAACATTTTCCCCTATTAAAGGAAGATTTTTCCAGAGGCATTTTTGCTTATTCACTATGTAAATCCAATCTTTTGCTTCTCAAATGTATTTTGTATTTCCTTTGAAGTATGCACTGAGATTATAAGGTTGCTGTATTGCTTATTTTATATATACTTCTAGCAACCAGCTTTACAAGAGCCTTGGTGGCAGCAGCAGACTAAAGCACTGTTAAGTAACACCAGCACTGTTAAGTAACACCAGCTGTCTGCAATTACTGCAAGTTCAAATCTCACCAGGCTCAAGGTTGCCTCAGCCTTCCATCCTTCCGAGGTAGGTAAAATGAGGACCCGGACTGTGGGGGCAATAAACTGACTTTGTATAAAAAAGAACACCGCTTGGGGGGGGCCAAAAAGCCCTACTAAGCAGGTATATACAAAAGTATGAAGGCTATTGCTTAACGCATTGTAAGCCGCCCTGAGTCTCCGGAAAAGGGCGGCATATAAATCGAACCAATAAATAAATAAATAAATAAATAAAGCTGTAATTTCGAACAAAAGGCCTTTTCAAAGCAGTTTTCTAAAATGATCTCTTGAAAACATCAAAATGCTTACCTCTTTTACCTCAACCAAACCAGAGAGTGTTGCAATTGTTTGTAGTTTGCTTACTGTCTTGAGTTTGTCATCATTACCTGAGAAATACAATAGATATCCATAAATAAAATTTATGAGACAAAAAAAAAAAAAAAATCTGAGAATTTTCCAAACCACTCCAGATAAAATACGATTGATTTAATAAAGGAATGCAATAGGATCAAGGCTTCTCTTATGTACTTTCACAATTTTCAGAGAGCTACCAAAGGTCCTATAGTTCACGTTCGTGTCAAAAACACCAAGGTGCTTTCAGGGTGATAGGATCAGCCATTGCTATCACCTTACCTAGTTGGAAGCTCCTTCCATGTCCCCATTAATGTGTCCACCAAAGTGGTACCTATCTATCTACTTGCACAATTGCATGCTTTCAAATTGCAGGAACTAGAATGAATGACGGGAGCTTATCCTGCCATGCAGCAGCACTCCGGTCTCAAATGCGGGCTTGCTGATTGTCAACTCAACATCCTAACCATGTAAGACATGTTGCTCCTGTTGTTATCTTGATCTATAATTCTTACAGGCAAACTGATTTATTCAGCTAGCCATGATATAGCAATAGCACTTAGACTTATATACCGCTTCACAATGCTTTACAGCCCTTTCTGAGCAGTTTACAGAGTCAGCCCTTTGCCCCCAACAATCTGGGTCCTCATTTTACCAACTTCGGAAGGATGGAAGACCAAGTCAACCTTGAACCATTGAGAATCAAATTGCTGGCAGTCAGCAGAGTCAGCCTGCAATACTGCATTTTAACAGGAAGGAAGGAAGGAAGGAAGGAAGGAAGGAAGGAAGGAAGGAAGGAAGGGAGGAAGGGAGGAGGGAAGGAAGGACTTAGACTTATAGACTGCTTCACAGTGCTTTACAGCCCTAAGCTGTTTACAGAGTCAGCATGTTGCCCCCAACAATCTGGGTCCTCATATATGGCTTTAATTAATTGTATTTTATTTCCTTTACCATGTTTCATTGGAAAAAGACTTACAGTTGTGTCAGGAAATTAGAGGGAACATGAAGGAGCTTCAAGGATTCTTCCCAGCCCTCACAAATCTCACATCAACTGCATTACATTACTTTCTTGTCTAAATTGAACGTTCAGGTTTTAATATTAAAGTGCTGAATAGCTTGAAGTGAGTTCACCTCTAGTCCCCTCTCAGCTTCTCGAGTCAAATTGCCATTTGTTTGTTATTTATCCCTACCTCACGTGCAATTTTCTGGTAGAGACAAAAGAGAAAACACTTTCAATTGTAACACCAGCACTATGGAGCCCACATAGACCCACTTTCAGATGTGGGTTAATATGCTGCTATAATATATTGTATCTTAATCTGCTGTCTTTCTCTTTTCACTGTTTAAATGAAACTGCTTTGCTTTGTATTGAATCTGAATCCAAATGTTCAGGAACCACTTCTTAAAATATAAAAAAGGAATAAAAAATAGCCACAGTACTGCAGTCCCAATATGGGAATCAGGAGATGAAACTTAGGAGAGGTGAAATCAGTAAGGGTGCAGCTTTGGAGCCAGGTGAGAATGTGAAGGATGGGATTGTTGGGGGCAAGAGGCTGACTCTGTAAACCGCTTAGAGAGGGCTGTAAAGCACTGTGAAGCAGTATATAAGTCTAAATGCTATTGCTATTATGATGGGCCATGGCTGGCTGATGTCCTATTTTAAAAGCTGTTTCTCCCTGTCCAGAACGGGGAGTTGAGACTGGATAAAATTAAACACTGTCCCTCTTCAAACAGATGCAAACTGGGCTACACATGGTCTCAGCCAGTGACAGCATCAGATTAATTCTGTCTGGCCCAGAAACTAAACAGAGTCACACCAGGCTGTTCCTTGGAAGGGGAGGTTTTTCAGTAAATCTCAAGGTTACTGAGGCTGAACTGGAAAGCCAAAAACACCTCTTGGAAGAGACAGTTGCAGCCCATTTGTAGGCTATTTGTTAAGAAAACTCCATGGATGTACAGTATTTATGTAACTATCAAAAGTTAGGCCAAACTCAAAAAGAAATGACATTTTGGAGTACATATATCTTCCCTCCCAAAGGATTTCCCAATACAATGTTTTAAACTTACGATCACAATACAGCCCTGAATTTTTGTTGCTGAGTGTGACATTTGTTAAGTGGAATTTGCTCCATTTTACGACTGTTCCAGCCACAACTGTTAAGTGAATCTCTGCAGTTGTTAAATTAGTGACACAGTTGTTAAATTGTAAACTGGCTTCCTCACTGACTTTAGTAATCGTATATACTGCTTCATGGTGCTTTCCAGCCCTCTCTAAGCGGTTTAGAGTTGGCCTCTTGCCCCCAACAATCCGGGTCCTTATTTTACCCACCTCAGAAGGATGGAAGGCTGAGTCAACCTGGAGCTGTTCAGAACTGAACAGTCAGCAGAAGTAGCCTGCACTACTGCATTCTAACCACTGAGCCACCGCTTTGCTTGTCAGAAGACCACAAAAAGTGATCCTTCTAAATATGAGACAGTTGCCAAGTGTCTGAATTTTGATCAATGACTCTGGAGATGCTGCAATGGTTGTAAGTGTGAAAAACGGTCATAAGTCCCTTTTTTCGGTGCTGTTGTAACTTTGAACGGTCACTAAATGAATTGTGGTAAGTCGAAGACTATCGTACAAGCGTGTTTAAATCAATCAACTCTGTACTGGCCTTTTATTCTCCACAAGTGGAAAAGTGAGGGTGGCTTAGGTGATAGAGCTCCAATTAATGGCCAGAGGTTAGCGAAGGATTAAAGACTTACTTGCTTCGGGGGTCACCGCTTCTTTCAAAAGGACACGACCTCCAGGTTTGACAATCCGAGCTATTTCAGCAAGAAGCTCTGCGCTGTGCTGCGTTAGGCTGCCAGGAACCAGCCCCGAAAGAACCACATCAAAGCTGGACTCTTTGTGGGACGCTGAGAAAATAAAATGGGAAGCATATACATGTACCAATGATGCTTAGCTGTTTAAGTATATGCGCATACCCAACATGTTAGCTATGGAATTCTGGGAGTTGACGATTGCACAGCTTAAGATCCAAAAACACTGCTTTAGTCAGTGATGACTTCCATGCAATGAATAACCGTTTGTGGAGTTAGAATGACTGCTTGCAAGTGACCATGCTGGAAAACTCTTGTGGAGATTGATCTCCAGCTTGTACAAACTGAGGAAATATCCAGATTCCCTTTGTGTACTTTCCCAATCAAGGACCCTGAGTTCCACAAAGAAAGTTGCCTTATTCTGTGCCAAATATTGCTGTGGAAGTTGTGAGTTATGTTCTGCTTTCTGAGAATGTGTTTTGCGTGCCTTGATTCTGGGCTTTCTGGATGAGACAACTGAGCCTCCGTCTTCAGGTTAACTTTTTACCCATCAGTTGGATGCAGCTTAGAGTTTGATTCCTTTACTAGGCCTCTTATTTTACGTTATTATAGACCACATTCAGTTCCTTGACCCCCATGTAAAATTATGTTTCTCATAAAATTTATGAGAAACAACATAAAATAAGAGATTTCTCTGGTAGATCTTTGATGTAAAGTTCTGCAAGAGTTTTGTGCCCTCCTATCCAGAGCACATCCTCAACTCCAATATATGCCACTGCCTTTCCTCCTCCACTCCACAGTTTAGGCTTCTAGTTTTATAGAGGTGTTATCACAATGAGCTTTAACCTACATTTTATTAGGTTCTTTTTTCAGTTCATGTTATTTCTTTGGTAACTTTCAGTATCTATCCGCATTTATACATTTCCTTTTCCCTTCTGTTGTGTGGATAGCTATCTAAAACTTCTTTGGATCTATCTGTTCAGATGGAAAAAGGAATTTATTTTTCACTATTTGGAAAGTTAATTATCATCAATAACTTTGACTTGATTGTGAATATTGCCATGTGGTAAGATGCAGCAGAAAGAGATGAACTGGAGTATCTCTTTCTCTTATCAGTAAACTTATTTTGGCCACACGCTGTTAGGAGGATGTATTTTGGATAGACTATTTTAATTATTGTTGAATAAAAAAAGCACCCCTCCGATACTCATTTAGGGTTTCTCTCTGCTGTCCCAGACTAAAGGAGTAATCTCAACACATAGTGTCTGAGCAGTTTTTACCTGTAACTACAGGTAGTCCACACTTAATAATCACTAACTCTGTTGCTAAGCAACATGGTCGTAAATAAAACACCATGTGACTATACCAACTTACACCATTTTTGTTAACCAAGTCGCCCACAGTTATTAAGTGGGACATCATGTGACTGCAACTTGCAGTTTGACTGTTGGCTTCTCTAGACTTTGCTTGTTGGAAGCCGGCTGTGAAGTGCAAAAAATGTCAATCACATGATCACAAGATGCAGTAACAGTCATAAATGTGCATTGGTTGCCAAGTGCTCAAATCTCAATCGCGTGACAGCAGGGATACTTTGACAGTCACAAGTTCAAAGACCTGCTGTAAGTCTCCTCATTAGGGACCAATCATAATTTCGAATGCTCATTAAACAGGGCAGTCGTTAACCAAGGACCATTCTGCACAGAGCATAACACTTAGCATTAGTTTTCTAACGTATTAACAATAATGAAGAATTCTCCTTTATAAATGGCACGTGTTATCTTTAATTCAAATATATTTACTATGATAATGAGTACTTCTGAACACTCACAGTAAAGCAGCTGATTGACGTTTTCTACAGAAACCTGATTTTCAGCTCCAATAACTGCTTGAACATCCTGGACAAATTTCTGAAGTGCCTTGGGAGGGGCGTAACTATCGCAAACCACAGCCACTTGTTCACCGAGAGAGATCCCATACTCTGCCATGCTGAAATTAATTCAAGATCTGAAAGAAAGCAGACATTGTTCCCTAAAATAAAAGACACAAAATGTAGCACATATAGGTTCCAATTAACACAATATATTTGAGGTACTCTGTGAGTTGCATCCAGAAAAAGCTTACATTTAGAAGGCATCATGTTGAAGAATTGCATATTTTCCAATTATAGAGAGAACTGGAAAACACTGGGTGAAATATTTTACAAGTAGTCCTCGTTTAACAATCGGTTAAATGGTTGAAGTTACAAATGGACTTCTGCAGAGCTGCTGACGACCTCATCTGATTTCCAAGTTCCAAAAGCCACACCCCCCCTAGTCACGTGATCCCATTTTGGGAGCTTGGCATCCGGCTCACATCTACAATTCTGTGCAGTGTCCTGCAGTCACATGATCACAATTTTTAGTGGCTTTTGCAAGTTTCTCACCTTTATTCCCGGCAAAAAGAAAAAAAAAAGCCCATGGAATGGGAAGATGGAAATGAGAAAATCCAAGGGAGAAGGGCAATTAAGAAATATGAAATATAAATAAATAAAATGGGTTTGCAAGATCCAATCCAGGTCGCTCCCCAGGATCAGAGGTTTACTGTTTATAGGAAGAGTAAACCTTTGGTCCCAGTGACCAATCCAGATTGGTTTTGCAACATTGTCGTGGGACAAGTACATTTCCTTTCATTCATAAAATGTTTGCCTAATGACCACAGCATTTGTTTAACAACTTCCCAAAAAAAGGTCATACAATTGGGCCCAGTCAAATGGTGACCCACTTAATGCTCATCACTGCTCACTACTATAAATCCAGGCTCAATTACAGTTTGAGGATTACCTGTATTTTGCTTGAGTACTCATATTGAAAAATGTATATCTGAAGGAGTCTTTTCTTAAAGGGTAGATAAGAAATTTTTAATGCCTTAAAGCAAGGCATGAGAAATATGCTTTTGAATAGCCAATAAAAAAATGAGTAATAGGAAATCTACTATTCTTGGTTCACATCAGCTGATAGGAGGAAAGGATCTTCCATTCTCAACAGTTATTTTGTTAAAGGCAAGATATGATAATTCAGACATAAATTTTCATTTCCTCCTCTTTTAAACTAAAATCTATTCCAAAATCTTTTCTTCCTTTTCTGCCTCCAGTTACTGTCAGCTACAATAAGTATCCTTAAATATTCCTTTAAAGCTGTGCTGTTTAACACAGAGAGCCTGTTTTATATGCAAACTGAGGTTTAAGGGGGTAGAGCTATTACCCGTGTTAACAGTAATTGCAAGAAGATGAGAACAAGGATATATGCTCGATTCTTTTTCAGTGCCCCCAAAATGGCATTTTTGCCATTATGAGCAGTTATAAGTACCAGTGTAAAATAGTTTTAGCTGCATTTCCTTTTCTGTCCTGTCTTTACTTATTATTTCTTGTGCATTCCATAACATGGGGGTGGCGTGGTAAGTATGTTTGTTTATTCAATGTACAATTATAGCCCAAATATTACAACAGTAAAAAGGAAGATAAAGCCTTACAGAGCACAGCACAAAAGCCAGATAGAAAGAAGACTCTGCAAGAATAAAGTATTTATGTCGCTGGGTCAACTTGACCCCTGACCTTGAGAGCAGAATTTGATCACTGCCAAGGATGCAGAATCATAGTGACCAGTCAACACCAGTTTAATATAAAAACAATATCTGCATTCTGGGAAGTCAGCTAACAGCAATGCAATGCATGTTTTATTATAGATATTAACAGAGGCACTATAATAAAACATGACTTAAGGATTCTATTACATTTGACCTGCAATGGGATAATAAGCCATTATTTTGAATTTTCCTTCTGGACAGCAGTAGGCAAGGTGTCAGTTAATGTATGATACCTATGGGCACCAACTAAGGGGTGGGGGCTGCCTTATACAAAAGCAACAGAGAAACAGGACACTAAACCCTCCCCAAAACTCCTTGTCCCCTCCTGTTCCTTCAGCCAAGCCTAGTTCCAGGAACATGTATAAAATGTAGGAAAATAAGAAGGGAAACAGCCAGTTTGGTCTGGTGCAGAGGTCTCCAAACTTGGTGATTTTTAAGGCTTGTGGACTTCAACTCCCAGAATCCCACAGATGGATCTGCAGACCAACTCTCAGAATCCCCCAGGTGGACCTGCGGTCTTCAACTCCCAGAATCCCCCAGGCGGACTTCAACCCCCAGAATCCCCCAGGTGGACCTGCGGACTTCAACCCCCAGAATCCCCCAGGCGGACTTCAACCCCCAGAATCCCCCAGGTGGACCTGCGGTCTTCAACTCCCAGAATCCCCCAGGCGGACTTCAACTCCCAGAATCCCCCAGGTAGACCTGTGGACTTCAACCCCCAGAATCCCCCAGGCGGACTTCAACCCCCAGAATCCCCCAGGTGGACCTGAGGACTTCAACTCCCAGAATCCCCCAGGTGAATCTGCGGACTTCTACTCCCAGAATCCCCCCAGGCGGACCTGCAGACTTTAACTCCCAGAATTCTCAAGGAATTGAGGTACACGTGTTTTGGCTGGGGAATTATGGGAGTTGAAGTCCACAAATCTAAAAGCCAAGATTGGAAGCCACTGGTCTACTGATTAAGGCAGTATTTCTCAACCTTGGTAGCTTGAAGATGGGTGGACTTCAACTCCCAGAATCCTCCAGCCAGTAGCTGGCTGGGGGATTCTGCAAGATCCAGTGAGAAACACTGGATTAAGGCACCAGGCTAGAAAGCGGGAGACCCCGTGAGTTCAAATCCCACCTTAACCATCTTCCCAGGGGTCTGTGCAGTCAAAATTATTTACCAAATATTGAATATTTTCCCCCCTAAAATTTAAAACAAGGTCACTCTTCTCATCAGATAAGGGGCTTTTCCACTTTTTTGGATCTTAATGTTTGTAAAGATCAAAATTGAGGCTTTCGTCGTGAGATTCAAGGCCCCCGTAGACAGACCTCATCCCTCCCCTCCAGCCCAGGGAGCAATTGTTAAGAACAGGTTGGAAACCCTGAGGAAAAAAAAGGCCAATCGGGGGATTGAGAAGGCCGGCGCGGTCGTCGTAACCTTCGCTGAGGGCGAGCGTAGCCTGGCCCACCTCTCAGGGTTGTTGTGCGGGGGTCTCGGACAGTCCCTGGAGCTCCCACGGAACAGGCGAGAAGGAAAAGGCCTCCACGGCGCAACACCCCCGGCTAGGAAAGCCTCCCCGCTCCTCCCTCGCTACCTACCGGGTCGACCCTCGTGCTTCTCAGCCCGGCTGCCGTCCTGTTTTTCTCCTCAGCTGCGCCTGCCCTTTTCAAAGATGGCGGCGGCGCTCCGCCTGTGGGGAAAAGCTCCTCCCGCCCTTCCCCCCCCGACCCGCTTCAAAGATGGCGCTTACTGCACCGGTGGGCCTTAGAGTTCAAAAAAGAGTTGAGCGGATCCTCTGATTGGGTGGAGGCCGCGCGCGGGGGAAGCCGGGAGGCCTTCAACATCAGTGGCGCCTCGCTCCCTCCTGCCTCCCCTGCGCGAGGCGGCCACGCCCCGCTCCATAGATGGCGCCCGCGGCGGTTCGCCCCGCCCCCTTGCCACCCCCCCCCTCGTCGCCCGACTCAAAGATGGCGGCGGCCGCGGCGGGGCTGAGGCGATCGGCCCGGGGGCTGCTGCGCTGCCCGGCGGGTGAGGTGCTCGGGGGGGAGAGCGGGGCTCGGGCCGACGGGGTGGCGGCGGTGGGGAAAGGATGTCCTCGGCTTCCCCCTCTCCGGGATAAGGCGGGACCGGGCTCCCCGCCATTCAAGGGAAGGTGAAGTGAAGGGCGAGGGAGGCCCTTCAGCCCGGCTTATTTGCATACATCAACCTAGGATGCCCTCTTGAAGGAGTCCGGGGGCGGGGCGAAGTGGGACTACACCCCCTATCATCCACGGCCGAGGCGACTGCAGGGCCCATCATCCACATAGTTTTCCCCCCCTCCCCGGGGTGCACCCCCTCTACTGCGCCTGCGCGGTAGGTTGGACTGAGTTCCCCCATTGCAACTGGGGGGGGTGGAACCAAATCCTGCTCCTCTTTGACAGCCTGGACTGCAATACCCATAAGTCCCAGCCAGCAACCTGTTAGAGGGATTCTGGGTTTGGGAGTCGAGTTGTGATTTGTTTCGAGATCTTTTGTCCAATCTTGGTGTTTGCAGGGAATCCAAGGAAGGAGCTTCTGGGGCTGGAGCAAAAAGTCTGGGCCTTGGATGATCTGATTTTCTTGCATTTTTTTTTTCTTCACTGCTGAATTTGGAAGCCCTGAGATTGCAAAATGGCATCCTGTGCCCAATGCTTTCTTATTCCATCCATTCATTCATCCATTCATTCATTGATCCTATTAGGCTTCGGTCGCCTCGTCTCTTTAAGAAGCTTACATAAATTTTCAGAATGGCAACGAGGTTAAAGCTAATGAGTATAAATAACCGTTCAATAAAGCAACATGGTCATATATAAACATCACAGACTCAAAAACGAAACAAACACCCGCCCCTGAAGACAATCCTCATTATCCCCTTAGCTTCAAAAGATTAGTGATCTCTCTCTCTCTCTCTCTCTGTCTCTTTTGCTTCCAAGTTCATATTTGACTCCTGGCCACTGCCTGGCCAAATGCCTGCAGTTTTGTTGGCAAGGTTTTCAGAAGTGGCTTGCCATTGTCTCCTTCCCAGAGCTGAGAGAGAGTGACTGGTCAAAGCCCCCCCACCCCAGCTGGCTTTGTGCCTAAGGCAAGACTAGAACTCAGAGACTCCCAATTTCTGGCCAACTGCTTCTGAAATCTTGCCAAGAAACCTGCAGGGACTTGTTTAGGCAGTCTTCAAGAACCAGATATGATTGAATGGAAGTGGGGGAAAAAACAGCATTTGGTAGAGCAGCTGAGAATGTCTTGGAAAAGATATTCAGGTGCCAGGATGCTTGAGAGCCGAAGTTGTGTGCCTGGTGACACTATAAAGTAAATTGGACTTAGAAGAAGTAGGAGGGGAAGAGTATTGGCGTCTTTGAAATTTGATGTTGGAGAAAACAGAGAACTCCATGAGCAGTCAAGAAAGCAAACAAATGGATAATTAAACAAGTGTTGATCCAGAATGCTCCCTTGAGGCACACATGACCAGGCTCATTTTTTTCAGACACATTATACAAAGATCCACCTCCTTGAAAAAGTATATATAACGTGAAAGATGGGGTGATGGACAAGGGAGAGGAGAAACAACAAGGTAGATGGACTCAATTACAGTAACAGTATGTGCACTGCGGAAGGATCAGGTTGGAGATCAATCCTCTTGGAGATTGCTAGGAGGAGGTGATGCTGACTTGATGGATGGCACATAATCAACAGTCAAGAATATTTTAATGGGACTAGGGCTTTTTAGATAATGCCAGCCTCATTTGTAAATCATTGCTGGAAGTAGCCTTTATTAGATAACTTTCTTTGGCATGTTATGAAAGAAGACCTGGATTTTTAGACAATACTTGTCTGGTATACCAGTGTCATACCGTATTTTTCGGAGTATAAGACACACCGGACTTTTTGGTGAGGAAAACAAGAAAAAGAAATCTGCCTCTGCCTCCCAGCAATTTTGCCTCGTTGCAACAAACAGTAAATAGCCTGCTTTACTTTCGTTTTCAGCATAGCTTGATTAGCACAAGGAAAAAAAAATCTGCTCCCAGCAATTTACCTCCTTGCAGCAAGCAGCAGAGGCCCGCACAGCAATAGGCCATGGCAATCCCTGCAGCCGAAACAGCTGAGAGTTGGGAGGCCAATCCAAGAGAAAATCAACTTGTGCTAATTAGGATGTGCTGAAGCTGAAATGGGCTGTTTCTGCTTGCTGCAAGGAGGTAAATTGCTGGGAGGCAGAGGCCAAAGGGTGGAGGCCAGTGGGTGGGCAGGGCTACATTTGGTGTATAAGACGCACCTAAATTTTCACCCCCTTTTAGGGGGGAAAAAGGTGCGTCTTATACTCCAAAAAATACAGTATTTTGTAAAGGGTATACACATGTCTTACTCTTAGGCAGCGTGATTTTGTGCATAGGTCTGTTGTAGGCTTCAGCTTCGAATCCTGAAATGTATAAGGGGGCCTTCACAGCATACAAGATGATTCGGTAGGTTTGTGTGTTACTCAACTAATTTCTGTTTTCAGTCTTCCGAAGCCAGCTGTATCAATCTCAGCGGGCCTTCCATCCTGCAGTGGCACTGCAAAGAGTTTCAGAAGAACAGAAACAGCCCCCCTTCCCACCTCCCAGTCAGCAATATTCAGCATCTTCCCCCCTGGATGAAAAGCATCCAGGTTCACACCACAGGTAATTTGCATAATTTCTGTCCCAAATGACTGTGAGCTCTCTTCTTTCCCCAAAGTAGCAATTATTCGCTTTGGGAAAGTATAATGAACACATTTTAGTGAGTAATTCAGCAGCTGGCATGCTTCCATCTTACTCCGAGGATGTTGCAAAGCAGTGTTCAGATTGACAGCTGAGCAATTTTGTGAACCAGGCATCTCTAGAATGATTGGGTGTGGTGTTCATGCGCTTGTCAACATTGATAGATAAATGCTGGCTAGATTTATAGAAATCTATGAGCCTTGCTGGCGCAGCAGACTAAAGCACTGTTAAGTAACACCAGCTGCCTGCAATTACTGCAAGTTCAAATCTCACCAGGCTCAAGGTTGACTCAGCCTTCCATCCTTTCGAGGTAGGTAAAATGAGGACCCGGATTGTGGGGGCCATAAGCTGACTTTGTATAAAAAAGAACATCACTTGGGGGGAGGGGGGCGAAAGCCCTACTAAGCAGGTATATAGAAAAGTATGAAGGCTATTGCTTAACAAATTGTAAGCCTCCCTGAGTCTCCGGAAAAGGGCGGCATATAAATCGAACGAATAAATAAATAAATAAATAAATAAATAAATAAATAAATAAATGCTAAGTCATAATGTAGTTTATTTGATGTATGTCTATCTTATCAAAGCTGCCTATAATGTTGTAACCCAAAATATTTTGTCTAAACAAACTATGTTAATCAACCATTTATCAAACAGGTATTGCCCTGTTTCATGATGGTATCAGTTGTAATTAGGAGAAATAATAAAACCTTTGGACTTTCCGTGTTTAAAAGTGCTTGTAAGACATGCCTTCCTATGTTTTTACCCCCAGTTACACAGATCAAGGGGGTGAAGAATCAGAGGGCTACGAGAGTGAGGAGCAGCTACAAAATAGAATCCTGTCAGCAGCTCTGAAATTTGTGCCCACTCATGGCTGGACAATGGATGCAATTGCAGAAGGAGCTAAGGTATGTATCAAGAGAAGACCCAGAGGGTCTTAACTTTAGCTTAACTGAGTTCCAAATTCACATTATTACTGTCGCTGTTCTTTGAGAATTTTTTTGGTATAGAACTTTGAATTCTATTCAGAATCAACATTTTTAACTCCTTGTCAATAGGATTGATGTGTGAAATTTCTCAGTATCCCCCATTTTAGGACATTTTGCTTGCTGTTTTTTTGCAAAATAGGTTCTACAAGTAGTCCTCGACTTACGGCCACAATTGAGGCCAAAATGTATGTTGCTAAGTGAGACAGTTAAGTGAGTTTTGCCCCATTTTTCATCCTTTCAAGCCACAGTTGTTAAGTGAATCACTGAAGTTGATAAGGTAGCAACCCGGTTGTTAGGTGAATCTGGCTTCCCCATCGACCTTGCTTGTCAGAAGGTTGCAGAAGGGGCTCACACAACCTTGGGATCAGTGGTGAAATGTACAATTTGTTACTACTGGTTCTGTGGGCGTGGCTTGGTGTGGGGGTAATGTGACGGTGGGCGTGGCTAACTTTTTTTTTTAAAGCATTTTTTCTACAACCTTAAGAGGTTGCAGAAAAAAATGCTTTTAAAAGCCTCTGTCAATCCCAGCTGAGCAGCGCGATCATCAGAGGCTTTTTTTTTTACTTTTAAAAGCGTTTTTTCTACAACCTTAAGAGGTTGCAGAAAAAAATGTTTTGAAAAGCCTCTGACGATCCCAGCTGAGCTGCACGATCATCAGAGGCTTTTTTTTTTTTTTTACTTTTAAAAGTATTTTTTCGTCCAAAGAGGTTGCAAGAAAAAATGCTTTTAAAAGTAAAAAAAACCCAGCTTCTGATGATTGCGCGGCTCAGCTGGCATGGTGGTGGTGGTGGTGGGAGGCGCAGAGATTTTTGCTACCGGTTCTCCGAACCACCCGCCGCCATCGCTACCGGATCGGGTGATCCGGTCCGAACCGGGAGCATTTCACCCCTGCAACCGTTATAAGTATGAACCCGTTGCCAAGCGTCTGAATTTTAATCTTAAAATCATGGGGATGGTGCAAAGGTCGAAACTCTGAAAAACGGTCTTAAGTCACATTTTTCAGTGCCGTTGTAACTTTGGACAGTCACTAAATGGACTGTTGTACGTCAACTATTTCCTAGTAGATTTACAATACAAGACAGAATTTCCTATTTTTATGACATGAAAATTACCGAGGACCTGGGTTAAAATTGCTTGGTGGGTCAAGAGAGACACTAATGCAGCTGAAAAGGGGGGGGGGGAAATGACGGCTTCGCATACATTATCTTGATTCTTCTGAGAGAACCCTGGCAACTTGATCATTACAAGTACAGATAGTCCTTGACTTACAACAGTTTGTTTAGTGACCGTCAAAGATACACCGGCCCTCAAAAATGTGACTTAGGATCAGTTTTTACAGTTACAATCTTTGCAGCATCCCCATGGTCATGTGGTCAAAATTCAGATGCTGGCAATGGGTTCATACTTATGACCGTCGCAGTGTCCCAGGGTCACGTGATCCCCTTTTGCGACTTTCTGACAAGCGAAGTCAACGGGGAAGCCAGATTCACCTAACAACCATGTGACTAATTTACCAACTGCAGTGATTCACTTAGCAAATGTAGCAAGAAAAATCGTAAAACGGGGCAAAACTCAATATTAATCCCTCAGCACCATTAATTCTGGGCTCAGTTCTGGTTGTAAATTGAGGGTTACCTGTTACCAGTATACCACCTCAGCCATGGACAGTCCTGAATAGGATTTGCACCTCACACGGTGCTCACCGGGACTTTCTGGTGTATAAATGGGGCACAGTATTCTCCCCTCAGCGTGACTGCGGGGTCTCACACCAAACTGTAAATCACATTGTGACCGGCTGTAAGCTGAGGGCATTTACTGGTCCAGTATCTGATTTTTAAAAAAATGTAAGCGATGCTGCACATCAATGATTAGATGGCCTAGAGTCCTAGACGTTGATATTTAAACATAGATCTTTTTAACATTGGTTTTATTGGGTTCTACTAATCCAGGGGTCAGCAACCTGCGGCTCTGGAGCCGCATGTGGCTCTTTCACCCCTCTGCTGCGGCTCCCTGTCACTCAAAATATGCATCACAACCGCCAATGTGCGACACCCGCCGGCACGCGATTTATGGAGCTTTTCAAACCCCGGTAGGCCAACGGTGGATAAGTCCAAGAAAAGAAAAGTTTCAGAAGAAAACAGAACATTTAATTCAACTACATATGCTAGCTCAAGAAATAGTCAGGCACGGGAAGGGTTTTGTGGCTCCCGGTGTTTTCTTTTCTGTGGGAAACGGGTCCAAATGGCTCTTTGAGTGTTTAAGGTTGCCGACCCCTGTACTAATCTAAAAGTAATGACAGTATATATTTCTAGTCTGTTTATGAAATGGCATATGCTAAAATAAATAAGCTTCCCAAAGAGAAGTTAGGCCAAATTAGTGTTGCTTCGTTTGTGATCCCTGCCTGTTTAAAGTTGCAGAAATTTATTCCTGGGTGGGAATTGTTCAACTCGACTTTTCTCCTCCCTTCCAGTCCGTAGGTCTCTCTGTTGCTGCAGCAGGGCTGTTTCACAATGACGGCAGCGAACTGATTCTCCACTTTGTGTCCCAGAGCAACTCCAAACTCACTGAACTTCTTGAGGAACAGCACAAGCTGGTACAACTGGGCCAACTGGAGTGAGTCCCAGGCAGAGCATGGGAAGGGGCGGGGCTGCGTTAACCTTCCAAACAGCAGTGCGGGGGATGGTAGCTGCACTGAGCACAAGGAAGGTTGCTCCAGAATGGTGCTTTGGCAGGTAACCTGCCTTTGGCATCCTGAGTAGAGGCCTTGAGCGAGCACGAGAGGCAGGCAAGAGCGAATTGCACTAAATAATTCTTCTCTTTTGAAAGGAAGAAGACGACAGACCAGTTTATAAAGGATGCTTTAGAAGCGAGGCTGAGAATGCTCATTCCATATATTGAAAAATGGCCTCAGGTATAAAACTAAACTGCTTTCCTTGGTGTTTCTTGCAATGTTCCTAGATTGTCTCAGTGTGTTTAGAAAAGAGCATGTTGATGGCTGAATGCTTCTCCGTTTAGCGATCTACTTGGGAGACGCAGCAGAGAGAAATTACTTCTTTTTTCTCCCCTCTTGTGCGAATGAACTTCCAACCCCAAGTCCAAACTGATCTTCTTCTCTTGCTTGGATGGAACCCCAAAGTGCTGTTTTTGTCTGGAGAGCGAAGGCAGACAGCAGTGCCCCAGTTTTGATCCTTGTTGGCTCTTTTTTTGTCTTTGTGGCTTTCTGAAACAAATTTTAAAAGAATTTTGGGCCCCAAGGAATGCAGTGACATTCATCAAGTTAAAAAAAAGATTGTGTTTATGTGTTAATACATGCCATATGCATATGGCTTGTGTGTGTAGATGGCTGGATAGAGACTGATAAGATGTAAATGATAGATGACAGACAGACAGACATCAGAATCGGAATAAAGCTGGAAGGAACCTTGGAGGTCTTCTACTCCAGCCCCCCTGCTAAAGCAGGAGACCCTACACCATTTCAGACAAGTGACTGTCCAGTCTTTTCTTAAAAGCCTCCAGTGATGCAGCACCCACAACTTCTGAAGGCAAAGCTGTTCCACTGGTTAATTGCTCTCACCATTAGGAAATTTCTCCTTAGTTCTAGGTTGCTTCTCACTTTGGTTAATTTCCATCCATTGTTTCTTGTCTTTCCTTCTGGTGCTTTGGAGAATAAATTGACCCCCTCCTCTTTGTAGTAGCCTCTCAAATACTGGAATCCTGCTATCATGTTCCCTCAGTCCTTTCTTTAGACTAGCCAAACCCAAATACTGCAACCGTTTTTCATATGTTTTAGTCTCCAGGCCCTTAATCATGTCTGCATTTTTTCCAAGTCAACAGTTTTCTTTAAAATCAAGCTTTAAAGAAACCTGGTCTTAATTCTGTGGTGCCTCAGGAATCTGGGTGACTTGTAAAATAAAACTCCCTCCCAATCGGTAGGAAATTGCTGATAGGGTCCCTGCTTTTACTTCCTTTACTTATTAAATTTATATGCTGCCCAATGTCCATCTCAGCTGTTGAGTGACTCTGGGTAGCTGACATCATGATAAAACAATAACAAAAAAGAATTTACATGTTAAAAGAGTAAAAACAAGAAGTGTTAAACGCTTTAGCCATCCTCTCCCTTCTGCTTCAATGAATGTAGCTTGTAGCCTCTCTCCCAAAGAGTTTCTGTTGCACTTGAACGAAATTCTAATCATCCTAGTTGCTCTTCTCTGCACTTTTTCCAATGTCTCAACATCTTTTTTGTAATGTAGTGACCAAAACTGGATGCAGTATCCCAGATGTGGCCTTACTAAGGCTTTATAAAGCGGGTACTAATAATTCATGTGATTTTGATTCTATGCCTCTGATTATACAACCAAGGATTTATTTATTGGTTTGATTTATATGCCGCCCTTTTCCGGAGACTCAGGGAGGCTTACAATGCGTTAAGCAATAGCCTTCATCCTTTTGTATATACCTGCTTATTAGGGCTTTTGGCCCCACCTAAGCGGTGTTCTTTTTTATACGAAGTCAGCTTATTGCCCCCACAATCCGGGTCCTCATTTTACCTACCTCGAAAGGATGGAAGGCTGAGTCAACCTTGAGCCTGGTGAGATTTGAACTCGCAGTAATTGCAGGCAGCTGGTGCTAATTAGCAGCACTTTAATCTGCTGCGCCACCAAGATAGACAGACAGACAGACAGACAGGTAGGCAAAGTTTTGTAATGGCAAAGTTGCTAAAACAGGAAACTCAAATCAAATCTACCGTGAACCATAGGAGTTCTCTGGGAGGAGTTTGGTCCTCTCCCTCTTCTCAGAGCCAACAGAATATGGTGGCAACAGTGCTGGACTAGGAGTAGAAAAATCCAAATTCTAGTCCCCCCTCAACCCCAGAAGCTCCCTGAAGACTCTGGGCAAGTCCTTCCCTCTCAATGCCAGAACCAGGGTGGGGTAGCAGTGAAGGGACTGCCCTGGGAAGAGGGAGGCCCTGGTTTCAGTCCCCCTTGAGATCAAGAAGCCTTGGGGGACTTTAAGCCAATCATTCTCAGCCCAGCCCTGCTTTACGCACTTTCCGCCTGCCCTCAAGACCTTTTTATTCCAACAGACTGGGCTGGCCTAACTCCTTTTAATTGTTTAATTTTAATTTGTTTTTAAAAATAGGGATGTTTTAATCAGTATAGGCCAAATTTATTTAATGTGTTTTAAATTGTTTTTTTTTAATTTTATACTATATGTGTTTCATTTTTGGCTGTTCACCGCCCTGAGTCCTTTGAGAATAGGGCAATATATAAATCCAAAATAAACTAAACTAAAACTAAAGCCAGCTGGGCTGGCTTGATCCCATCCTCTCAGTTTTTTTAATCGAATTTTGGTTTTAATTGGGTTGTTTTAAATTCGGGCCAAAATTATCTAATTGTTTTTTAAAATGTTTTTAAATTTTATATGCTATGTTTTATCCTGGCTGTACACCGCCCTGAGTCCCGCAGGAGAAGGGCAGTATAGAAAAATAAATATGATTTGTTAGACATCCGAAATGGACTTAATTGTATAGAAATGTATAGAATTGTATAGAATTGTATATCGTATAGTTATGGATGGAATTCACCCAATGTTTGATTCATGAAATGTGTAAACACTGCACCTCGGATCAAGATTGTGATTGTACATTGTCTTTTTAAAATTGGAAAATTTAATAAAGTATTTAAAAAAAAAAGAAAAAGAAAAAAAGAAAAATAAATAAATAAATAAATAAATAAATAAATAAATAAATAAATAAATAAATACTTTGCAGAGAGAGGCTAATCTGAGAGGCTCCAGCTAGAGGTCTTTGGAGTTGGGTGGTTTATAAATTCAAGTAAACAAATAAACGTTTACGAATTAATTTTTCACATTCCAGAACCGCCCATCTCCTCAAGGAGGGACTCTTTGTTGTAGTGAAGGACAGGAAAATGGAGAACCATATCTGATACCTTACGTTTCTGTACCCGGGGCTAGAATCTCATTCATGAATAACAAACAAGCATTCACTTGCCATCAGAACAAATTTGTCAGCCATCTAACTCCGATTAAATGGTCCCAGGAATCAGAATAACAGAAACACACAGTTGGAAGGGATCTTGGAGGTCTTCTAGTCCCAACACCCTGCTCTAGCAGGAAACCCTATCCACACAAATGCCTGTCCAATCTCTTCTTTAAAATCTCCAGCGATGGAGCACCCGTAGCTTCTGAAGGCAAGCCATTCCACTGGTTATTTTTTCTCATTGGCAGGAAATTTGCCTTCTGGTGCTTTGGAAAATACGTTGACCCCCTCCTCTCTGTGGCAGCCCCTCAGATATTGGAAGATTGCTATCATTTCATTCCTAGTCCTCCTTTTCACTAGATTAGACATACCCAATTCGGGCCTAGGAAAAAAGAAAGGCAAAAAGCCCACTGTGACTCTTTCTGCTTAAGCTCGTTGGGCTGAGAGTAAGAGACCCTCTGAGCAGCATTCAAGCTCTAGGAACAGGAATCTCCAAACTTGGCAACTTTAAGACTTGTGGACTTCAACTCCCAGAATGCTGGCTGGGGAATTCTGGGAATTGGAGTCCACGAAGCTTAAAATTGCCAAGTTTGGAGACCCCTGCTGTAAAATAAAGGAGGAACTTCCATCTCCCTGGCCTAATTTATCTTATTTGGCTATCCGTTTGGTATCTTGGTTCATTTCTCCCCCTTCCTTTCCCTTTTCCCCAAAGTCTCACGTAATACGTAGAAGATTAAAACAGCTGGAGCATCGGAGGTTAAGAACGGTCCTCTTTGCTTAACCCGTTTCTCTGGTTTTCCTCAGGCTATGAGTGTGTTGCTGATGCCACACAATATTCCAGCCAGCTTCAACCTGCTTACCACCATGGTGGATGACATCTGGCACTATGCGGGAGATCAGTCCACCGATGTAAGTCTGAGGAGGGGGTTGGCATTTGGGATTTAGAAAGGCCATGGGGAGGTTTGAAATATGCTGCTTTGCAGGGCAAATATATTTGGGGCTATCTTTGGGGGAAAAATGTGAAATGTAACGTTCACATGTTGGGCTAGACCCCCTTGGCTTTGGCTTAATATATCGTGACTTGTAAACCATGGCTTAAGGCAGGGGTCTCCAAACTTGGCAACTTTAAGACTTGTGGACTTCCTTCCAGAATTCCCCAGCCAGGCTGGCTGGCTGAGGAATTCTGGGTGTTGGAAGTCCACTGGTCATAAAGTCACTTTTCTCAACCTTTGCAACTTTAAGATCTGTAGACTTCTGGGGATTCTGGAAGTTGAAGTCTACAAATCTTGAAGTTGTTAAGTTTTGAGAAACACTGGCTGAAATAAGACATACCTATCCACCTGTTGCAGTTGCTTAGTTCCTGTGGCGCACAACACCTTAAAATTATGCCCAGCAGAAATGGGAGGTTAGCGGGATTGGTGTGACTTCACTCAGGGCTGCAGAAAAGTTTTCTCTCCCATCTTCTGGGTTCAAGCTGCTGTGGACTACAGGGGAAGAAATGCTCAGGCTTCCTGTGGTTCAGAGTAGTCAGTGTTTCTACTCGCCCTGGCAAATCTGTTCTCCAAGAAACGCATAATTAAGTGAGATATTGTACGCAACACTCAAGCTTCATTTCTAAAGAGAAACGGGTTAGGTTCATGAGCAAAAGATGAGAGCAAAGGTGTTAATCCATAGGAGTGGCTTGGAGATCATCAGTACAGATAATCCTTGATTTACGACGGTTCATTTAGTGACCGTTCAAAGTTACAAGGGGACTGAAAAAAGTGACATGACTGTTTTTCAAACTTAAGACAGTTGCTGGTCCCTTCTGACCAGCAAAATCAATTGGAAGCCAGATTCACTTAACAATCTGTTACTAACTTAACAACTGCAGTGATTTACTTAACAACTGTGGCAAGAAAGGTCATGAAATGGGGCAAAACTCACTTAACTGTCTTGCTTAAGAACATAAATTTTGGGCTCAATTGTGGTTGTAAGTCGAGGACTACCTGTATCAAGGCTGCCCTGGTTCTAGATTAGAAAAGATGCATTTTGTTTTATAAATTAAAACCAGCAGTTTCTATTTGTACTATAGAACAGGCAGTACTGAAGTGATATACCAGATATGGCTACGTTTCTATTTTTTGCCTGTCTTTCTAATATTTATGAATCACCATTTCTTTCTTGAAGACCTCTATAAAGTGTTATGTAACGCAACCTTATAAAATCCATGAACGCTGCCAAACTGTAAATCATCAGATCGAAACAGATAACACTTTTACAATTGGTTTAATTCTGCCAATGAATAAAATCCATGCTGCATTCAAATGTTCCTCTTGGAACTGGTCTCTTTTGGTAGAAGACAGCAAATAAGGGGTGGGGCGGGGTCTTTATCTTAGGGGTACCCAGAGTGGAATCGGGCATTTGCCCAGTTGAAACCTACCAGTAGTTCTGCTCTTCGGGTTCCCTCCATCCAGGATGGAAGAAAAGGAAAGATTCTGCTTGGAAACTTTTTAAAGCAGTTACCTAAAATACTCCGTTCTTAATGATGAGAGCCATTGGATTTTTTGGGGGCTGGAAATAAAAACAAAGTAAATTACTTCTTAATTAAAGCAATTAATGAACTACTTGACCTGTTATAAAGAGAAGAAAGAGATAAGAAGAGCTTAGCAGGTCCTTTTAATAAATGGTTTTAATAAACCCGTGCAAGAATAAAACAGCAGCTACTGCAGTAACAAATAAATGGCACACGGACAAATTAAAGGAATAAACCAGAAAGCCAAATAAAAGACAGAAATCACACCAGGAAGCTAAAGTTTTTTTTCTGAAGAGTATGCAAATTGTAGTGGAGCTTTTAAGAAATTCAGCTTCCACAAGAGAGTCTGGTTTACTTTTTTCTCCTTCTGCTGTCTTGGAAATTAGGGGTGGCAACTGGTTTTTTTTTTTTTTTTTCTGTTTCTAATTTATCAGTGCAGCACTTTGAGGCAGCACAAGATGCAACATTTATAGAACTGAAAATGAATGCCTTTTCCCACACCGGATAGCTTGGAATGGAAAGTGAAAGTCTGCTTGGAAACTGTAGACTCGCTTCCAAGTTACCTGTCTCTGTCAATTCAATTCGGAATAGAGCTGGAAGGGACCTTGGAGGTCTTCTAGTCCAACCCCCTGCTCAAGCAGGAGACCCTATACCACGAGTAGGTTCTAAAATTTTTTACTACCGGTTCTGTGGGCGTGGCTTGATGGTCATGTGACAAACAATTCTTTAGGATTTAGCAGAGATACTGGTCTACCAGACTTTTAACTGCTTGCAGTGCTGTACCGGTCTACCCATTTGTTTTTGGAGCGCACTGGTCTACCACCATACTGCCTTTTACCGCTGATCAACTGTAGGGCAGCCCTTTGAAGCACCGCGGCAAGAGTTTAAACAGTTTTTTGCCGCTCTGCCTCCACCGAGAGCACCGGAAACCGCTTTCAGGCAGCTTGGCCTCAGTTGCCAATCTACCACCACCGAGCGGTTTACAAGGAGCGGATCGGTTCTAGCCGATCAGTTGGGAGACTTCTTGGCTTCTCAATTTAAAGTGACGGTGTCTTGTTTTTTCTCTCTCTCTTCTTTGTCAAGTGAGCCTTGATTTTTTTCCTTCTAGCCGATCAGCTGGGACTTGGGAGGCAGCGAATAGATTGGGGGTGGGGCCAGGCAGAGGTGGTATTTATCGGTTCTCCGAACTACTCAAAATTTCCACTACCGGTTCGCAAGAACCGGGGAGAACTGGTAGCAACCCACCACTCCCCTATACCATTTCAGACAAGTGATAGTTCCAGTCTCTTCTTAAATGTGAATGATTTTTTAAATGTTATCTAATTCTGGGTTTTATTTAATTGACCAAACTATAATAATTTTAATTAGCAATTTTATGATGTTTGTGTGTCTATATTTTTCTTGACTGTACACCACCTTGAGTCCTACGGGAGAAAGGCGATATAGAAATATAATAAATAAATAAATAAATAAATAAATAAATAAATAAATAAATAAATAAATAAATAAATGCCTCCAGTGATGAAGCACCCACGGTTTCTGAAGGCAACTTCTGTTCCACTGGTTAATCGTCCTCACTGTAAGGAAGTTTCTCCTTAATTCTAGGTTGCTTCTCTCCTTGATTACTTTCCATCCCTTGTTTCTTCTCTTACCTTCTGGTGTTTTGGTAAATAAGTTGACCCTCTCCTCTTTGTGGCAGCCCCTCAAATATTGGTACACTGGAACTATCATGTTCCCCTCCAATCCTTCTTTCCTTTAAACTAACCCTGCAACCGTTTTTCTTATGTTTTAGTCTCCAGGCCCTTAATCATCTTAGTTGCTCTTCTCTGCACTTTTCCCAAGTCAAAAGTCAATAGTTTTCTTTAAAATCAAGCTTTAAAGAAAGCTGTTTTTAATTCTGTGGTGCCTCAGGAATCTCAGTGACTTGTAAAATAACACTCCCTCCCAATCAGTAGGAAATTGCGATAGGGTGCCTGCTTTTATTTCCCTTTATTTATTAAATTTATATGCTGCCCAATGCCCATCTCAGCTGTTGAGCAACTCTGGGTAGCTGACATCATGATAAAACAATAACATAAAAAAAAAATGTTAAAACAGTAAAAACAAGAAGCTTTAAAAGCTTTAGCCATCCTCTCCCTTCTGCTTCAATGAATGTAGCTTGTAGCCTCTCTCCCAAAGAGGCGATTCAAAGTCTCCAGGGTAGAGAATCTACAGTGATAGCATGAATATAATACCATTAGATCTCTGCTTTGAAGTAATGCAACCACAACTTGCATAGCCACGGCCAAAAATGCTTCTAGCATCACCGAAGCTAGTGCAAAGCAGCCTATTCCTTATTGTGAGTCTTTATATATGTAGATTTTTCATAGTTATAGTTAAGTTTCTCTTGCACTTGAAGGAAATTCTGGATATGGCTCATTATGTCTATTCACCACAGATAACTTTGCAGTAGCTTTTCTGGCAAAGCTTCTATTCCTCTTCAGCTAACACTTTTATGTTCAGTGTTATAGTGCAGTGCACTAGTGCGGTTGTAACTAGCGCTGTGACAAGCATAGAGTGGAGTGGAGAACAGAACAGAACAGAACCTTGGAGGTCTTCTAGTCCAGCCCCCTTCTCAAGCAGAAGAACCTATACAATTTCAGATAAGTGACTGTCCAGTCTCTTCTTAAAAACCTCCAGTGATGAAGCACCTACAACTTCCAAAGGCCAACTGTTCCACTGGTTAATTGTCCTCACTGTTAGGAAGTTTCTCCTCAATTCCAGGTTGCTTCTCTCCTTGATTAGTTTCCATCCGTTATTTGTATTGTGTGGGGGGATTGGGTTAATTGTGTTGCATTTCATGTATAAGTGATTATAGAGTTATGCCTCTTAACAGCAAAATCTTGCCTCCTGTGCATTCCTTCAGGCTTGTATTTTTCCATAAGGTTTTCTAGAGTGTGTTTATTAAGTGACCAGAAATAAAATGATCTGACCAGACCTTGCAGTGTGATGTGTTAATTGCCAGATACAAAGATTAGGGCCAGCTTGTTTTTCAGCTCAAGTGAAAACCACCACCGGCTGGTCTTTTCTCCAGACCAATCAAAATCATCTGGGACACATCCAGGAACTAGGTGGCTTTTATTTGGAAAGTCAGCAAGCCCCATTTCAGGATAATATTTCAATGCTTTTGTAGACGTGTTTCTCTCAACGACTTAATAGGAGCAACATTACACCATGCAACATAAAAATAACATTTCCATATTAATTGATGTTTAAAATTATTTTTCAGGTTTGTAGAACTCACTTTTCATGATACGTTCAACCAGAAATCTAAATGCATGTGTGTCTGTGTTTGTTTTTTATGGAATAGACAAATGACCCTCCAATTGTGATTAAAAACATGGGTAGGAGTTTCATACCAACGCAGTTTGCAAAGACCTTCATTTGCTATTGGAACTCGCATCTTCTGAGTCTCTTAATTCCCGGTCTTGCAGATAAATTGGTACACTCGCCGAGTAATACTGGCCGGAATTTATAACACCACAGAACTGGTGATGATTCAGGATTCCTCCCCGGATTTTGAGGATACTTGGTCCTTCCTATACAACAGAGTGGCTGACGCAATGAACGTGGGCCACACAGCTAAGCAGGTGAGTTGTAATTGTGAATTTATGACCAGCTGACCCTGGTGCCATGCAGGTTTTCCAAGGAGACAACCAAGCTCTCTTCCCTCCCCTCCACCCTCCAAACTCACAAAAGTAACCTAATGTCATTTTGTTTTCCGCCTTGATGTCCTCCAAAGGCTGGCTGGAAATTTTGGGAGCTGAAATTCCAGCCTATTTGGAGGGAAAAGCCGCAATAAACCAGGTAATTTTTGATCAAGCACATAGTTTATTTTTAGTATTACTTTTACCCAAATGTTTCTGGCACATGGTGTCCCAAGCACTTTAAAAAAAATATCACATTCCTCTTATGACTGCACATCTTTCAAGCAGTTTTCTTTAAGTTTCCATTTTCTGGTGCCTAAAGTATTAATGAGCTCATTTTCTTCTGGTTTGGAGCTCTTATATGAAAATCCATGTATATTCTGAAGAAGTCTTCCTGCTCGCAGGATGGGGGTGAGGAGAGGTTGAACCTTGTACTCCTTGGGATCATTATGAGTTTAACACATGGCTTGGGGGCAGGATCCCATAAGAGAGCAGGAGTTATGCAAAGGCATACAGTAATTGTGTAGCATCTGCTATCTAGAGCTACCATTTCTCTCCCTCTGTCCAGTATATATTGCGATAGACATGCTGAAATCAGAAAATGGAGCGCTGTGCGGTTCAAACCTCCCCTCCCACATTTCCCCTGGGACTTTGCACCCTGTCCCCACCTCCTGCTCCGAGTTAGCAGCTTGCTGGGGATCTATGACAACTTGCCGCGGGGCAACTTCTGCAGGACAAGAGTTACACTAATATTGAAGAAATAGTGGAATAGAATCATTAAGATGAGAGTTGTGGTGGCACAGTGCTTAGAATGCAGTACTGCAGGCTACATCTGCTGACTGCCGGCTGCCAGAAGTTCGGCAGTTCGAATCTCACCAGGTTCAAGGTTGACTCAGCCTTCCGTCCTTCCGAGGTGGGTAAAATGAGGACCCAGATTGTTCGGGGCAAGAGGCTGAGTCTGTAAACTGCTTAGAAAGGGCTGTTAAAGCACTATGAAGCAGTATATAAGTCTAAGCGCTATTGCTATTGCTATTAAAGAAAGGATGCCAAAGGAAGGGCAAAATGAAATGTGAGTGACAAAAATTAAAAAATATTTTTTAAATTATTTGAAATAATTAAATTGAATTGTTGAATTGTCCTGCAGCGAGTTGTCCCAAGGTGAATTGGCTGCAGTTAGTTGTCCCATTCCGGCTTGCTGGTTCCTGCTGCTTTCCACCTGTCTTCCCAGGAACCTCCCCAAACCTCAGTGGGTATAAAGGATTACGGAGATGGCCTTCATGAAAAGATGCAGCAGCCATTAGGAAATCATGGACCTAGCTCAGGAAAACAGGAAAGGGAGAGAAGGAAAATCAAGATTGCCTCACCTTCTATTTATTCTCTGTTAAAAGAGAGTAGGAAAGAGAAATACTTGTCAGACTCTCAAGATTCTGTTGCTGTAGTCCATGAAGGTTCCAGCTTTAATAGTTCTTGCGCCTGTTTCCTGATCTGTTCTACCTCAAAGGGCTGACAAGGCTTTCTTGGGCTGCCTTTCTGGAGATGACAAGGTCAAAAAATCAAACACTGAAGTAATTACAATAATGTTGCTTCTTAGCTATGTTACTAGAAGTTTCAGACTTTCCTTCCTTCTTTGAGGGATAGACTAATCTCATCAGAGATAAATAAAAGGAAACTTCCTTTTTTAAAAAAAGACATAAAATATTTTCCCCCCACAACTTTTCAATTTTAAAGTTAACATGGATATTTGCGGTGCTATAGGCAAAGACTTGTACAGTTGTTTTGATCAGGATTAACTACCCTGTTTTCCCCAAAATAAGACATCCCCTGATAATAATCCCAATCAAGCTTTTGAGCACATGGCAATAAGGCCATGCGCTTATTTCAGAGCTCAAAAAAAATATAAGACAGGGTCTTATTTTCGGGGAAATACGGTACTAAACAGAAAATCCAAAAGAAGTTGGAAAATAAATTATCCAGGTTGACTACTGTGTAGGATACTGCTGGTTTGCTAGAAATGAACATTTTCTTCCTTCGAGGGGATGATGTAATTTAACATCCTCCTAGAAGTTTGTAGATAAAATTAATTTTTTTTTCTTGCCCAGGCTGAAGAATGGAATAGCTGTTGGGCATTGGGCTTCACTTAATAGCACACAGAAAAAGAATCTAAAGTAAATTTAAGCTAAGACATACATCTCCTTCTACAGAAGTAGCACACTGTCTTGAACTGTGCTATTTCCTTTTACCTGCACACATTTTTCAACCTTAGTCCGCAGTTTCTCTTTGGTCCCATCCTCCAGTTCTGCCATTGTCTTTTTAAAAGATTGAAATTTTCAATCCCCCAAATAAAGGACGTTGCCATGTCTGTGCGACAGAAAAGCAAGTCATTTATGAAAATGTGGATTGACCCTCTGGCATTTACAGCCCATTCAAAAAGATGGCACATGGTCAGTCTTGCCTGAAAGCTGCCCCATGACATGGTGAGACTGCCCATGCTTGTATGGCTCATCACAAGGTGTTGCGAGCGCTCCCATAATTTGGCAGTACATGCTTTTGTGTGTATTGTGTGGAGGAGTTTTGTCTGTCTATCATCTATCTATCTATCTATATCTATCTATCTATCTATCTATCTATCTATCTATCTATCTATCTATCTATCTATCATCTATCTATCTATCTATCTCTGTCTATTTATCTGTCTGTCTATATCATCCAGAGATACGGAGGATTCCGGATCTGCGTGCTTTCCGCCGTGCCCTCAAAACATTCCTATTCCAGCAGGCTGGCCTGGCCTAACCTCTCTTTTAAATTGCTTTTTTAAATTTTAAATTTGTCTTATAAATTGGGGTATTTTAAATTTGTTTTCTGGGCCAAAGGATTTAATGTATTTTAAATGGTTTTTAACGTTTGTATTATATGTATTTTATTTTCTGGCTGTTCACCGCCCTGAGTCCTTCGTGAGTAGGGCAGTATATAAATTTAATAAATAAATAAATAAATAAATAAATAAATAAATCTATCATCTCTATCTATCATCTATCTATCTATATATCTATCTATCTCTGTCTATCTATCATCTATATCTATCTATATCTATCTCTGTCTATCATCTATATCTATATCTATATCTATCTATCTCTGTCTATCATCTATCTATATATCTGTCTGTCTGTCTGTCTGTCTATCATCTATCTATCTCTGTCTGTCTATCATCCATCCGTCTGTCTGTCTGTCTGTCTATCTATCACATTTGTTGACTCCCATCTTACCGCAGGGTAACTGTGGGCACCTTATAATATTAAAAAGATAAAACTATATAAATAAAATAATAATACACAATTCAATACCCGGTCATAGCTAAATGATGGGGAGGGAGGGAGGAGGATGAGCAGGGGGAGGAGGTGATATTAATCTGTCAGCCACCTCCAATGTGAAGCTCCTCCTTCAGAGCCTCAGCCAACTAGCAGAGCCAGGTCTTTAGGTTCCTGCAGACGGTCAGGAGGGTTGGAGAGGACCTCAGTCCAGGGGGAAAGATGTTCCAGAGGGCAGGTGCGACAGCAGAGGAGGCCCTTCGGCACCCCACCAGCTGGAATTCCCTGGCCAATGGGGCTCTCAACATGCTTCCTCTGCCGGCACGGGGGGGGGGGGGGACCAATCCCAATGGGATGAGACAATCCCTTAGGTGGACCCATGCCATGGAGGGCTTTTCAGGTGATTACCAACACCTTGAGTGGCAAGATATGTGTGTCTTACTTGATTTTAAAAAGGGGGGAGGGGCACTATTCATAATGCTTTATTGAGCTTCCGCATTAAATCAAGCTAATTTGCTTGGCAATCTTCCTCTGTTGGTTTCTGGCAAGTCCTCTTTTAAGTCACAGCAGTAGCCCCAGAATTAATCTATTTTATTTCACCTCCACTTGTGTCTGTAGGTTTATGTATATTTTTTTGGATCCTGCTAAGACCCTGAGCTTGAAACTTCTCAAAATACCTCCAACCAGATGAGGTGCTTGGTTGCTGCTCTGGAGCAGCAGCATCCTGCCCACATCCCACCGTGCCTCTAAGAGAGATTGCGTACAGGTAGTCCTCAATTTACAACCAATTGCTTAGTGACTGTTTGAAGTTACAGTGGACCCAAAAGTTATTTACGACTTGGTTCTGAAGTTCTGATGGCCACAGGGTCTCCCTCTGATCCCATTACCACTTTTTTAAAAATTTTTTGATATATATGCCGCCCTTCTCCAGAGACTCAGGGCGGCTTACAATGCATTAAGCAATAGCCTTCATACTTTTGTATATTTATACAAAGTCAATTTATTGCCCCCATAATCTGGGTCCTCATTTTACCTACCTTAGAAAGGATGGAAGGCTGAGTCAACCTTGAGCCTGGTGAGATTTGAACTTGCAGTAATTGCAGGCAGCAGATGTAAGTGGATGTTAATAACAGTGCTTTAGTCTGCTGAGCCACCAGACTCAGAGCTCAGAGCCACCATTTTGGGCTCTCCGCAACTGGCCTGCATTTATGGGAACTCAACCAATCTCATTGTACATACGTTGTGCACTGACAATAAAGTATAATAATAATAATGTAGTTTGCGGTGCCTCGTGGTTATGTGACTGCATTGTAAGCCGCCCTGAGTCTCCGGAAAAGGGCGGCATATAAATCGAACCAATAAATAAATAAATAAATAAAGTGTCTGCTTTTGGTTTTCGGCAAACATAGCAAACAATGCGTTTGCTTAATGACCATGGTGTTTGCTTTACAACGACTGCATTCGCTTAAACATCTTTTAATGACCCCATAATCCCTTTGCGGGGTAGAGTCTGGGCAACTGAATGGAGCTGAGTGTTTACTGGCCGGATGCCCTTCCTGTCACCAATGCGGAGTTTTTTTTTCAACAGATATATTCTCATTGTGCCCAGAGAGAGAAATATCTGCCTCTACCTAGGATCGAACTCACAGCCTCCTGATTGTGAGGTGAGAGTTCCCACCTCTAAGCCACCGCACCACTCACTGCATTCACTTAATGACTGAGGCCAATAAAGGCCCTACCATTGGGTCACGTGATGGCCTGCTTTATGACCGGGCAGGCGTATTAGGATCCACTACAGTCGTAAATCAAGGACTACCTGTATGCTAAGGCCATGTTGGTGGGAAATACTGAGACTTCAGCACAGCAGGAGAGCACCATTGGGGCTGCTTCCTGATTGCTTTTCCTCCCCGAAATGTAAAAGCCGGCTTGTAGTTGAAGTTTTCCGTCTCTGTGGTTTTATTCTTCTAGGTTAAGGCAACCGGAGAGGCCCTTCTTCAGGGACTTATGGGCGCTGCTGTTACTGTGAGTAATTCCAGACACAGGATTTTCCACAGCTTTTGCTCGGAAACAATCTTTCCCTGGAGAATGTTTCTGCTGTTACAGAATGGAAAAACGCAGCAAAGTGTCATGGTTTCTTTAAAAGGGGTTGGGTGGGATATGGGAGCTGCCCTAAATAATGAATTTTCCTGAAATACATAATTCCTAGGGATGACTAGTTTTAGCAGAATGCTTTTCATCTCAGAATAATCTTTGCAGAAACAGGTAACAAATAACCTGCAGCAAGCCCCTTTGTCTCAATTAATTTCCCAGTTAATTTAAAGGAAGAAGCCTTCACTTCTTTTAATGGGATTAGGTTACTTAATAGCAGAATGCAGGAAAGGTGCTTTAATTCCAGCCTAACGTTTTGTTAAATTCCTTAGCCAGTTCGCTCAAGAAGTCCAGGAGTTTGCTATTGGGAGTTTATTCTTGGTATGGCATTTTGATTTAGTGGTTAAGGCATCAGGCTGGAAACCAGTAGACTGAGTTCTAGTCCTGTCTTAGGCATGAAAGCTGGTTGGGTGACTTAGGGCTAATCATCAGGAGACGGTGAATTCTAGTCTAGTCTTAGGCATGAAAGCTGGTTGGGTGACTTAGGACTAATCACCAGGAGATGGAGATAGTCCTGCCTTAGGCATGAAAGCTGGCTGGGTGATTTAGGGCTAATCACCAGGAGATGGTGAGCTCTAGTTGTCAGCACTTCAAGCTGCATTTACTCTAGTGCTGACATAAGAAGGAGAAGCGGAGGCGTCTGGAAAGGGACGTTTGACTTTTCACCTACTTATTTTCCCTGAAGATAATATCCCCTAGGAGATGGGATGGGAGGGGGGAAATTCCTTTGACCTGGAGTGGTCAAATTAGGGGTAGAATGACTTAGAAGATGGCCAATGAGTGCAGGGGAGTGGGGAACGGAAAGGGAGGGTTTTGGGGCTGGAAGTCAGTGTTGGCTTCGATGGAGTTGGGTTTAGAATGTCGTGCTTAATAAATAGGAGTTTTTCTTCAAAGACTTTGTTTGAAATGCAATTTATTTGAGACGACCTCGAAACTTGACACTAGTGTTGTCTTAGGCATGAAAGCCAGTTGGGTGATTTAGGGCTAATCACCGAGAGATGGTGAGTTCTAGTCCCGTCACATATTTGACATCAGATATTGTATTCCTGTTTCCCAAAGCTACCATCAGGTGTTTGGGGGATCCCTTCACATCTCCTATGAACTGGAATGCCAGAACTAGTTTTGACAAATCGGTGGTTTTTAAGCAATATTGCTTGGATCAACATTCAAGCAGCCCTGCTTAAAAATCATTGCTTGGAAGGATCACTGTCGTGAAATGACTAACACGGGTGGGCAACTGTGGCCCTTTTACAACCTGTGGACTTCAACTCCCAGAATTCCTGAGACAGCCAAGCTGCTCAGGAATTCTGGGAGTTGAAGTCCACAGGTCATAAAGGGGCCATATTTGCCCACCCCTGGACTAACAGTATTATCCCATTTTGCATGCTTGCAGCTTCTAAGTTTCTTATGGTCTCCCTCACTTTTTTTTTAATGTTTTATTATTTTTGTATCTGACAGTTCAAGAATCTCAGCGGCCTCAACCAGCGTCGATGAAGCAATTAGCTGTTAGTTAGGAGCATTTGAGCATCTCTTCTGAGACTAGCAAAGAAACGGTGTCCTGTAAATCTCGTCACAAGAACGTGAAACTGTCTCTTATTCTGTACCACCGTTAAAACGAACGCACCATTTCATCCGTCTGATGTGAAAACCTCGGATTTTGGGGGAGCATGTGGAATCGCTGGCCCCCCTGACGATCAATTGGTCCAACGGCAACCTAAAAAAATTAAATTCTGTTTTTAACCAAAAATGGGTTCGGTTTGAAAAAAATGATAAGAAGGGTGATAGAAGTATTTGGGGTTCGAAATTCTTTTAGAGCACCCTTCTTTTCATTTTCTCCACCTGGACATCTTAGTGTGTCTTAGCCACAAACAGACTTAGGTTGTATTGGTGGAACTGGCTAAATTATCTCCCAGCTGCAGTGGGATTCTGCTCTGCTATTTGTTGACAGTGTATTTATGGCACTCTTGTGAATATATTTTCCTGTACGTTTGGACACGTTTGTATGTTCATTAAAAATAGTGAGCATTTTTCAGTGTTACTGTTTACCATTCTTGTAGAACAACGTCACAAGAGAGATGCAGGAATGTATAGGTCCGTGATGGTGAACCTATGGCATGCGTGCCACAGGTGGCAAGTGGAGCCATATTAGAGGGCACGCCAGCTCAGCTCTGGGGCACATGTGCGCGCCGGCCAGCTGATTTTTGGGCCTTCTGGGCCCACCAGAAGTAGGGAAACAGGCTGTTTCCTGCCTCTGGAGGGCCGGGGGGGGGGGGGGGGAAGGCCCGTTTTTCTTTCTTACCTGGCTCCAGATCCTCTCTGTGTATCTGGGAACGGCGAAAACAGCCTTTCCCACTCCCTTGGAGGCCCTACGGAGGCTGAAAGGGCCCATTTCCCCACTCCCGGTGGGACAGGAAGTAACGTTTTTTCCTGTCCCCAGCCTCCAGAGACTCCTAGAGAGGCTCCTAGAGAGGCTCCTAGAGACTCCTAGAGAGGTTCTGGAGGCTGGGGACAGCAAAAAACATCACTTCCTGTCCCACCGGGAGTTGGGAAATGGGCCCTTTCAGCCTCCGTAGGGCCTCCAAGGGAGTGGGAAAGGCTGTTTTCGCCATTCCCAGATACACAGAGAGGATCTGGAACTAGGTAAGAAAGAAAAACGGGCCTACCAGGCCATCCTGTGCCAGGAGCGGGGGGGGGAGGGGGGAGAGGGTTGTGCACACATGCGCGTGGGCACGTGCGTGCGCAACCCTCCCCCGCCCCCCCCCCCTCTCCTGGCACGCGATGGCAAAAAGGTTAGCCATCACTGGTATAGGTCCTTGCAGAGAAGCAGTCCTCCACTTACAACAGTTCATTTAGTGACCACTCAAACTTACAATGGCACGGAAAAAAGTGACTTATGATCATTTTTCACACTTACGACCATTCCAGCATCCCCATGGTCAGATGATCAAAATTCAGATGCTTGGCAGCTGGTTCATATTTGTGACCGTTGCAATGTCTTGGGGTCACGTGATCAGCTTTTGCGACCCTCTGATAAGCAAAGTCAGTGGGGGAATCCAGATTCACTTAACAACAGTGTTACTAACTTAACAACTGCAGTGATTTGCTTAACAACTGTGGCCAGAAAGGTCGTAAAATGGGGCAAAACTTACTTAACAGCTTTTTCACTTAGCAACATAAATTTTGGGCTCAGTTGTGGTGGTAACTCAAGGACTACCTGTAATTCTTGAAATACAACCATTTCCACCAGCGGCCATTTCAGATAAGGTTGGTTCACATATTGTTAATTAAATGGCTTTCTGGAAAAATGAATGGATCCCCTTCAGTTCTGTTTAGTGAAGGTACCTGTCTATGAGAGATTCTCAGTCATCCAAGGCATGATTGTCCCAAAGGTGCTTTTTCAAAAGGCCACTGGACTTCCTTGGTATCTTTTTTTTTTTTTTTAAAACACATTGTGGAGCTTCTTGGATGAGAAACAAAACTTTTTCAAGAAAATACCAAGAAATTCCAGTTGCCTTTTGGAAAATGCACCTTTGAGACAACCATGACCGATTGAGACTCTCCACAGACATTTAGAGAAGGTAGTTTACACAGAATTGGCTAATCAGAGTAATTTCCTGAATTCTGTTCCAATATCAGCCCAAATGTACCTAGATCGCTTTTTAATTGAATTTCCATGTTTCTTGAATGTTAGATCTCAGCTTGCAACAGAACAGAACCTTTCATTACAATTATTACAGTTCAGACCAAGTCTTTAAATATTGGGAGAGGTTTTTATGGGACACAAGCTGAAAATGTTAAATAATTTTCCTGAAGATGGAAGAATCTTCCATGGGAATTGGAATGTGGGAAGGTTGATAAATCTTTGACCCGGCATGTCTAGAAAATCCTTACAATTATTCCTGGGCTTCTGTTTGTAAGATTTGGAACATAATTAAGCTTACTCCAGAATAAATCAGATCGCTAGGATTTCTCAAAACGTACTCCATAAAATCCAGCTCTTTGCATTTCTGCTCTTTTTACTGAATGGATTTGATCCAGGATAAAAGAGTCCCAATATTGTTTAAAAATTGCCAAGCATTTTTGGTTCTGGTCTCTAATTCAAATAAGTTTCAGTTTACTTACATGGTGAAGAATTTTAGAACAAATGAAAAATGTCTCTGTCCATAATTATTCAAAAGGTTGTTTGGGCCTTAAGGTTGTGGGGTTTTTTACCTTTTTTATATGAAGAATTCAAGCCTACAATATTAAATGGATAAAGGTAAATATGCTAGAGTTTTTAACAGGATGATTTATGGCTCATTTTACTTTGGGGAATATTTTGAATGTTTGGCGCGTTGCTGTATTGGCAACGTTATTAGCTAACTTCAAAAATGGATTTTCCAAAATTCTCTTCCTTCACCTGTATCATAAATTGAGGGGCATTTTGTGAGTTTTTGTTTTGACTGGTTGGGTTTTCACAGTCAGTACAGAAGACAATAACGGAGTTCGAAGGGACCTAGGAAGTCTTCTAATCCATCCCTTGGCTCAGGCAGAAAATATACCATTTCAGTCCAGTCTTTTCTTAGAAATCTCCAGTGATTGGGCATCCACAATTTCTGAAGGCAAGCTGTTCCACTGGTTAATTGTCCTCACTGTCAGGAAATTTCTCCTTTGTTCTAGGTTGCTTCTCTCCTTGATTAGTTTCCACCCATTGCTTCTTGTCCAGCCCTCAGGTGCTTTGGAGAATAGCTTGACTCCCTCTTCTTTGGGGCAGCCCCTGAGATATTGGAAGACTGCTATCATGTCTCCCCTAGTCCTTTTCACTAGACAACCCCAATTCCTGAAACCTCTCTTCATACGTTTTAGCTTCCAGCCCCCTAATCTCTTCTCTGCACTCTTTCCAGAGTCTCAGCAGCTTACTATTTGGGTCAAGAAATGGTCAGATGGGAACAGCCATAACAATAGCACTTAAGACTTATATACCACTTCACAGTGCTTTCCAACCCTCTCTAAATGGTTTACAGAATCAGCCTCTTGCCCCCAATAATCTGGGCCCTCATTTTACTGACACTTGGAAGGATGGAAGGCTGAATTCACCTTGAGCTGGTAGAGATCGAACCCTTGGCAGTTGGCAGAATTACCGGTAATCTGCAATGCATTCTAACCACTGCCACCATAGCTCATAATGACTGTTTTATTGATTGAGCAGTTCCACTAAAAAAAAAACCAACAACCCGCCAAAAGCAACCAAAACATCGTTTTGGCAAAATCCACCTGTGCCCCAAACAACCCTAGCTCAACTTTGTCTACCTCCGTTTTTCTCTAAGCATCTACCTGTTTCACCCTTTATGCCACGATGCTGTTAATTGCACACTTAGCCTTACCTGGCTGTGGAAATGACTCAATACTAACAAATTGCTAATCTGGAATAGGTGGCTTGCCCTACTCGCTGGCAGGGTGTAAAATAGGTGCTGGAGGGTGATGCTTCCCAACATCAGAGGTTCTCTCTGCTGGAAATAGGTCTGTGGCTACCCCTCTTCAATGGAGGAAAGCCAAGAGACAAGAGAATCCATAGCCTTGATGGAATGGACAGTGGAGCACTGTGGTGGAATGTAGTCTGGATTCCCAGGAGGGAGAGGCCACTTTTTAGAGGGCAACAAGGCAGTGAAAGTTAAGACAGTTTGCTTAGGAGGAAGAGGGTAAAAATAGCTCCTCCCTAGCTTTTCCTAGAGTAGATCTGTAGTTCTGCAACTAGTTGCTGTACTCTGGCAAGATTCTGTCTATAGGTGAGGACAGTGGTGAAATCCAAATTATTTTACTACCGGTTCTGTCGGCATGACTTGGTGGGCATGGTGTGTGTGGCTTGGTGGGCGTGGCAGGAGAAGGATACTGCAAAATCTCCATTCCCACCCCATTCCAGGGGAAGGACACTGCAAAAACTCAATTCCCACCCCACTCCAGGGGAAAGGATACTGCAAAATCTCCAGAACCTGTCAGAACCTGCTGGATTTCACCCCTGGGTGAGGAACAATAAACAACGATACTTTTAAGTAATTCCATGTGTCGTTCTTGAGATCTGACAGGAGGGATGCTGTGATGTGTACCTTGACAACATCTGGATGGCCATTTGTTCCCCACCCCCCACCCCCTTCCTAGTCCAGTATGGCATTTCTCAAATAGCAGCTTTCAGATGTGTAGATTCAAAATCTGGTCAAACCCATGCTGGCTGGGGAATTCTGGGAGTTGGAAGTCCGCACCCCTTAAAATTTGACTTAGGTTGAGAAACGGTTTCAGCCTTATCCATTTTCACAGTCAGAGCAGAAAGCATTTGAAACCAGAAGCATTGCAAAGAACAATCCCTGCCCAAATTTGGATGCCCCAAATTTGCACCCACAATTCTGCTGCGTTTTGAGATCTCCCCCACCCTCCCCGCTTCACAAAAGAAATTGTAAGAGGCAACTCTGAAGCAGTGGTGAGGCTGTGGCTAATTTAATCTCAGGCTCAGAATTGTGTGTTTGTTTTTGCAGATGGCCTTGGGAAGAAGAGCAAAGGAATTCTGGGGGGAAAAAAATCATCAGTTACAAAACATTTGGGTGCTTTCGCTGCAGCTCTTGAATCCCGCAGTCCGTGGTCTCTTTTCCCTCCCTTCCCCATCCCATACATTGGCGTTAAAATAGACTTCAACTGGACTTAGGAGCTGAGCTTAGAACTTCGGCTGGTCCCCTCCATTCATTTCCACTGTTTTCTCTCTCCTGGCTTGGAAACGTCTCCTTCCTCTCACTTACACACAGGATCCAAAACATGGTTATTTACACATACAGAGCACAAGAGAGGGCAAATATCTCCAGCATTATTGAGAGAGAAAAAAAGAAAGGAACAAAGTAAAAGAACACACACACACAAAAAAAAAAACACTACCAATTGTACGACTATAAAAAGATAGCCCTTCTAAAAGTTATTCAATAAATAGTAAAACTAGAAAACCAATTGCTTCTGTTTAAAAAAATGTTCAGCATAGGAAATCCAGGTGCTCCGTGGAAGCATTTCACCAAGATGGCCCTTCCCAAGCTGGTGGCTTCCAAATTTACCGGGGCGTCCGATCACATTATCCCCCTTGGCAGTACGGGCTAACGATTATGGGATTTGGAGTGGTCCATCCGGAGGGCACCAGCTTGGAGAAGACGGCCTTGACTGACTGTACCGGGAAAGGAGGGAAGGGATGGGATGGGATGTGGGGAGAAGGTGGAGCTGTGTTCTCAGGAGAGCCTTTTCAAGGAGGAGAGTCGAGAGCTTCCTTCAACAGAGTCCTTCAAAGCACTCGAAACTTGATACTTCCTCCATTGTGCTTCTACCTGAAGGCCAAGCCATGGTCAAGGGGCCAGGCTAAAAGTGGACAACCTTTTTGACTGTCCAAGAAGAGATGAAGAAGAAGCCGGGAATTGGAGTTAGGGGGGCCTTCTGGAAACAAGCAATGGATTGTCTCCTGCCAATCAAAAGAAGGTTGGGATTGACCGGTGGGGCCCACAGCTTGCCCTTGAGGACAGAGAAAGGCAGGCGTGGCCAAAGCTTCCAGGCCTTGGGGGTGGTTTGTTGGGGGGTGGGGAGTAGAGGTAGGAGATAGACTTGAGAGGCAAAACTTTCTGACTGGAATGTAATAAATCTTCCAACAACCCCCTGCCTCAAGGAGGCCACCCCAAGCTGCTTCCCCTTTTGCCATCACCGGCTTCTACGTTGTGCTGAGGCAATGGTTGGCATGAACCACAGTTGGTTGAGTAAGCCACATGGGACTGAGTGTACCTGCTAAGCTGTAAACCCTGCTCGGCAAACAAACCACGGTGGCTGGGTTCACACCACACGCTAAGCTCAAATCTAAGGAGGCTTGCGGCGAAACCCAATCGATATCTCCTCCCTTCGGGAACAGCCGTGGTCTTCACCTTGGGTGAAGAACAGACCTCTGATAGAGCACCCGTGTTTGAAAGGGACACCCCTCGCAGCTCACGATCGGCCCCAAATAGCCCCAAGGAGAGCAGCTTTTGGGCACAGCAAACAGAACCAAGGCCTCGAGCCCCCCCACCCCCACCCCTCTTGTCCTGAGCTGGCAGCCCCCGCGGAGAGAGCACAGCCAGAAGGAAACTTGTGCTACCGTTGCTGAGGGGAGGGGAAGCTGGCGTCTCCAGGGAGGGCCGAAGGGTCTGTGAGGAAGCATTGCTGAGCAAGCTGCATTTCCGAGGAGGGCAGCCACAGGTCCCCAAGGATATCTTTTGTTGCTCTGCTCTCCCCTGCAGGGTTGCTGTGCCAAAGGGCCTCCCAAAGACCTGGTTGAGGTGTGCAGCATGGATCGGTTGGCAGAGGAATGAGGCTGTTTCTGAAAGCCTGGGCCGGCAGCCCCTCTTCCAGCCTCACAACCCCTCGCAGGTCCATCCTTTGGCTCCCAAATGACGTGGGAAGACTTCAACCCGGCCCAGGTCCAAGGTGCTGTTTCCCCCATGTGAGAAAGGAAGACGCCCTCCCCACCCTCGGGGCCGAACCCTCCCCTCCGACCGTTTAAACTTCTGGCCTTGATGGCCAAGAGTTGTGCATTCAGGTGAGACCCCCCCACCCCCCTCTCTGGATATATAGGATATGCATAAACAATACGATATATTGAAAATAGTTGTAATAATATATAGCTCGTCCTTTTCAGAAGATCGGGATGCCTGCTGACATCCTGGGCCAAGCCGGGTTCGTTGACCGGACCGTCCACAGCTCCTGGATCTCAAACGTTCATGTTGGAGCCAGCTTGCACTGTTTCCCTGCAGCAAAATGTCGTCCCTGGGCCTTTTGTGGAAGGGCAGGAGCAGGTAAAAAAAAAAAAACATCCTCGGTCCCTTGGCCTGAGTTGGCACCTCAACAGTTCTCCTCGCTTGGTCACGAGCGGCCTCATTGGGTAGCCGAGGTGGGGTCTTTGCCGTCACTTTTCCCACTCTTGGAAGAGTTTGGCTTCAGTAAGATTAGGCGGTTCAAGAGGTCAGTCTCTGAGCTGGCCTGGGGACCAGAGTAGGTGTCACCTGTGGGCAGAAAGAGAGATTTCGTCCGGTTCAAGACCTGAGTTCTTTCGTATCAGAGGCACCTACAAATTATAGACCTGTAACATTCAACATTCAAGGGGGATGCGGTGGCTCAGTGGCTAAGACACTGAGCTTGTCGATCGAAAGGTCGGCAGTTCGGCAGTTTGAATCCCTAGTGCTGCATAACAGGGTGAGCTCCCGTGACTTGTCCCAGCTTCTGCCAACCTAGCAGTTCGAAAGCAGGTAAAAAATGCAAGTAGAAAAATAGGGACCACCTTTGGTGGGAAGGTAGCAGCGTTTCGTGTGCCTTTGGCATTGAGTCATGCCGGCCACATGACCACGGAGATGTCTTCGGACAGCGCTGCCTCTTTGGCTTTGAAACGGAGATGAGCACCGCCCCCTAGAGTCAGGAACGACTAGCACATATGTGCGAGGGGAACATTTACCTTTAACATTCAACATTGAGCGAATAAAGTAGGTATAAAATAGGTCATAGAAATATAGCATGTGTAAAAAGGATACAGAATAAATAGGATTAAAACTACAGGTAGTCCTTGCCTTACAACAGTTCATTTAGTGACCATTAAAAGTTACAACAGCACTGAAAAAAAGGGACTTATGATTGTTTTTCACAGTTTCAACCTTTCTGGCCTGCCCATGATCATATGATCAAAATTCAGATGCTGGGCAACTGGTTCATACTTATGACCATTGCTGTGTCCCAATGTCATGTGAGATCCTTCTAACAAGCCAGGTCAAGGGGGAAGCCAGATTCGCTTAACAACCGGGTGACTAACTTATCCACTGCAGCGATTCATTTAACAACCAGAAAGGTCGTAAAATGGGGCAAAACTCACTTAACAAATATCTCACTTAACAGCAGAAATGTTGGGCTCAATTGTGGTCATAAGCCAGGGACTACCTGTGGAGGGCATTTGCCCAGGATTGAGCCACATCATTTCCTCTTGCCAGCGTGAAGTCTGCCTCCGTGCATATTGAAGGACATTGAATAGACCGTAGCATCTGTTTTTTGGAAAGTGAATGCTGGAATAGACAAATCATTGAACAGATTTCAGCAATCGCTTCTGTTCTTTGAAGGCAGGGCAAGGATGTCAAAGGTGGGTCTTTTGCAAGCAGATTTATCCCACTCTGCCAATATTGGAAGAAAGGAAATTGAGTCCTAGGGATAAACTGTCCTCTGCAGAGGAATCAAGAACTCCAGGGACCACCAGTTCATCTCCAACAAGGGAAGAGGACTCAAATAATTCTTGAAGAATGGTGGGGGTAAGCAGAGAACTCACTGAGCCTCCAGGAACACAAAGGCCCAATGATGCAAAAGCAGAGAGCTAAGATGCAGAAAGAACAAAACAAAACAGAATAGCATAGCATAGCATAAAATAGAGCAGAGTGGAGTGGAGTGGCATGGAATGGAATGGAATAGAATGGAACAGAATAGAGAAAAGATAGAGTCCAAGGAAGAACCGGAAAGAACTTCGTCTGTTCATGACATCTGGCTTAAAAGCAGTTCTTCTGCACTGCCACATTAGCAGTTCCAGCATTTGATTGACTTTATTTGAGCCCTGAAATGAAGCAGGATTGGGCCCAGTTAGAATGCCAAATAACCCCACAGCTGGTGGAGAAGTAGAAAAAACATCCAGCAAGAAGATGCCAACCATGTAGAGTTGTCTGGAAAAATAATACGGAGAAGGACCACGTCAACAAGACTGGAAACTCAACTGAAAAGTGTCCTCTTTTGTTAACTTTTTTTCCAGAGTTAACAGACACACAACTACCTCTCCTCTTCAAGAGAATCTCAAATGCCCTTTGCAAGGAAGCTATTCGGGTCTTGTTAAGAGTTATCTGTTTCTGCTATGTGGCCTATTGCTTCAGCCTCACCCCTGCCATGAAATCTCTAAGAGGTTATCCCAGTTCTTAACAGAAAATGGATTTTCCACCTCTGTTTCAGAATTGGAGCTGATCCTGGATGGGACCATTCTGGATAGAGCACCTAAGCCTTTGGTTAGCATCAGACCACTGTTTAAACCAGGAGTCAGCAACCTGCAGCTCTGGAGCCGCATGTAGCTCTTTCACCCCTCTGCTGCGGCTCCCTGCCACTCAAAATATGTATCACAATCGCCAATGTGTGACACCCACCGGCACGCGATTTATTGAGCTTTTCAACCCCCGGTAGGCCAACCATAGATAAATCCAAGAAAAGAAAAGTTTCAGAAGAAAACAGAACATTTAATTCAACTACATAGGCTAGTTTTGTGGCCGCTCAAGAAATAGTCAGGCACGGGAAGGGTTTTGTGGCTCCCGGTGTTTTCTTTTCTGTGGGAAATGGGTCCAAATGGCTCTTTGAGTGTTTAAGGTTGCAGAACCCTGATTTAAACAATGCCACTGAACATTTTGGTTCCTCACTCCGATTCTGGCCACCTGGTGCTGGACTATGGGCTTCCAATACTGTACTGGTTTCCTTGTCAGATGCAGAAACTGCAGCTTTGTTTTACAAATGGTTTTAAGTCTTTGGAAGATCCACTTTCAATCCCTGCAGCAAACAAGGGTCAGCAAGCAGAAAGTGCCCAGTTCTCCAGATCTTGCTCCTGTTTTGACTGCTTTGACATATTTGTGGTGACAGGTTCAGGTTCAAAGATTAATGGACAGGTTTGACTAGATCCAGGTTTAAAGGTTAAAAGGCAGGTTTAACTAGGGTAGTGAGGTTAATGAAGCACCATGAAATTCTTGCAAGTTTCTAGGCAAACTTTTCTCTCCCAGATCTAAATATGCATAAGAATATATCCTACCTTTCAGAACTCTTTTAAGCAGAAATAAATTGTGCATTTATATTAGGACTCAGCCGGTGAAAGCACCTGGTCAGCTTTGCCTGGATTGGAAAGCTAGGTAGGATTATTCCTACTCAAGAGGAGGATGGGACACCACCCATTCATCTCAGAAGTGGAAGTGAGACTGGAGACTTGAAAGACATCCCAGAAGAGGTTAAAGGCAAATCACTCTTTGCCTTTAACTTCTGTAAGTCAAGAAGAACATCTGGATGTCCATGAAGTCACCAAGAAGCTCAAACGCAAGGAAGCTTCACAGTTTAGAAACATAGAAAACTGACAGCAGGGGAAAAAAAAACCCTACTGGTCCATTCAGACTGTCCTTTGAGTTTATTTGGGTTTTTTTTTCCTTCTTAATTACTTAATTTATTTTTTTTAATTATTATTTTTTATATCCGATTAATTTTTATTTTATTTTACTTTTGATTTTTGTCAGAGGACGGGACATGTAATCCAAGTAACTTTAAACTTGGTTATGGAGGACTGACTGCTGGTCAGCCTCCGCTGGAAGCTGGTTCCAAGCTACTCTTTCCGTGAAGTGATGCTTTTTATCGTTACTTTTGAACGTCTCTCCTTAAGTTTGAGGTTATTTATTTATTTATTTTGGAAAATTTATATTGCCACCTCCTCGCACATGGTGACTCAAGGCAGGTTATGCCCCCTTGTTTTAATTTAATTTAACTTGAACAATCTAATTCAATAATTTAAATTATACATAAAACCGATTGTTCCTACTGCTGTGGTGAATTCTTTTATAACTGCCTTATTATGACCACTATTAACTATTATCGTACATCGGCAGTCTTGGATTCTTTGCTGTTACATTTGAATATTATAAATATCTAGACAGACGGGACGTTAAACAACTAGCCTCATTGGTGCAACTGGAACAATCTAGAACTGAACACACGCAAAACCGTAGAAATGGTGGTCGACTTTAGGAGAAACTCTTCCATACTTCCACCTCTCACAATACTAGACAACACAGTATCAACAGTAGAGACCTTCACATTTCTAGATTCTACCATATTGCAGGTTCTAAAATGGACAGCTAATATCAAAAATGTCATCAAAAAAGCCCAACAAAGAATGTTCTTTCTGCGCCAACTCAGAAAGCTCAAACTGCCCAAGGAGCTGCTGATACAGTTCTTCAGAAGAATTATCAAGTTTGTCATCTGCACCTCCATAACTGTCTGGTTTGGTTCTGCAACGCAACAACAGACACAGATTTCAGAGGAAAATTAGAACTGCAGAAAAAACCATGGCTACCAACCTGCCTTCCCTTGAGGACCTGTATACTGCACGAGTCAAAAAGCGGGCTGTGAAAATATTTACAGACCCCTCGCATCCTGGACATAAACTGTTTCAACTCCTACCCTCAAAACGACGCTATAGAGCACTGCACACCAGAACAACTAGACACAAGGACAGTTTTCCCCTGAACGCCATCACTCTGCTAAATAAATAATTCCCTCAACAGTGAAACTATTTACTAAGTCTGCATTACTATTAATCTTCTCATCGTTCCCATCACCCATCTCCTTTCACTTATGACTGTAACTTTGTTGCTTGTATCCTTACGATTTATATTGATATTGATTGTCTCCTAGTATGATTTGATTGCTTATTTGTATCCTAGGACTATCATTAAGTGTTGTACCTTCTGATTCTTGACGAATGTATCTTTTCTTTTATGTACACTGAGAGCGTATGCACCAAGACAAATTTCTTGTGTGTCCAATCACACTTGGCCAATAAAAAAATCTATTCTATTCTATATAATTCCCCTTGGGAGCTTTAGAGAAGCCATCAGAGAAAACATCACAAATTCTTACAACAGAGGAATCGATAACCAAGATAGAGAACAACTCTGAATGAAGGAGCATTTCAAATAAATGAATTCACTGGACAGGATCCAGACAAAATGGAACTTTGCTTCCTTAGCTCCAGAGACAAAATGGAAAAGATGCTCTCTGGAAATCAATAGAGTTTAAAAGTGCCTAACTCCATTTGGACTGAGCCCCTGTACATTATTATGCGAATGGAACATAGCATGCAGAATGATTGACTTCAGAATATCATCTCAATGTTGCATTGAATTAGAGCTGTCCTGTCAGGTTGTTTATATTTAGTAGTGTACAATCCAGAAAAAGCTTTTTACGTTCAAGAAGGATGCAAGAGCAGTCAAAGAACAGAACACTCCAAGGGACCTTGGAGATCTTCTAGTCCAACATCCTATACAAGCAGGAGACCCTATACCATTCCAGCTAAATGACCATTCAGTCTCTTCTTAAAAACCTCCAATGATGGAGCACCCACAACTTCTGAAGGCAACTTCCGTTCCACTGGTTAATTGTCCTCACCGATGGAAGTTTCTCCTTAGTTCTAGGTTGCTTTTCTCCTTGTTTAGTTTCCATCCATTATTTCCTGTCTTGCCTTCTGGTGCTTTGGAAAATAGGTTGAGCCCCTCTTCCTTGTGGCAGCCCCTCAAATACTGGAATGCTGCTATCATGTCAACCCTAGTCCTTCTTTTCACTAGACTAGACATACCTAATTCTTGCAATGTTCTTCATATGTTGTAGCCTTCAGGACCCTAGTCATGTTTGTTGAGCTCCTCTGCACTCTTTCTGTAGACCCTCAACATCTGTTTTGTATCACAGCGACCAGAATTGGATGCAATATTTGAAGCATGGCCTCACCAGTGCAGTATAAAGTGGTACTATCAGTTCACATGATCTTGAAACTATCCCCATTGAATGGAATGAGATTCGCACTCACCCCCGTAGCTGGAAGACTCGGCGATGTTCTGTGAGCCGGTGATGTGATGCCAGTAAGCACTGCGTGGCAACATGGTGGTAGGTGTGCAGGGATAGGAATAATGCTCTGTCCCCTTGTTCAACAACTGGAAAAGTAGAAAGAGCAGGAGGTGAGCTTCCAAAATCTGTTTTAAGTGTTTTTTTTTACTGGTTTTATTATTATTTTTTATTGGAATATATTTTCTGAGCTGTAAGCTGCCCTGAGTAATTGACTGAGATGGGTAGCCATAGAAATTGAATGAATGAATGAATGAATGAATGAATGAATGAATGAATGAATGAATGAATGAATGAATCTGCAGATGGCGGCACTCAACAGAAGGGCTGTGTACAATGGGGCAGAGAATCCATGTTAAAATACTTCAGAGTTCTCATGAAGGAGTCTTATTTATCTCTGTTGGTCTGCCATAAAGGGGCCACTTTATTAATACCAATAGCAATAACACTTGGACTTATATACTTTATATACTCTATATACTCTATATACTTATAGAGTGCTTTCCAGCCCTCTCTAAGCGATTGACAGAGTCGGCCTATTTGTCCCCAACAATCTGGGGCCTCATTTTACCCACCTCAGAAGGATGGAAGGCTGAGCCAACCTTCATGATGTTAGACCACTTTCTCAAGCTTCTCAACTTGGAAACTTTAAACTATGTGGACTTCAACTCCCAGAAATCCCTAGCCAGCCAGCATGCTTGGCTGGAGAATTCTGGGAGTTGAAGTCCACCAGCTTAAAGTTGCCACGGTTAAGAAACACTGAGTTTCTTCTGGTCCCTGCTGACTTTGGGACGCTGGCAAGTTGTAGAAAGTTTTTCTTTAGAAAATTGAATTCATGCCATGAAAAAGTGGCCAAAACTGCTACGTTTCCTTCACCCCGCTCCTCCCAACTGTATCCAGCAGGCAAAAGGCTTTGCTATCCTGCATGCTCTATAGCAGCGGTTTTCAAATTTGGCACCTTTGAGATGGGAGGACTTCAACTCCCATAAACTCCCCAGCCAGGTAGGAATCCACCCATCATAAAGTTGCCAAGGTTATCGAACAACGAAAGTCTACAGGAAGCTGCACAGATGCCATCCCATGTAATCTCATGAAACTTCCCCCTTTCTCATTCACTGCATGGATTTTTGGTTTTCCTCCCCAACCCACCCCCGGGAAAGCTCGGTGGTCTAAAAAAGAAAGCAACTGTGATACTATCTCACTTTGGATCAACCCCCCACAAGCTGTGAGAGACAAGGGGAAATCTGACCAGGTTGGTGGACAGTAGGTTGATGACAGTGGTGGGTTTCAAATTTTTTTAGTACCAGTTCTGTTGGCATGGCTTGGTGGGCGTGGCTTGGCTTAGTGGGCGTGGCAGGGGAAGGATACTGTAAAATCTCCATTCCCTCCCCACTCCAGGGAAAGGTTACTGCAAAATCCCCATTTCCTCCCGATCAGCTGGGACTCGGGAGGCAGAGAATAGATTGGGGGCGGGGCCAGTCAGAATTTTTACTACTGGTTCTCCGAACTACTCAAAATTTCCGCTACCGGTTCTCCAGAACTGGTCAGAATCTGCTGAAATTCATCTCTGGTTGGTGAGCCATCCAAGTTATAAGAGCGAGAACAGTCTGCATTTACGCAATCTTTGTTTTATGGTCTTCTTGCTTGCTACAATCTGTGTTTTGGAAACTTTTTCAAGCGGGTGTCAGGAATGTTACACTAAATAGTGTAAAAAGATAAAGGGTTCTCTAATGTGGGCTGAGAGTCAAAGAATTGAGTCCTTTCAACTCTGGTGCTGGAGAAGACTCCTGCGAGTCCCTTGGACTGCAAGGCGATCAAGCCAGTCAGTCTTAGAGGAGATCAACCCCTTTAGAAGGCCAGATCCCGAAGAGGAAACTCAAATACTTTGGCCACCTGATGCGAAGGAAGGACTCACAGGAGAAGAGCCTAATGCTGGGAACGATTGAGAGCGAAAGAAGAAGAGTACGACAGAGAACGAGGTGGCTGGATGGAGTCACTGAAGCAGTCGGCGTGAGCTTAAATGGACTCCGGGGGATGGTGGAGGACAGGAAAGCCTGGAGGAACGTTGTCCATGGGGTTGCGATGGGTCAGACATGACTTCACAACTAACAACAACAATGTGGACAATCCTGATAAAAGACAGGGTTTCAGATAATGGAAGCGTTTTGTTTTTATAGTGCCTTAATCTATAACTCAAGGGCTGTGTACAGATCCAAAATAATTCCATTTTTATTTTTTTGCTCTGGGTTACCTCCCCTTTTAACTCCCTGTAACATACAAGGCCAAACATGTCCTTTGGCCAATCTCGTGACACCATAACCATGATCTCACTCTTTGGGAGTCCACCAACGGGGTCCAAAACCACTTGACAAAAAACCCTCTAAACAAAGTCAATCTAATGACCAACTGATGGCTGACATTAGGCACAACAGGTAGTTATATCAGTTAATTATGTTAAATCAAGTTTCTCAACCTTGGCCGAAGAGGTTGTAGAAAAAATGCTTTTAAAAGTTAAAAAAAAGCCGCTGATGATCGTGCGACTCAGCTGGGCATGGGGGGAGAGGGAGCAGGGATTTTTGCTACTGGTTCTTCGAACCATCCACCGCCATTGCTACCGGATCAGGCGATTCGGTCTGAACCGGGAGCATTTTACCCCTGGCTGGCTGGCTGGGAAGTTCTGGAAGTTGAAGCCCACCAGTTTAAAATTTCTAAGGTTACGAAACATGGAATTAAACCAGGGGTCAGCAACCTGCGGCTCTGGAGCCGCATGTGGCTCTTTCACCCCTCTGCTGAGGCTCCCTGTCACTCAAAATATGCATCACAACTGCCAATGTGTGACACCCGCCAGCCCATGATTTATTGAGCTTTTCAACCCCCGGTAGGCCAACCATGGATAAATCCAAGAAAAGAAAAGTTTCAGAAGAAAACAGAGCATTTAATTCAACTACATAAGCTAGTTTTGTGGCCGCTCAAGAAATAGTCAGGCATGGGAAGGGTTTTGTGGCTCCCGGTGTTTTCTTTTCTGTAGGAAACGGGTCCAAAGGGCTCTTTGAGTGTCTAAGATTGTAGACCCCTGAGTTAGACAAATGACACTCAGCATCTCTCTGATGCTTTAAAGGGGTTGAAATATGTTTGAATTAGTAGTAGCTCAGATTGGTAGTTGGGTTGTTGGTTTGAGCTGGGCAATTTGGTTGCAAACGTTTCGTCACCATTCGAGGAGACATCGTCAGTGTGCTTTGAATTGTGTTCATCTGTCAGAACGCTGGCCTTTTAATACCTTTTTGTGTGAGGTCTCAAGAATCAACTTCCTTCCAGCTCAGATCCCCCCCTCCCTATTCCACTTCTATTGTGAGCTGGATTTATACAGCTTGGTTTTGCAAGAGATGTCCAGACGGTGACTTCCCATCTCTAAAGAACAACCTTCTACTACCACTTGCCGGCTTCCCAAAGCCAGCAGGGACCAGAAGAAACTCAAGTGTTTCTTAAGCTGGTGGATTTCAATTCCCAGAATTGTTGGCTGGGGAATTCTGGGAGTTGAATCCCACATAGTTTAAAGCTGCTAAGGAGCTGAAGTCCACATAGTTTAAAGTTCCCAAGTTTGAGAAACTCGAGACACTAGTCTAACATCATTAATTGATCCCAAGACATTTGGAACAGGGCAGTGGTGAAATCCAATTTTTTTTTACTACTGATTCTGTGGGTGTGGCCTGGTGGGCGTGGCAGGGGAAGGATATTGCAAAATCTCCATTCCCTCCCCATTCCTGGGGGAAGGATATTGTAAAATCTCCATTCCCACCCCACTCCGGGGCCAGCTAGAGGTGGTATTTGCTGGTTCTCCGAACTACTCAAAATTTCCGCTACCAGTTCGCCAGAACCTGCTGGATTTCACCCCTGGAACAGGAGTCTCCAATCTTGGCCACTTTAAGCCTGGCGGACTTCAACTCCCAGAATTCCCCAGCCAGCAAAGCAAAGCTGGCTGGGGAATTCTGGGAGTTGAAGTCCGCCAGGCTTAAAGTGGCCAAGGTTGGAGAGCCCTGGTTTGGAAGATGCCTAGAAAAATGTCTGCCTTCCTCTCCCCCAGCAGGAATGGACACTCACTCTGACGTTCTTCTCCATCTCCATCAGGACTCGCTTGTGCTGCTCGGCAATGGCTAAGGTGGCGCTGTGCACTCTCTGATAGATCTCCTCGCCCTCCTGGGTCTGGAAGGTGTAGAGTCCTTCCCCTGCATCACACATCCTGCTAAGCAACAAGAAATATCCAGAGATCAAGACAGAGATTGCAGCAAAAGGGGCCTGTTTCCCTCCCCCACACTCTTGGATACAGGGGCTTCGTTCTTGATGTCTGCAGAGATTCATCCAGCTCATAGTTGTCTCAAAGGTGCTTTGCATCCTTTTAGAGCAGTGTTTCTCAACCTTGGAAGCTTGAAGATGGGTGGACTTCAACTCCCAAAATCCCCCAGCCAGCGCTGCTGGCTGGGGGATTCTGGGAGTTGAAGTCCACCCATCTTCAAGCTTCCAAGGTTGAGAAACACTGTTTTAGAGGGTCGTTGAAGCACTTGGAGGCTTGTCTGCATCCTCAGGGTCACCTGAGTGGTTCTCCTGGTTCCTGTAATCTGCAGGTTTTTTTCTCTGGAAATCCCTTCCTACTCCCACCCCATTCCAAGGGCGTTCATCCCAAATTGCATAGCTAAAAGTCTGCAGAGATTCTCGGTCATCTAGGTCATGGTTGTCCCAAAGGTGCTTTTTAAGGAGGCAACTGGATTTTCTGGTTTTTTTCTTTTCTTCAAAGAAAAAAACAACAAGAAAGTCCAGTGGCCTCCTGAAAAAAAAAAACACCTCTAGGACATGTTCTTGATGGTTTCACACCTACAGACAAAATCTTGCCTCTACTATTTGCACCTACAATATACAGGTAGTCCTTGTTTAGTGACCATAATCAGGATCCGCAACTTGGTCATGGAGTGTAAGCGGTCGCTAAGTAAAACTGCTCCCCCTCTCATAACACCTCCCCTGATACAATACCTAGGAAACTACCAATTTTTTTATGTACAATTGCTGGTGTCAGATCAGTCTTTCTTTCTTTCTTTCTTTCTTTCTTTCTTTCTTTCTTTCTTTCTTTCTTTCTTTCTTTCTTTCTTTCTTTCTTTCTTCCTTCCTTCCTTTTCTTCCTTCCTTCCTTCCTTCCTTTCTTATTTATTTATTTATTTATTGGTTCAATTTATATGCCACCCTTCTCCAGAGACTCAGAGCGGCTTACAATGCATTAAGCAATAGCCATCATACTTTTGTATATACCTGCTTAGTAGGGCTTTTGGCCCCCCTAAGCGGTGTTCTTCTTTTTTTTTTTTTATACAAAGTCATCTTATTGCCCCCACAATCCGGGTCCTCATTTTACCTACCTCGGATGGATGGAAGGCTGAGTCAACCTTGAGCCTGGTGAGATTTGAACTTGCAGTAATTGCAGGCAGCTGGCAGCTAAGTGCTACTTAACAGCACTTTAGTCCACTGCACCACCAAGGCTTAGTCGCTGAAGGTAGCCAAATTTTGCTATACTTTCTGCAAAACTATGCAGACTTTGGCTGCCCACTGACAATCCACCATCGATTGTTGAATATTATCTCGTCTCTTTTATTACTTTATTTTATTTAGTTAGTTTGATTTGATTTGATTTGATTTGATTTGATTTGATTTGATTTACCAGTAGGGTCCTGTCCAACTCCACCATGTATTCATTGCCTGCTCCAGTTGCAGAGTGTTACTTCTCTCTGCAAGCCTTGAACTTCAACTGGAAAACCAGCATTCACAATCATTTGGGGTGTGATCTAGTTCAAGGATCTCCAACTTTGGCAATGTTGCAATATTTTCAGGATCAGACTCAATAATGATAATAAGAGTTAGAGGTTTAAATATATTTCTCTTTAATTATAACAGGCATTCTATATTCACTGAATATTCACAGATAGAAGCAAGGAAAATGGTGAAGGTGGCTCCTTATATATACAAGGGGTGGAGCCAAGAATGGGAGTGGTGAATTATGAATACATTAGGAACCAAAGAATAAGTTAACCCCCGATGTCCCATATATACATTATTTACACATTAGGGAATAAGGCATTTACATCTCACAAATCCCCCTCTAAATGCCGGTTCGCTATACAACACCAATTACATTCAGATTCAGGACAATATAAGACATATAATTTTGATGTTAAATATTTGTGCTGTTTAGAAGGTAAAGGCTTCGTCAATATGTCAGCTAATTGTTCAGAGGTATCACAATGCACTGCTTTGATAAATCCATCTTGAGACAATTGTCTCACATGCTTAAATTTTATATCTATATGCCTGGACCTTTGTCCAATGGCATCGGATCTGGATATTTCAATGGCTGCTTTATTATCTTCATGCATAACAAAAGGCAAAGCAGGTTTTTTCCAAACATCTGAAATCAAATCATTAAACCATACAAGGTTATTTGCAGCTTTGGACAAACAAACATATTCCGCTTCTGTGGTCGAAGTGGCTACCAGTTCTTGTTTACCAGTGTACCAGTAAACTGGACAGTCATTTAATAGAAAAATATAACCAGAAGTGCTCTTTCTGCATGATATATCTCCAGCCCAATCCGCATCTGCGTAACATGTAAGTTTTGGTTCTTTACCATTACTAGGTTCTAATACTAAGCAAAAGTCTAATGTACTTTTCAGATATCTTAGAATTCTTTTGACTGCTTCCCAATGATACATTGTTGGTTTGCTAACATATCTTGACAATAAGTTGAGTGGTAATGCAATATCTGGCCTGGTCCAATTAGATATATAAAGAAGTGAACCTATGACTGATCTATAAAATGTATTATCCTTGAATTCAGGGGAAGATTCATCAGTGTTTCTAAGGAAATCAGTTTGCATAGGAGTGTCACAGGGTTTGGCATTGTTTAAATTGCATTTGTTCAGAAGTTCAATGATTTTATCTTTCTGAGTAAGTTTGAATCCCCTTCTAGTTTTGTTAATTTGTACACCAAGGTATTTGTTTACTTTACCTAGAGATTTCAACGAGAAATGTTCGTTTAGCTTATTTACAAAGGTTTCTCTTCTCTCCTTGTGTTTTCCTATATATAAAATATCATCTACATAAATTAATACAAATTCAATATGATCATCACTCTTTTTTACAAAGAAACAGTTATCAGCAGTGGTAGCGTTGAAATCCATGGTCTTAAGTACTTTTACCAAGCAATCGTACCATCTTTTGCCAGATTGCTTTAATCCGTATAGACTCTTGTTCAATAGCCAAATTTCATTCTTATTAGTGTATTGACTGTGTGGTGCTCTTACATATATTTCCTTATCTAGTTTTGCGTGTAAATACGCAGTCTGTATGTCATATTGAAATACATCAAGATTGAGTGCAGATGCCACTACTAGAGCTGTTTTAACACTCTCTGTTCTCACTGTGGGGGAGTATGTGTCAGTGTAGTCCTCCGGATATTTTTGTGCATAACCTTGTGCAACCAATCTAGCTTTGTATAGAGTATTGCCTCCTTCTAGATTCTTAATTTTATAAATCCACCTGGTACCTATAATCGTTTTATCTTTAGGTGCAATCGCAGGTGTAAACACATTTAATCCTTGCAAACTTTCCATCTCTTTTTTCATAGCTAGTTCCCATTTTTCCTTTTCTTCACGAGGGAGTTTTAATACTTCCTCATATGTATTAGGTGTCATTTGTTCACCATCCATATGCATTATGTAATCTCTGTATTTATTTGGTACTTGATTTCTATTGTTTCTAATAGCTCTTTCGGGTTTGCTATGGTTATCATGCAAATATCTTGCTTCTTTTTTTGTTAATGTGTCTGTCTTTATTTTGTGCTGACTATTTGTCCAAGTTTTGGTTTTGTTTTTATTTTTGTTGATATTTTGATTTTCTATTGTCCCTTCCTCACAAGATTTTGTATCTTTGCATTTATTTGGAAATATTTCATTAAGATGTAATTTAGACCAATTGGCCTGTTCATGGAACACAGCTGTTCTGGAGACTATAAATTTGTTATTATTATCAATGAATCTGTACCCTTTGGTGCCAGTTTCATATCCCATAAATCTTAATCTTCTGGATACGTTTCTCCCTTTCTTCTCAACTGCTTAGGTATGTGTACGTCTGCAGTGACTCCAAATATGTGCATGTGTGCTAATTTGGGTTTCCTATTATACATCACCTCATATGGTGTTTTATTCACAATACTGGACCAGGTTCTATTTTGAGTGTAATTTGAATAATGTAAGGCCTCTGACCAAAATTGTTTGCCTAAACCAGCATCCTCTAATGTGCACCTAATCATGGTTTGTAGTGTGGAATTCTTTCTCTCTGCAATCCCGTTTTGGAACGCAGAAAATGGACTAGACGTGAAATGTAGCATTCCTCTATTCTTTAACCATTGGGAGAATTCTTTAGACATGAATTCACATCCCCTATCTGTCATAATTTGTTTTATTCTGATATTATGTTGTGTTTCTATGCGTTTGTAGAATTCCTTAAATTTCTGAAAGGTTTCATCCTTGTGTTTTAATGTGTAAACAAAACCATAGCGACTGTAATCGTCTACTATTGTTAGGAAGTAACGTTTTCTATAAGTGATTGATGGAGTTAATGGACCAACTAGGTCCATATGTACTAAGTCAAAAATTTTGTTAGTTGATCTGTTGGATTTTTTTGGTCTGGGACTAGTTTTTAGTTTAGTGGATTTACATACTGAGCATTCCAAATAATTTTCACAATTTTTTATTTTGACACCTTCTGCGTGTTCAGTCATTTTTTGTACTACAGGAAAACTTGCATGTCCTAACTTCCTATGCAAGATGTGAGCACACTCATCATGAATTGGTTTACCTATTCTTGGTTTCTTCTCATTGTGTGTATTTGCGTGATCATGAGATATTTTACATTCATCATTGTCACTGTTACTAACATTTTCATCATCTGCCTCAATACAATCTTCCATATTTGAATCAATGTTATGTAACCATCTTTCTTTTGTTATTAGATAGGGTAGGCCTCCTTTAATCATCACAGTGCCTACATTTGTTTTGTCCTTCTCTAAAGTTGCTTTCCCCTTTGAGAAAACTATATTGATGTCAGAATCTCTGCTTAGTTTTATGGCACTTAGTATGTTATGAGGTATTTCTGGAATTAACAATACCCCCTCTATTTTTCCTAGGCCAGGCAAGGTCACATTTCCTCTGCCTAATACTTGAACCTTTTCTTGATTAGCTACCTTTATTACAAATTTATCTTCTGTAAATGAAGACAATATATTTTTGTTATTAGTGGTGTGGTTGGTTGCCCCAGAATCAATAAGCCAATTATTGTTCTCATTTTGTTGTGTTTTAGTGCTGTCTTGTTTATTTAGTCCATTCAGTGAACCAGATTTTCTCTCTTTTGAATTTTCTCTACCCCCTCTACTATCTCTGTAATTTGGTGGGCTTCTATATTTATGTCTATCTGTGGAAGACTGTCTATAATTGTATTTGCTCCTATACTCTGACCTATGTCTCTCCTTTGAGATTTTGGGACAGTCTCTTCTATAGTGTTCCCTGGACCCACAATTATGGCATTTAAAAGCTTCATTGTATTTTTCCTGGAAAGCTACCTTCCTAAAAGATTTGTGTTCTGTGTGATTGCTGGAACGATTTTTTCTTGAATTGTCTTCTGCTATCAATTTGTTAGATAGACTTTCTATGGATAAATATCCTAGATTGATGGTGTCTAAGTGTGACATAAAACTATCCCATGATGAATCAAGTGAATTGATAATAACACTTTTCATTGTTTGATCTGAAATCACTTCCCCCCTCAAATGCAGCTCAGCTCTTATTTTGTTTAGAGATATCAAATGCTCACTTATGGAAACCCCTGGTTTTACTCTGGAAGAAAAGAAATCCTTAGACATTCTTGTAGTGGTAGCTACACTATCGCTGTGAAACAGATTAAACATGCATTGAATTATTTCTGAAACAGTTAGGTTTGGTTTGATGCTATGATACATTGCAGGAGACACGCTAGATATTATTAAGAAAAATGCTCTATGATGTAAACAATCTATTTTTAAAGTCCAAGGTCTTCTTGGAGGACTAGTGATAAAGAATAGTAAATTTTCTTTCATAAAGACAACCTGGAGCTGTTGATACCATTCTTGCAAATTAATGCCATCAACTCTAAGTTTTGGGAAGTCACTGGGTAAGTTTCCCACATTATTTTGTCCATTACTTACAACCTGAGGTAGTCCGTGGTCTCGCAAGTGCAGGAAATTGCAAAACGGCATGGGGATGCTCGCAACGAGTCTGCGCGGTTCTCTGGCCAGTTCAAGTCTTTCCGGACCGTCTACGTAGTTTCGCACATGCGCGTTGCTCATTTCTTCTTTGGCGTCGTCGTGGAAGGTTCTCTCCATTGCAGCTCGCTCGCTCCGCTCCTCTTCAGACGAGTCGGTTTCTGGCTCGGTTTTAGGAGTTTTGATGGCGGCGACTGCTCTTTTCTTTCTTTTGTGTGCGTTGGTACTTGATCCGGTCTGCGGTGTAGGGCGGAATCGACATGGCTCTCTGGGCTCGGGCGTCGTCGCTCTCGAAGTCAGGATGGGAGCGTGCAGGTCTTGAGGTATCGGCTTGTTCTCTAGCTTCTTCGTTGTCGCTTTGGAAATTTTTAATTTTGGCCCAAATGCAGCAAAAAGCGTCTTCATTGCTGACTTTACTTGGGATTTCGTTAAGTCGTCTTCGCTTTCTGATTCTGGTTCTTCTGAAGAGTTTGAATCTTCCTTTTCGCTTTCGTTGTCTGATAACGTTTTTCGCGCCAGAAATTTTGAACTGAGCATTTTGATTGGCTCTGCTTCGCTCACTTTGGAGGCTTGTTGGAACCAAGATGGCTGCCATTCAAAATTTCGCGCGGGATCACATCTTTTCTTTTTCATAACGACTTTCTCTGTAGTCATATCACTCACAGTTTTTTGGTCTTTGGGTTTCTCTTTAGCAATGTTTTTCTCTCTCGCTGCTCCGCTGTTTTTCAGCATTTCTTGGAGATTCGCGATGAGGCTTTCATCATTCTTCTGGCTTTTTAATAGTTTTAATATCTCTGACCTGAGTTCGTTATTTTCTATTTCGATTTCCTCCTGGTCATTATTTTCATTTATTAGTTCTTCTTCTTCAGTGGTGTATTCTTCGGATTCTCTCGAAATCGCGTTTGTGGATTCGTTGATTATTTCTTGTTCAGTTTCTATTTCTTTGCTGTAGGCCCTGGTGTTGGGCCTATCTTTCTTAGACATCTTTAAGTATTTATTGAGTCAATTAACCATCCTCTGCTACCAGCTTGTTGCAATATTTTCAGGATCAGACTCAATAATGATAATAAGAGTTAGAGGTTTAAATATATTTCTCTTTAATTATAACAGGCATTCTATATTCACTGAATATTCACAGATAGAAGCAAGGAAAATGGTGAAGGTGGCTCCTTATATATACAAGGGGTGGAGCCAAGAATGGGAGTGGTGAATTATGAATACATTAGGAACCAAAGAATAAGTTAACCCCCGATGTCCCATATATACATTATTTACACATTAGGGAATAAGGCATTTACATCTCACAGGCAACTTTAAGCCTGGCGGATTCTAACTCCCAGAATTCCCCAGTCATCTTAGGCGCCAGAGTTGGGGATGCAAGCCACAGTAGAAGGAAGGAGAAAGGAGGAGGAAGGAACTGCCAAAGAGACAATTCAGAAGAATTTGGGTAAGTGGCTGGGGAATTCTGGGAGCTGAAGTCCATAAAGTTGCCAAAAATTGACATGTTTGCTATCTACAGCAGGGGTCTCCAACCTTGGCAACTTTAAGCCTGGTGGACTTCAACTCCCAGAATTCCCCAGCCAGCTTTGCTGGCTGGGGAATTCTGGGAGTTGAAGTCCTCCAGGCTTAAAGTTGCCAAGGTTGGAGACCCCTGATCTAGTTGCAGAGGGGCCAGGAGACCAGGACAACTTAGTAGACCTGCCCCTCACATCCCTGTCCCCCAATCCTGCCATGCAGTTTTAGATCTACCTAGAATTGATCCGCACGATTGTGCCAATGGTTTATTAATCATCAACAGAACTAAAAGCAGATTACAAGTAAAATTACAGTAGTGGCCAAAATTGTGGAAACCTTTTGGGAAAAGTGTATTTTCTAAAACTAGCTAACATCACCACTTATTTATTTATTTATTTTTTGGGGGGAGTAGTACCATAAAATTATATATCAACAGAAGGATAATTTAATCAAGAATGTAATGCCATAACTTTTATGAAGGATTTGCCATTAGAATAGCAGTTAAAGTATAAAGAAGAAAAGTGAAACACGTACCAAAAAGGAGATATACAAAAATTGTCACCGTAGAAAAAAACAAGATATGCAAAAATTGTCACCGTAGAAAAAACACGATATACAAAAATTATCACCATGTCAGTTAATAGTTGGGTAACCTTTAGCATGAATGACGGCCTTACAACATCTTTCCATGGAGTTAACCAAGTCTTTTAATTCTGCAGCTGTTATCATGTGAAACCAAGATTGAATGATGGCTTCTATTAACTGGGTTTTATTGCTAAATAAAACTAACTAATAACTAACTGACTAATAAGTTTCTTTAGTCGGCTCCATAGATTTTCAACTGGGTGAAGGTCTGGGCTATTCCCAGGCCATTCCAGCAGTGGAATATAATTATCTTGAAACTCCCCCCCCCCAAAAAAAAGTGTTATTTTTTTGGTATTATTAGCCATCAAACCTCAAAAATACACTTTTCCCAAAAGGTTTCCACAATTTCGTCCACTACTGTAGAAAAAGTTTTTCAAACTGTGATGTGAGACAGATATGATCAGCAATAACAGTGGTAGAGAATGAAATAGAGTTAATATGCGTGGTCTAACTGAGAAGGTGGGAACTGATTCTTCATTGCACAGGGTTAAGCTTTTCAACAGATCCCAGATTTGTCCTTTCAAGATCTGAAACCCTCCCAGAAAAGCCGAGAAATGGAGCCTGCCTTTTCTTGGGGGGTTTTGCCTCTGGCAGGGAGTGGAGAGGGGAGAGAGAAATTATTCCTTTGCTTTCTCTGCCAGCAAAACAGCTTTATCGTTAGAACAGAGTCCCACTGCCTCAGAGAAGGGTGTGGTGACGATGCTGGGAAAAACCCTCTAATCATGGTATAAAAAGGCAGGCTAAGTGAGTCAGGGAAGGTCTGGAATAAAAGGGAAAGATCCTATTTCTTGCCTTTGTAGATGGTAATTAGCTGGAGGACTCACTCGTAGGTGCAGACAGGAGAAGTCTAAACTGGTGTTTCTCAACCTTGCCAATTTTAAGTTGCGTGGACCTCAACTCCTAGATTTCAAGTCCCAGAATCCCGGGAGTTGAAATCCACACACCTTAAAGTTGCCGAGGTTGAGAATTACTGATTGAAAGCAACTTGCAAAAAAAAAAATTAAATTAAAATAACGAGGTTGGCCTATAAAAGGAGAAAGCTGAAAGGTTCTGGAAACGGGCTTCACATGGATGAGACTGAAAGCCTTAAAATACAGCAAGTTGCTGAATATGCAAGAAAGAGTGAGTCTTACATCAGCCATCACTCATTAGGAGGGGTGTTGAAGATGCAAGTAGGAGTGAGTCTTACATCAGCCTTCACTCATTGGTTCATTTTCCCCGGCGGGAAAATGAAGAAGCATCAGTGGCTGACAGGCTGGACAGCTCCTGGTAAAAGGAGCTGCAACCTCACGTAGCTCTCAGTTCGTAGTTATTTTTGTTGTTGTTGTTCCTGTTGCCCGAAATAAACGGTTGTTTTACTTCACTACGATCGTCCTGCCTCTCTGTTCGTGTCCAGACTTAACACAAGTATTACAAAATTCTGTTTAGTGACCGTTCAATGTTACAACGGCACTGGAAAAAAAGTGACTTGCAGCCAGTTTTTCACACTGACGACCGCTGTAGTATCCCCATGGTCACGTGATCAAAATTTAGACACTGGGTGATGGACTCATGTTTATGACAGTTGCAAAGGGGACATGATCCCCTTTTGAGACCTTCTGACAAACAAACATCCATGGGGAAGCCAGATTCACTTAACAATGGTTTGACTAATTTTTCAATTGCAGTGAGTCACTTGACAATTGCGGCAAGAAAGGTCGTAAAATGGGGCAAAACTCATTTAACAAATGTTTCAGTTAGCAACAGAAATGTTGGGCTCAAATATAAGCCGGGGATTGCCTGTACATCACAGCAAACAGTTCTCTATTTTGTGTAACAAGACGCGCCGGGAAGTTTTTGTATCTAACTTTCTGCTTAAGTGCAGGTTGCCCGTAACCACAACCAACCTGTCCTGGCCATGGTTACTGCTGTATCCAGGGTTACATCCTGCCCCCAGTCCATGAATATCGGTAGGGAGCAAGGGAGAATGCAGAGGGCAAAGAATAAAATGTGCTTTACAACACACTGTGAAGAATTTGGCCTAGTGGTTAAGGCACCAGGTTAGAAGACAAGAGACTGTGAGCTGAAGTCCACCTCAGCCATAGAAGGCAGCTTGGTGACCTTAGGCAAATCACTAGGAGACAGTGAATTCTAGTCCTGCCTTAGGAATGAAAGCTATAGCTGGGTGACTTTGGGCCAATCACCAGGAGACAGTGAATTTTAGTCCTGCCTTAGGAATGAAAGCTGGCTGGGTGACTTTGGGCTAATCACTGGGAGACAGTGAATTCCAGTCTAGTTCCGGCTTAGCCATGAAAGCTGCCTAGGTGACTTTGGACCAATTACCAGGAGGCTGTGAGTTCTAGTCTAGTCCCGCCTTAGCCATGAAAGCTGGCTGGATGACTTTGGATCAACCACCAGAAGGCTGTGAGTTCTAGTCGTGCCCTAGGCATGGAATTTCCCACAGCTCCTTTATAGCCTTATAAAACAGACCTGAGCCACAAGAAGGACTGCTTCAAAATCATCTACAGATCTTCTGTGTAGGACTTGGAAACCCATACTTTCATATACCCTGCAAGTACTTTACTTCACCCTGCATGCAAAAGCCTTCAAGATGAACTGCCTTCTGGGCCAAAGGAAGGTCTGCTGCATAGGTGCCAACCTCCCCGCCCCCCCCCCCAAAGAGGATCCAGCTGCAGACATACCGGCCAGCTTCAAAGGTGAACCGTGTGGCATCTCGTCCGTAGCGGCGCAGGGAACACAAAGGCCAGGAAACGAGCTTGATCCGGGGATTGTGCATATCCCAGAGGTAAATGTTTTCATGGGTGATCTGCAACTTGCATTCGCCATAGATGTCCAGGTTGGGACAGGGCAGGAGGAAGACGTTGAACCGGTCTGCAGAAGGAGATGCAAAAATGGCTCAAGACCTCCAAGGCTCCTTAATCTGTTTTCCACCAAACACCTGACTTAGGCAGCAGTGAAATCCTCCCTCCTTTCATTTCCCGGACTCCAAGTGGGGGATGGGATGGGATGGGATAGGATAGGATAATAGAATATAAATACAGAGTTGGAATAAATACAGAATTCCTCCTTATTTCTAGGTTGCTTCTCTCCTTGGTTAGTTTCCAACCATCGTTTCTTGTCCTGCCCTCAGGTGCTTTGGAGAGTAGCTTGGCTCCCTCTTCCTTGTGGCAGCCTCTCAAATACTGGAACACTGCTATCATGTTACCCTTAGTCCTTCTTTTCATTAAACTAGACAAACCCAATTCCAGCAACCGTTCTTTATATGTTTTAGCCTAACCCTAACCCTAACATATAATTGTCAAGTATGAATAATCAGATATTTCAAAAAAATCTAACCTTAACCCTAAACCCGATATTTATCTAATCAAATCAGATTTAATCCTCAAATCCCAAAATCAAAAGGTTTTTTTTTTTTTAATTTGATTTATATGCCGCCCTTCTCCGGAGACTCAGGGCGGCTTACAGTGCGTTAAGCAATAGCCTTCATCCTTTTGTATATTTATACAAAGTCAGCTTATTGCCCCCACAAACTGGGTCCTCAATTTACCTACCTTAGAAAGGATGGAAGGCTGAGTCAACCTTGAGCCTGGGGAGATCTTACTTTAATTGCAGACAGCTGGTGTTAAATTACAGAGCTCTGTCTGTTGAGCTATCCAGGCTCTGGATAGCTCAACGGACTCAAAAGTTGCTCAAAAGTTGATTTTTCTCCTTATCGTATAAGAAATCTAACAGTGGTCTCCAAGTCGCAAGCAATTTATTCGTTCTTGTCTTGGATCAGAGCAGCCAGTTTTGCCATCTCAGCCAGCTCCATCATTTCCAAAGCCCACCCTTCCACCCCCCCGCTTCCTCTTTCCAAGACAGGAGACATGAATCTTTTAAGATGATAACCACCTTCGCTCTTCCTGGAGCATACCATGAATAGGTAAAAAGTAGGTAGGTAGGAGGGAGGGGAGGGGAGGGGAGGGAGGACTGACATCTGAGGACTGACTTTTAGGTGGGTAAAAGCAAACTTCACATTTTGTTTTATGTTAACCCAAATAATATGAAATGCAACAAACAGGATGGCTCCACTCCTTATATAATTTTCCTCTTCAAGACAGCACGTTGAAAATTACAGTTTGGGGATCAAAGGCCTGAAGGCTGCATTAAAAGCAAAAATTGCACTCCCAGGTTTGGACTGACCAAGGGAAGGGCACCTGCCTTACCTGTTTGCTCACACTGAACTCCGGGCGCCAGCAGATCTGGCTCACCGAGGCTAATGTCGTTGAGCCGGGCCCCCAGGCATTCGACGGACAGCGTTTTGTACCATTCCTCGGCTTCCAGTTCTGCAGAGACAAACTAACAGCATTCAGGCTCATGGTTATTCAACGCGACCCCACCCGATCCCGTCCAGCTTTGTCAGCCATCGCTCCAAAGCAACTAGAAATTCCACCGTTCCAAAAGCAGCTTCCCACCTGATTCACAGGTGAACGTCCGAGCTGAGTCGTCCATAAATATGATTGCCACAGCTTGGCGTTTGGTCTCCTTGGGCAGCCTCGTGATACATTTCACGTTGCTAATCTCTGTGACCTGGAAGAGAAGCCAGATTCTGTATGAAAGCTCCTTTTTTTGAGGTACCTCCTAGCAACTTGGTGCTCCCCAAACTGTGTTAGGACGGGGTCTGGAGAAGAAGGTTGCCATTACGATTTCAGTTCCAGCACAAAGAAAAGGATAAACACTTTAGTTCTGCTTAGCTCCTCGGACCATTGTCCAAGGACATCCAAAAGGCATGGATGGAAGGGATGATTATATGCTGAACAAAATTATCCCAGCTTTGCTGGGATAAGCCACTGGAACTAGAAGCCTTTATTTTCAGCTATTCCAGCTTTAGAATTTGAGTGAGTTTGAAAACAATTATTTCAAAGTTACCAGCCACGGCTCAGCTTGGAGTGAATATCTAGTTGAACATGGATGATTTTCAAAAGCTAGGCAATGGATGGATCCACTTAGTACTTGGACAAGAGATCAGGCTGGGTTCCAGAAGGCAGTGCCAAACCCCTTCCTGGTATTGTGCTCTCAAAACCACCAGCAACAACTTTACCTTACCACTTAAAAAGGTAAAGGTTCCCCTCGCACATATGTGCTGGTCGTTCTTGACCCTAGGGGGCGGTGCTCATCTCTATTTCAAAGCCAAAGAGCCAGCGTTGTCCGAAGGCGTCTCCGTGGTCAGGTGGCCGGCATGACTCAATACCAAAGGCACACGGAACGCTGTTACCTTCCCACCAAAGGTGGTCCCTATTTTTCTACTTGCATTTTTTACCTGCTTTCGAACTGCTAGGTTGGCAGAAGCTGGGACAAGTAACGGGAGCTCACCCCATTACGCGGCACTAGGGATTCGAACCCTAGAGGGATTCGATCGGCAAGTTCAGCTTCTTAGCCCCTGGATCTCCTTAAGTCAAAGTGAACCTGGTGCCATTTTGGCCAGAAGGACCTTCGGTTAGTCTGGAGACAAACCTTCAAGCTCATGGGGCAAAGACTAGAGACTTGGCTCCGTTTTCTAGGAGGCTGAGGGCACCCAGAAGGGAGTTGGGATGCAGAGAGTTTGGGTCAAAGGCAGGTGGCCAAGGGAATGGGACAAGAGCTTTGGAAGCCACCGAAAGAAGCCAGAAGTCGCTAGCAGTGAGAAGGGATATTATGAAAGGACCAATCCCTGTAACACATAAACAAGGTTATTTTTGTCACAATGCTTCCCTTGGGCAAGTATGTTTTTCCAGCCGGCACCGTCACAAGAACCACAATGGTGCCCCAGGGAAGCATTTAATGGTGATGAAAATGTCACCGAACGAGGCAATGATGCTGAATTGGAGCAGGCAAATTGCAAATTGGCTCTGAGGAGGAGTCTGCTTGCTTCTACCTGTCTCAGAAAGGGGCAGGGGCACTGCCTGATACCCTCCCCTCAATAGTCCCCAACCTGGAGCCTTCCAGATGTGTTTGGATGATACTGATGGTGAGGTACAGTTCTAAGACATCCAGAAGGAAGTTGGCAATGGCTCTTCTAGATCAAGCCAGTTGGGGAGAGCTCACCTTTGGGCTTCCTCGTAAACACACCGACTTCTCATCTGGGTATTTCTCCAACCTCTGGGGACCTTTGCTGGAAGATTTCCGAAACACCAGCCAGCAACGCCGGTAAATCTGAGTCAAAGAGAGAAAGGGGAGGGAGGAGGAGGAGGTGTTTATATGAGTAAGGTAAAACTCAAGGAAGCAATCCCTCTCCCGCCATCTTGAAGAGTTGGACATACCCCTGTGGATGTTCATGAAATGCACCTTCAGAAATATATTTGCATTACCCACAGCCACAGAGATTCTGAAGTATTCCAACATCTTCATTTGCCCTAAATATTAACTGTGCTTTTATGCGCATGATTGCAAAGCTCCTGAGTTGTGAATCCAAAGTCATTAATTTCACTGAATTAATTTTTTGCATTCTTTTCATTTCCAAATTCACTTTCCCAGAGTCTGAGGACCTGTTGGCTCGGGAATTCTGGGAAGTGAAGTCCACTTATCTTAAAGTTGCCATGGTTGAGAAAGACTTTCTAGCAATCTAGTCACTCCAGTTGCAATTTGGCAGTTCAAATCTCATCAGGCTCAAGGATGACTCAACCTTCCGTCCTTCCGAGGTGGGTAAAATGAGGACCCAGATTGTTGGGGGCAAGAGGCTGACTCTGTAAACCAGTTAGAAAGGGCTGTAAAGCATTGTAAAGCATATATAAGTCTAAGTGCTATTGCTATTGCTAAAGGATGGCACAGACAAGGCCAGATATGCACATCATGGCATCAACATCCAACCGATGGGGCTTACATACTTGCATCAAATGTCATTATCCAACTGATGCAAATTGCCCATTGCAATAAGCTCATGATGAGTTTATCCTTAGAGATCCCAATGCTATTTATTCCGATATAACATGAAATGAGATAGTAGACTAGTTATTAGAGGGCAAGAGACCGGCTATCTGTGGAGGTCAATGGCTCTGTGGTTAACATTTAGAAATGCATTCCTCCAAGCTAGGGTGTCATAGGGTATCAGGTGATAGCCCACTTATGATAGGCATAAAAGACCAGGTCCACACTATAAGGCCCAATGAAGCTGATTTCTTGCTAAAAGTCTGTGCACAGGAATCTTCTCAACTAGTGATTAGCATCTGCTTGGAGTTAGATAAGGGTCAACGGCACTCAAGGAAGTTTGGACATACTACGTTTCAGTGGTGGGTTGCCCCAGGTTCGGACCGGTTCTATAGAACCGGTAGTAAAACCGGCGGGAGGCTCCGCCCACTGACCCTGACGTCATCAGAAGCGATCAGCACATGCGCAGAAGCAAGGCTCATGCGCGAGCAAAGTGAGTGCGCGCGCACAATCCTATTGCGAACCGGTAGTAAAGGTAAGTAGGACCCACCCCTGCTACGCTTGTGACTACCTAGGGATTCTAGGCTGGTCCCTCTTTTCACACTGACCCTGGATTCTGCCACTTCTTCTCCTACAGGTTGATACACAGGATTATATGCAGGTGAAAGGTGTGAGGTGTGTAGCTCAGAAGTTCTACATCTCAGCAAGATGTAAAAAAAATGTAGACAGACATTTTCTACAGAGACTTAGCTGCACCAGGAAATGGCTCCTGCCATTCCGATATCCATCTTTTCTCCCCACATTTGACTGACACCTAACTGAATGATATGGTGGACTAGGCTCATTTCACTTCTCATGATAACAGAATACAAATGATCTTACAAGATAAAACAAATCAGCCAAAAAGCAACCTTTATGGAAAAGTGGCAGATAGAAAAACAGCAAAATGATGCCTGTCTAAAGAATGCACAGAACTACCTTTCTATGGTGATCCCTTTTTATTGTTTTCAATAAATTCATCATCAAAGAACTTTGATTCAGGATATGATAATAATAGCAATAGTAATAATAATAATAGCTATTAATATTTATTTTATTTATTAATCAAATTTCTATACCGCCCTACTCCCGAAGGACTCAGGGCGGTGAACAGCCAAGATAAAATACAGATAATCCAAATATTAAAAAAGTCCCTTAAAATTATTAAATATTTCGGCCGAAACACAGATTAAAACACCCAATTTATAAAATCACAAATTAAAAAATTTAAAAAATTTAAAAGATGGGGAGTTAGGCCAGGCCAGCTTGCTGAAATAGAAAAGTTTTGAGAGCACGGCGAAACGTGCGCAGGTCCGGGATCTTCCGTATCTCTGGGGGGAGCTCATTCCAGATGGTAGGGGCTCCCACAGAGAAGGCTCTCCCCCTGGGGGCCGCCAGTTGACACTGTTTGGCCAACGGCACCCTGAGGAGCCCCTCTCTATGGGAGCGTACTGGTCGGTGAGAGGCTATTGGTAGCAGAAGGCGGTCTCGTAGATACCCCAGTCCGATGCCATGGAGCACTCTAAAGGTGGTAACCAAAACCTTGAAGCGCACCCGGAAGACTACCGGGAGCCAGTGCAGCTCGCGCAGGAGGGGAGTCACATGGGAGCGCCACGTCGCTCCCATAACCATTATAATGTATAATATAATAAAATACTATATATTATAATATAATATAATATAATAATAATATAATATAATATAGTATAGTATAGTATAGTATAGTATAGTATAGTATAGTATAGTATAGTATAGTATAATATAATATAATATAATATAATATAATATAATATAATATAATATAATATAATATAATATAAATTATGCTATAACAACAATAATATATATGTTTAATTATAGTAATAACTACTAAGCTATAATAATAACTATTAAGCTATTTTAACAACTCTTAGGTCCTTGGTTAGGATTTGAACTGTTACCCTGTTTCCCCAAAAATAAGACCTCCCCTGATAATAAGCCCAATCAGGCATTTGAGCGCATGCACTAAAATAAGCCTCCCCCTGAAAATAAGCCCTCCTCAAAAATATTTAAATGCAGAGCTGGAAATCAGATAAGACGGCAAGAGGAGCCCCATCTTGCTCCACGCGCCCTAAAATAATAAGACCTCCCTGAAAATAAGGCCAAGCGCTTATTTCGGGGTTAAAAAATAAAATAAAAGACAGGGTCTTATTTTTGGGGAAACACGGTAAGTTTTTACCAGTTACAGACTGTGAATCAAATTGAAGATTAAATCTTAAATAATAATAATAATAATAATAATAATAATAATAATAATAATGAAGAGAAACAGCTAGAAAAAATAACCAAATATTGTGGCTTGCAAATTGAAGTTGAGCGATTGTGGAGGAAGAAATCAATGGTTTTACCAATAGTAATAGGAGCCCTTGGAGCCATACCCAAAGGGTTGCCAAGATACATGGAAATTTTGAGCTTATTAGACCTGAATATTCTGAGGTTGCAGAAAAACCCCGCTCTGCTCAGAACTGCCTATATACTTAGACGTTACTTTAACAGCTCTTAGGTCTTCGGTTAAGACTTGAATTGATAAGTTTTTACCAGTCTCAGACTGTGAATTGAACTGAAAATTAACCCAATAACAACAGCAACAACAATAACAATAACAACAACCACAAATTCCAAATTGCACACTATATGCCAGTGATGGCTAACCTTTTTGCTGTCACGTGCCAAAAGCGGGGGGAACACGGGGGTCATGCGTGTGTGTGCCCACATCCATAATTCAATGCGCCCCAATCCGCCCCGCATGCATGCGCATGCGACCCCCCCGTGCTCCCCCCGCTTTCGGCATGCGATGGCACAGTGGGCCCGTTTTTCGCCCTCCCCAGGCTCCAGGGGCTTTCTAGGAGCCTGGGGAGGGTGAAAACGGCCTTCCCCACCACCCAGGGGCCCTCCAGAGGCCAGAAACAGCCCGTTTCCCAACTTCCGGTGGGCCTGGAAGGCCTGAAAATCAGTTGACCAGCCCGCGCATGTGTGCTGAAGCTGAGCTAGGGCAATGCTTGCGTGCCCACAGATATGGCTCCACGTGCCACCTGTGGCACATGTGCCATAGGTTCGCCATCACGGCTATAGGCAGAATCGCCAGTGAACAGGTCAACCGCTGACGAAGAAGAAACAGTGGACTTCTGGGCCCAGCCACGGAACAGCCGAAAGAAATACAACAAGACTGAAGCTTGGATAAAGGTGATGGATGAGAATAAAAAATAAGCTTGAAAGGCAAGAACTTGTAGTAACAGCAGGAATGATGGAGAAAAGGGGCAAGGAAGATCAGGATCAGTAAATGAACAACACAGTTTTTGGCTGAAATATCTGACTGGTCTACACCTACTCATTGCCAATTAGTTTAACAACATGCTACAAGGGGGTGAAATTGAAGCTCGATTAACATCTGGCAAAACATTCCTGATAATGAAATGAACCTCGTTGGAGGTTTTCAAGAAAGGATTGGACATCCATTTGTCTCGGATGGAATAAGGACTCTGTCACGCTTACAAGTTCCAAGTTTCTTCCAACGAAAGAAAACTCTGAGTATTGAGTTTCCTCAAAGTTACATTTTATTAGAGATGTCATATTGGCAGATCTGGAAAAACCCGAATCTGAAAGCTTCCAGGTTTTCCCCATCCAAAGGAAAGTTCAAGTCCCTGCCCAACACCCACATGTCCATCATAAATTTTGTAATTTATGTGTTTTATCTGGCTGTTCACCGCCCTGAGTCCTGCGGGAGTAGGGCGGTATATAAATCTAATATAAACAAATAAACAAATAAACAAACATGGTCCAATCCAAGCACCATCCCAACTGGAAATGCCTCCCAGTTCAAGCCGTCCAGCTGCAGGGCAAGACGTCCTTGACTGTCTGAGAAAGGAATGTTATTATGACTATATATCACTCATGCTCCATGCAATCCCCCCTCCCAGTTTCCAACAGTAGTAAATGTGGCAGGCCTGAAGGCCTAATGTAAAAGATGGCTTCCAGACCTGACAGACTCCTTCCTTGGGCAAAGGATTAGACTAGAAGACCTCCAAGATCCCTTTCAGCCCCATAGCTCTATGAAAAGGGGCAGTGCTAGGAAACTGCAGGTCAATTACCTGCTTACTCAACAACTTTCAAATTGCTAGCTGATGCAGTGGAACAGCATCTAGCTGAAAACAAGCTCTTTCCACCTGAGCAGGAAGGAAACCTCACCAACAGCAGAGGAACAAAAGATCAGCTCCTCTTTGACCAGATGATTTTGAAAAACTGCAAGAGAAGGAAGGAAGACCAACTTGAACGTAGCTTGGATTGATTACAAGGAGGCGTTCCATTCCTGCCACGTGATTGGATAATCAAGTGCCTAAAAATAACAGTAGAAGCATCAGAAACTTTTGGGCAAAGATTAATGGTGCAAAAGAAGACGTGGTTACTCATCAATGGTGATAGACTGAGAGAAGTTAATATCGAGAGAGGAATCTTTCAAGAAGATTCGCTCTATTGCCACTGTTTGTCATTGCACTGAATTCTCTGTCAACAATGCTGAACGAGTCAGGCCACCCCTATCAAATACAAAAATATCACCTCCTTTACATGGATGATCTGAAGCTATATGGAAAAACACCATCTAAAATAGAATCACTGCTCAATGCTGTCTATCTACCCATGTTTCCCCGAATAAGACCAGGTCTTATATTAATTTTTGCTCCAAAATATACATTAGGGCTTATTTTCTGATTAGGTCTTAATTTTGGGGAAATACCATACCACATGTGTCCATCTGGCTGACGATCTTAACTGGGGCTTATTTTGGGATAGGGCTTATATTATGAGCATCCTGAAAAATCATGCTAGGACTTATTTTCTGGTTGGGTCTTACTTTTGGGGAAACACGATCTATCTATCTATCTATCTATCTATCTATCTATCTATCTATCTATCTATCTATCTATCTCTGTACCCAAGATATTGTAATGGAGTTTGGACTGGACAAAGAAGCCATCCTCACTATCAACAAGGAGAAAAATAGTGAAAATTAAAAGAATCAAGATACCCTGTAGAAATAACATCAAGAGTCTGAATGAAGATGATCATTACAAATACCCAGGCATCCTTCCAGCGGACAATATCTAGCACACTGCAGTCCAGAAGAAGGTTAGTAGTGAATATCACCAGATCAATTCGGATGAAACCTAGACCCATTTTAAGTTTCTTCTCTTCTTCTTCTGCCATATCCATCATCAGACGTTGGCGATCATGTTGGTGATCCTATTTTTGTCAACAGCCGTATGAAAAAATGCTGCTGAGTTTTGTCCAAACCGGTCCCTTAGGTTTTGAAGCCACGATCTTTTTCTTCTGCTTGGACCTCCTTTGCCTTCAATCTTTCCCTGGTAAATGTTAAATGTACCATTTGGTTAACAGTATAGGGCGTGCACCTGTGTCTCACCTCAAAATGTTGGGAAATGGTGCCAGGGTAATCTCTGCTGTCAGATTTCAATGCTATCTCAAAATAAATGAATTTCCAAACTGCCGATCTTTGAGGAAATTTTCTCTTTATTGAGCATAGTGATCTGTCCCTGGCTCTTTCGCGGTCAGTACTGACCTTTGGCCCCCAATCCCTCCCTTTCCGATCCCCAATTCTCTGCGTCTCATTGGCTATCTTCCAAGCCACTTTCCTCATCCCTTCTCCGTCAGATAATAATAATAATAATAATAATTTTATTTCTATACCGCCCTTCTCCCGGAGGACTCAGGGCGGTGTACAGCCTATTTAAAAACACAAACAAAACAATGATATAAAATTTAAAATAATTAAATAAATGGCTCAAATTTAAAACCCCAATAAATTTAAATACCCCAATTTAAAACTATTGTATTGATAGTCTGGCCTGGCGGAACAACAGGGTCTTCAATGCGCAGCGAAACACCCGGAGGTCAGATATCTTACGAATTTCCGGGGGCAGTTCATTCCACAGGGCTGGGGCTCCCACAGAGAAGGCCCTCCCCCTGGGCGTCGCCAGCCGACATAACTTGGCTGACGGCACCCTGAGGAGACCCTCTCTGTGGGAACGAACTGGTCGGTGGGAGGCTATTGGTGGCAGAAGACGGTCTCGGAGGTACCCGGGTCCTATGCCATGGAGCGCTTTAAAGGTGGTAACCAACACCTTGAATCGCACCCGGAAGACCACCGGGAGCCAGTGCAGCTCGCGCAGGAGGGGTGTCACATGGGCATAACGGGTTGCGCCCATAACCACCCGCGCGGCCGCATTCTGGACCAGCTGGAGCTTCCGAGTGCTCTTCAAGGGGAGCCCCATGTAGAGAGCATTACAATAGTCCAATCGGGAAGTAAGAAGGGCATTTTCCTTGCAGCGCAGCAGAAGGAACCTCCTGACTGACAGCATCCTGGGACCATAATCGGGATTTGGAGAGACCCCTGAAGGGCATGAAACAAAACCAAGAGGCTGCACCAGCAGGCTACAGATTAACCAGGATTGAGCCTTTGTTTTCTACCTCCAGCTGGTGGCAGGCCCTTGGCAGAGGAATGGCAAACTTTAACCTGGGTGGGCTCAACCATCAACCCAAGTTTTTGGCCAACCGCCAACCAGAAGAATGCTGTTATCCATTCAATCATGTCTGACTCTTGATAATTCTCTGGGCCGGGTCTCTCCACATCTTCCCATCTTGCACTGCTTCTTTGAATTATTCTATGCTCTGGTTGGGGTCTGTTTTGATAGTGTTGTGGCCTGTCGGCCGCTGGCCCCTCCAGCAGCCGAATCAGAGGAGGAGGAGGTGTGGGAATCAGGGTCAGCATCAAGGCAAACTGAGAGCTCTGAGGGGGAAGAGGGAATGGAGCTGTCAGAGAGAGAGAGACAGAGAGAGACAGAGGCGGAGGCTGGGCCGTCCGTCAGCCCTCAGATGGAGAGTCAACAGCCCCCAGGTCTGGAGGTGGCTGATGAGGAAGAGGAGGAACAGCTGGGTCCAGTGCCTGATGCGCGGATGCGCAGAACGCAGAGGAGAGGAGAACAGTGGAAATCAGGATGGAAGAGCCACCACTGCTAGCGGAGCAGCATTCATCTCCCGGATGGACGGACTTGTTAGCTTGTGGTGAGAGATAATTTTTTTGCTGGGGCTGCTGGAATCATTGATTTAACTTCAGAGGGTTTGTCGTGTTTGGGGAGCTGGGTCAGAGCAGATAAGGTCTGCTAATCTAACCCTAACCCTGTTTTCTTTGTATCACTGATTCTTCCAAGCATACAGTAATTGCTTTCTTCAGTGAAATCTGACATGGCCAAAATGAGTGAGATGCAGCGTTGTGATTTTTAGCCTACCAGAAACCTGCCCCCAACCTCCATCCGTTGACTTCTCTTTCCTAGACCAACTTGGGCTGCACGGATACTGACGCTTTCCATTTGCAGACCTCCTTAAGTCTGTTTTATTCATAGGATGCTCAGTCCATTAAAGAAAGAAAGCAATTAGTGTACCGCAGAAGTGAAGGTTGCCAAGCTCAGGGCACACTGGCCTGCAGCTTCAAGGTTTTCACCTTCTTGGGGTCTCCTGAAGGAAAGGCAAAATTGCTGGGGGAAAGGGCAAATCCAGGCTGGGTGAGAAAGCCATGTAATCACCATACCACAGGTATGTTCTCGACAAACAACAGTTCGTTTAGTGACCATTCAAAGTTCAAGGGCACTGAAAAAAGTGACTTTTCAGAGTTCCAACTTTTGCAGCATCCCCATGATTGTGTGATCAAAATCCAGATGCATGGCAAACGGTTCCTACTTATAACCGTCGCTGTGTCCCAGGGTCATGTCATCCCCTTTTGCGATCTTTTGACAAGCAAAGTCAACGGGGAAGCCAGATTCACTTAACAACCGGGTGACTAATTTATCAATTGCAATGATTCACTTAACAATTGCAGCCAGAAAGATCATAAAATGGGGCAAAACTCACTTAACAAATGTCTCACTTAACAACATAAATGTTGGGCTCAATTGTGGTCGTACGTTGAGGACTAGCTGTAACCAGAAGGCAGCGACACTGAATCACTAGGCTTACATTGGAAAGCTTAGACTGGAACGGATATTCCCCTTTATATCAAGATAAATTGTTTGCAGGGGAAAAAAAACCAGCTTAATAGATCTGATTGGACAAATAAGGCACTGAAAGACAATCATGAATTATCGGAAGTAACAATACACCAGAGAAAGAAATATGCTAAGCTCACTTCCCCGTGCATATGTCAGTAGGGTACCTCCAACAAACTTAACCGGGTTAGATGCTTCAAATTGTATCTGTGCTGCACATTAAGCTCATTTCAACCCTGGTTTGTTTTCCACGGCCTTGTTCTGCAAAAGCCCAGCATTTGGTTCAGAAGATAATTTGAGGAAACATCTTTAAAAGCTTCTCTGGTTCGCATGAAGATAAAGTGAGAGAGGCAGAAAATCATTGAGATTTATAAGATTGATGTCATCCCTACAAGATAGACAGGCTAAAAAAACAAACAACAACTCCGAGGCCGTATAGATCAGGATTACTTTTAGTGTAACAGGTGCAACAATAGAATCTCGCAAGTTTGAATGTGCTTGAATGCACACACACAAGCAAACACAACACCTTACTTTAGTTTCCTGTGAACAAAATATTTTCTTCCTACAGTCTTGGCCCGAGCTCAAGCCCCTCTTATCTGATCCTTGTCTTGATAATGGCATTTCCTCCAGTACTCCAAGGCCATTCTCTCTTCCCTCTCTGCACAGAGGGAGGTTGACACCGAAGACAAGGGTGTTCTTGGATTTCTTTACCCATCTGGCAAAGAATCATTCTGTAGGTCCTGTTGGTTAAACAGTGTCATCTGCAGGGCCCATAAAGCACCTTCTTCGGTCGCAGCCCCTGCTTTTTGGAACCCTTAATTCAGGAAGAAGGTTAAGATGTTCAAATAAATCGGGACTGGCATTTCTATTTCTAAATACGAGTCAGTTGCCAAGCATCTGAGTTTTGATCATGTGACCATGGAGATGTTGCAATGGTTGTAAGTGTGAAAAAAGTCGTAAGTCACTTTTTCCAGTGCCATTGTAACTCTGAACAGTCGCTAAATGAACTGTTGTAAGTCGAGGACTGCCTGTATTCCTCAGGATTTTTCTTTAAGAGTTATCAATCTCCTCTTGAGGACTCCAGTTAAGAGAGACACAGCCATCTCTTCAAGAGCAGCGATAAAGCTGGATAATGGTGGAATTCATCAGCATGGCTTGTCTGGTTTCTGACCTACCATTTTATTTTTCCTCTCTTTTTGTTATTTCATTGTCTTCTTGTAATTGACCTATATATTCTTTGAATCAATACTGGTTCCTAATTTTATGTGTGCATTTATTTTTCTGTCATATTTATAAGGCGGTTTAATTGCAGATGTCTCTGGGCAGCAAAACGACAATAGAAACAAAGCATACTTTAGCAACTTTAATCAAGAAAAAACAAGGTTTTTAACCTTTCAGGTTAGGTTATTAAAACCTTAGTAAGGCCACACCTGGAATACTGCAACCAATTTTGGTGACCACATTACAAAAAAGATGTGGAGACTTTGGAAAAAGTGCAGAGAAGAGCAACTAAGATGATTAAAGGTCTGGAGGCTAAAAGATATGAAGAACAGCTGCAGGATTTGGGTTTGACTAGTCTAAAAAAAAGAAGAATTGGGGTGGCATGATAGCCGTATTCCAGTATTTGAGGGGCTGCCACAAAGAAGAGGGGGTCAACTTATTCTCCAAAGCACCAGAGGACAAGAAACAATAGTTGGAAACTAACCAGGGATGAAGCTCCCACAATTGCCATAGACCAGGGGTCTGTAATAGCACTTAGTCTCTTGCCTCCAACAATCTGGGTCCTCAGTTTACCCAACCTGGAGTCAACCTGGAGCCTGGTGAGATTCGAACTGCCAAATTGCAGTCAGCCGGCAGCCAGCAGAACTAGCCTGCAGTACTGCACTCTAACCACTGTGCCACCACGGCTCTATAATTCACAATCTCCTTGTTTCTAGTCTGGTGCCTTAACCACTAGACCAGGGGTCTGCAACCTTAAACACTCAAAGAACCATTTGGACCCGTTTCCCACAGAAAAGAAAACTCCGGGAGCCACAAAACCTGGGTGGGCGTGGCCAACTTGATGTCACTCACTTCCACCAGTCACATGATCCCCCCTAGCCACGCCTACCCAGCTGGTCATTAGGGCAGAGAACCAGTTATTAAAAAACACCGGGAACCACAAAACCCTTTTGACATCACTCTCTCTCTCTCCCTCTCTCCCCACCTCTCTCTCTCTGTATCTCTCTGTCTCTGCCCTGGCCACTTCTCCATCACCCGCCGTTGCCCTTACCTTCTCAGGCCAGGCGAGGAGTGACTGGGAGGGCAAGAGGCGGGGCCAGCCAGTGGTGGGATCACCCGACAGGGAGCCACAGCAGAGGGCCCAAAGAGCTGCATGCAGCTCCGGAGCCGCAGGTTGCTGACACCTGCCACAAACCCTTCTGGACCAGCTGCATCTTCTACGTGATCTTCAAGGGCAGTCTAATCTATACGCAAGCTGACCAAGATACGAATAAGGAAGGCTTCCCCACGCAGGAACAAGTCCAATGGGAGCACCTGCATTGAAAATGTCTCCTATGATTCTACCTAGATAGCATTTCTCCACGAATGAAGGGTTGTGTGCTAGCAGCATCCCTCAGGAGTCACAGGAAAAACAAACAAACCAAAAAGACAGAAGAAAACTGTAGGGAGCACCCATCTTGGGGATGGCATGGAGACCAAGAGCTGATAGCTCCTATCAAAAAAAAACAAACAAACCCTCTCTGATATACTAACACAGATCTTTGTCAGCATACACACAGGAGGGGAATGTCAAGGGGATTGGAAATTATAAAACTTGGTTCCCAGAGATCAGACCTGTGGGGTTATTTGTAATTGAGCCTTTGTTTTCTACCTCCAAAGCCAACCCTTTACCCAGCTGGTGGCAGGCCCTTGGCAGAGGAATGGCAAACTTTAACCTGGGTGGGCTCAACCATCAACCCAAGTTTTTGGCCAACCGCCAACCAGAAGAATGCTGTTATCCATTCAGTCGTGTCTGACTCTTGGCAATTCTCTGGGCCGGGTCTCTCCACATCTTCCCATCTTGCACTGCTTCTTTGAATTATTCTATGCTCTGGTTGGGGTCTGTTTTGATAGTGTTGTGGCCTGTCGGCCGCTGGCCCCTCCAGCAGCCGAATCAGAGGAGGAGGAGGAGGAGGAGGGGTGGGAATCAGGGTCAGCATCAAGGCAACCTGAGAGCTCCGAGGGGGAAGAGGGAATGGAGCTGACAGAGAGAGAGACAGAGAGAGACGGAGGCGGAGGCTGGGCCGTCTGTCAGCCCTCAGTTGGACACTCAATAACCCCCAGGTCTGGAGGTGGCTGATGAGGAAGAGGAGGAACAGCTGGGTCCAGTGCCAGAGATCAGACAGGTGGGGTTATTTGCAACTCTTGTATTCATGTACAAAAGATGTGGAGACTCTAGAAAGAGTGCAGAGAAGAGCAACAAAGATGATTAGGGGACTGGAGGCTAAAACATATAAAAAACGGTTGCTGGAATTGTGTATGTCTAGTTTGATGAAAAGAAGGACTAGGGGTGACCTGATAGCAGCCTTCCAATAACTCAGGAGCTGCCACAAATGAGAGAGTAAAAGCACAAAAAGACAGGACAAGAAGCGATGGATGGAAACTAATCAAGGAGAGAAGCAATGTAGAACTAAGGAGAAAATTTCCTGACAGTTAGAAAGAATTAACCAGTGGAACAACTTGCCTCCAGAAGTTGTGGGGGCTCCAACATCAGTGGTGGGTTGCTCCCGGTTTGGTCTGGTTCTTGTGAACCGGTAGTAATGGTGGCGGGAGGCTCTGCCCACCCATCCTGACGTCATCACTGACGATCTGCCCGTGCGCAGAAGCAAGCGCGCACGTGAGCAAAGCAAGCGCGTGCTCCCGTTGCGAACTGATAGTAAAGGTAAGTGGAACCCATCCCTGTCCAACATTGGAAGTTTTTAAGAAGAGATCGGATGACCATTTGCGCTGCTGGCTGGGGGATTCTGGGAGTTGAAGTCCACCCATCTTCAAGCTACCAAGGTTGAGAAACACTCGTTTAGGGTTTCCTGCTTGAGCAGGGGGTTGGACTAGAAGACCTCCAAGGTCCCATCCAGCCTATTCTATTCTATTCTATTCTATTCTATTCTATTCTAATTATTTCCATTCCATTCCATTCAATATCTTTCTATTCTATTCTATTCTATTCTATTCTATTCTATTCTATTCTATTCTACTCTACTCTACTCTACTCTACTCTACTCTACTCTACTCTACTCTACTTCTATTCTATTCTATTCTATTCTATTCTATTCTATTCTATTCTATTCTATTCTATTCTACTCTACTCTACTCTACTCTTATTCTATTCTACTCTACTCTACTCTACTCTGTTCTATTCTATTCTACTCTACTCTACTCTACTCTACTCTACTCTTATTCTATTCTACACTACACTACTCTACTCTACTCTACTCTACTCTACTCTTACTTTACTCTTATTCTATTCTATTCTATTCTATTCTACTCTACTCTACTCTACTCTACTCTACTCTACTCTACTCTACTCTACTCTACTCTATTCTTATTCTACTCTACTCTACTCTATTCTACTCTATTCTACTCTATTCTACTCTTCTCTTCTCTTCTCTTCTCTTCTCTTCTCTTCTCTTCTCTTCTCTTCTCTTCTCTTCTCTTCTCTTTCTATTCCTATTCCTATTCCTATTCCTATTCCTATTCCTATTCCTATTCCTATTCCTATTCCTATTCCTATTCTAACCCATAGTACCATTTTTCCTTCTGCCTTTGATGGGTGTTATGCCGAACACTCAACAATTCCCAGGGAGCCGTGCCAGAACAGAAAAGGGGGCAGCCAGTTCAGGAGAGTCCTGGACCCAGCCAGCGCTCACAAAAAAAAAACCCCATCCCAACCTTGCCAGAGAAAAAGGGATTCATATTCTGCCCGTGCTTTTCCCTGAAATTAGCACAGCAAGAAGAAGGGTATCTCTTCTGGCCTTGACTTATTATGGTCTACAGCAGACCCGTCCAATGATATCCACCAAGCAGGAAAGGAGGAGGCAACAGGGAAACGAACGCTTCCTCTTGGGACTCCCTACCTGTCATGAAGCCACGATTAACTACAGCACTGAGGCTTAATTAGGAGCAGAGAAAAACAGGGCTGAACCACAGTTAGGCTGACTCTCAACTTGGCTGAGAAATTCTCCAGCCGCTTCTTCTTTCTTACTCTGTTCTTGAACCCCTCGTTCCATATCTGTGCTTTAACAGTAAACAGAGTTGGAAGGGACCTTGGAGGTCATCGAGTCCAACCCCTTGCTCACGCAGGAGACCTGTACTAGGGATTCGAACTGCCAGCCTTTCTGATCGACAAGCTCAGTGTCTTAGCCACTGAGCCACCTTCAGAGCTCATTCTACTGCAAATATTTCAGAAAAAGGGCAATATTCGTTCTGGTAACAATCTTCTGGGAGAAGATTCCAGTCTCTGCTTCACTTGCTCTTTTTTCTTTCCCTCTAATCTCTCCCCCCCACACTTTTAAAAATGCTATTAGCATGAATGTTTATGCAACCGTCAGTTGCAGGGAGACTGAGGAGGGGCTGGCTTTTTCGGAAACGGCGGCTGCTCAGCTGGAGGAAGAAAGTTTAATTCAACTCAATCCTGGGCTCTTGTGTGGCATGCCAATCCCCTCACTGAGCCATTTTATGCCCACAATGTTCCACAAAAAAAAAATGCCAGGAATGATGGGGAACTTCGTGCTCTACCGCAAGATTGCAGATGTGTGCAGAGGTGGGTTTCAGCAGGTTCTGACCAGTTCTGGAGAACCGGTAGCAGAAATTTTGAGTAGTTCGGAGAACCGGTAGTAAAAATTCTGACTGGCCCCACCCTCATCTATTCTCTGCCTCCCGAGTCCCAGCTGATCGGGAGGAAATGGGGATTTTGCAGTAACCTTCCCCTGGAGTGGGGTGGGGATGGAGATTTTACAGTATCCTTCCCCTGCCATGCCCACCAAGCCATGCCCACCAAGCCCACAGAACCGGTAGTAAAAATTTTTGAAACCCACCACTGGATGTGTGTCCTCCTAGGTTCCAGCCATTGGAAGTCTGCTGAACCCTCCCATCCATGGTTGCCTACCAAAGCCGTTCCACTTAGAGCGAAGAGAAGTTCCAGCTCGATAGCATTTCTTGGCCCTTGTCAGCATTACTGCAAGCACATGTCTTCTTCACCCACAGAGAAACACAGTCGTGGGATTCTCCAGCAATGCTGACCTGAGAACTTTCATATCGGAAGCCACCCTGAGTTAGAGACTGGAGCCACATAGGAAGCCAATTAATTCCATACATAAATTATACGTTGCTTTTGACGGAATGCTCGGATTGTCCTGCATTAACTGGCTTGGGTTTCTCAGCAGGAACCGTCTCTCTCTAAGGGAACAAGACTTCAGACTCCAATGCTGGGGTGTGTACAAGGTGTGGTGAAAAAGAAATCAAGATGGCAGCCCCAAACTGCGACTGAAGGTCCACCTACTTGACTAGAAACCAGATAGTTTCATGGCACCTTAGGGACTCACTTCAGGCCTGCCACCTTCAGTTTTGGGGTTTTGAACTGTAACGGTCTCTCCTTTTTTTGTCTCCTTTTCTATGGGTCTAACGTCTTTTTCAAGGGGGTGGGGAAGAATGTCAGGCCTGCCATCTTCAGCATGCTTCGCTGGCATCCTTCCATAAAATACAAGGGAGAGGGGGAAGCAATTGGGAAAATAAGGATTGGACATGGGAATGTGCAAGAAAGGGGGTGGGGAGGAATGACAGGGTGACAGGAACCCAGAGTGTCAATCTGAAATAAACCGACCAATCAAGGACACACAACCTGAGAACAGAATGTGAAACTACACCAGAGAGGCACCAAACCTCAAAACCATTCCCCAAACATCAAAAACAAATACTATTGGACACTGATGGACTGGTCAAGGGGGGAAAGGGGGGAATTGCAACTTTGCACAAGAATGCTCAGATCCAGCTTTGCTTATGCTATAACTGCTTGACTTTAGTAAAAGAACCTTTCACTTCAAAGAATGGAGTTGAGGGTCTTTCTTTCCTAAACTTCCAAGTTGGGACAAGCCTGACATTAACATTCATCAGCTTTTTGTGTATCATAGCTCTTTCTGTGAGATGTATTTTGAAGTGGTGATCACAAAAACATCTGCAGTGTTGCGAAGGAGAGGCATGCTTTATATCATTATGCAAATATCAGGAACTTATATCCCAACATTAGATGTTTGGCTATAAAGCAGTCATGTACATACTTGTGTCATGGAGTATAATCATGTGATGGTTTTGGCATCACTGAAGATTGCTGAGGAGGCTACAGTCCCCATCATGGTGGACTTCAACTTCTGGAATTCTCAATCAATCCTTCAACTCGAGCCTGGTGGTGCAGTGGACTAAACTACTGTTAAAGTAGTATTTAGCTGCCAGCTGCCTGCAATTACTGCGAGTTCAATTCTCACCAGGCTCAAGGTTGACTCAGCCTTCCATCCTTTCGAGGTAGGTAAAATGAGGACCCGGATTGTGGGGGCAATAAGCTGACTTTGTATAAAATAGAACACCATTGGGGGGGGGCGAAAGCCCTACTAAGCAGGTATATACAAAAGTATGAAGGCTATTGCTTAAAAGCATTGTAAGCCGCCCTGAGTCTCCGGAGAAGGGCGGCATATAAATCAAACTAATAAATAAATAAACTCAATTCTGAAAGTTGACAGCAGCACATCTGGCGCCTACTTAAATCAGGTTGTTTTCAAGGTTCTTTCTCATTTGAATCTTGTCACATCTGGCAAGTTTCTCAATTGATTCCTTCGCATCAGCCAGTGATTTTGTGCAAAAAAATCTGCACGGGATTCACTTACATTTTTGAGCACCCTTCTCGCATAGGTCTGTGCTACAAGTGTTTCTTAACATTGCCACTTTGGGATAATATTGAGGGCATGAGGTGTGCTTCAATTTGCATAGTGTTTCTCAAACTTGACAACTTTACAATGTGTGGCCTTCGGTTCCCAGAATTCCCAAGCTGGGAGAATTCTGGGAACTAAAATCCATACATCTTCAAGTTGCTGAAGCTGAGAATCACTGCTGTAAATGAAGACCACTAGGTCACTTCATTTCAATCCATCATTTCACTTCAATTTCACTTCAGTTCCTAGAATTCCCCAGTCATCGCACATGGGGAATTCTGGGTGTTGAAAGCCACACAGCTGAAAATTGCCAAATCTGAGAAACAGAGGCACAAATGTTTGAGGAAAAAAAAAAACTAGTGAAATGAACATGAAAAAAAAATCAGAATTAATGTTTATCCCCCCCCCTCTCAACCCGATTCCAAATCTTCAAGGAAACACAGTTGGATGGGGAAAACATCTATTGCTGCAAACATCTGCAGAAGGAAGCCTGGCATAAAATACTAGAGTTGGTTGCCCAGAATTAGATGTTGAGACTTTGGAAAAAGTGCAGAGAAGAGCAACCAAGATGATTAAAGGCCTGGAGACTAAAACATATGAAAAACCGTTGCAGGATTTAGGTATGGCTAGTCTAGAGGAAAGAAGACTGGTGGTGGGGGGGAACACATGATAGTTCCACAGTGTTCCAGCATTTGAGGGGCTGCCACAAAGAAGAGGAGCTCAACTTATTTTCCAGAACACCAGCAGGCAAGACAAGAAACAATGGATGGAAAGTAATCAAGGAGAGAAACAACCTGGAATTAAGAAGAAACTTCCTAACAGTGAGAACAATTAACCAGTGGAACAGCTTGCCACCAGAAATCATGGGTGCTCCATCACTGGAGGCTTTTAAGAAGAAACTGGACAGTGACTTGTCTGAGATGGTATGGGGTCTCCTGCTTGGGCAGTGGGTTGGAGTAGAACAGAGGTCTTTAAACTTGGCAGCTTTAAGACTTGTGGACTTCAACTCCCAGAATTCTCCGAAGTTGAACTTGGCAGCCTTAAGACTTGTGGACTTCAACTCCCAGAATTCGGAGAATTCTGGGAGTTGAAGTCCACAAGTCTTAAAGCTGCCAAGTTTGAAGACCTCTGGACTAGAAGACCTTCAAGGTCCCTTCCAGCTTTCTTTTGATTGAATAGGAAGCCAATCCTTCTCCAGGGCTCCAATGCCAAACGTAGATAGACCCAGTCCCTGAGGAGACCAACATCTGCTTGCATGCAGTACTGTTTCCGGCAAGTCCACTCCCTTAGCCTGGCCACCTCTGGTCCTTTGAAAGGACCCCCTTCTTAAAAGGAAACACCCTTCAACCGGCTGTCTGCAAGCCAAGCCTCAATCAGGGACTTCAAAGGCCAGGCCAGCTGCCAGCTGCCACCTGCCTGGCTCAGAGGAACTTCCCAGAAGATGCTTCCCGTGGGATCTAGCAGCAAACACGGTCCGTCCTCACGGAGGAGGTTTCCTTCCCTCTCGTTAGGAGCTAGCCATGAGGCTGGTTCAGCTTTCGGAGAGCGCTGGTTCAGCAAACAGAGTCTGGGAAAGAGCATTCCGGGCTCGGGATATTGCACACCTGGGTGAATAAAGAGTGAGCTGGGAGGACCTGAGAGAAATTTTGCCTTAGGTAAGCGGCCCTGGGTGTCTCCGCTCTCCCCCTCAACTCCCTTGGGAGCCTCTCTTCCCTTGCGACTCAGGAATTTAAAGAGCCTGTAGTACAGTGGACTAAAGCACTGTTATTAACATCTGCTGCTTGCAATTACTGCAAGTTCAAATCTCACCAGGCTCAAGAGTTGGAAGGGACCTTGGAGTTCTTCTATCTAGTCCAATTCCCTGCTCAAGCAGGAGACCCCGTCCCATTTCAGACAGATGGTTGTGCAAACCTCCAGAAGTGGAGCATTCGCAACTTCTGGAGGCCAGTCGTTCCACTAATTAATTGTCTCCACTGTTAGGAAGTTTCTCCTTAATTCCAGGTTGCTTGTCTCCTTGATTAACTTCCATCCATTGCTTCTTGTCCTGCCTTTGGGTGCTTTGGAGAATAGGTTGACCCCTTCTTCTTTGGGGCAGCCCCTTAGATATTGGAACACTGCTATCATATCTCCCCTAGTCCTTCTTTTCATGAAACTAGACATACCCAATTCCAGCAACCGTTCTTTATATGTTTTAGCCTCCAGTCCCCTAATCGTCTTTGTTAGATGTGTGTGTGTGTGTGTGTGTGTGTGTGTGTGTGTATGTGTGTATCTATTTTCTTACTTTTTTCTTCCTTTTCGTAGGTTTTATGTGTGTTTTTCTTTTAGCCAGGTTTCTCCTACATAACCAAGATTTTTCTTTCTGGGTGGTTGTGGGTGTGGCTTACTGATGATGGCTAACGAGCCAGAAATAGATCTATATAAGTCTCTCACTAGGCAGCATAGGGCAGCATAGGGCCTGCTGGCTGCCAGAAGAAAAAAGCCCAGAATCGAGTGGATGTGACTCCATTGAGCTATATATATATAGAGTCTACTCCAACATTTGGGAGGGGGCATTCCCACATGTTGGGTGAAAGATATAGATATATATATATATACTGCTCAAAAAAAATAAAGGGAACACAAGCAGAAGACATCCGAGATCTGAATGAATGAAATAGCCTTATTAAATACTTTGTTCTTTACATACAGTAGTTTATACACTGCTCAAACAACTAAAGGGAACACAAAACTACTGTATGTAACGAACAAAGTATTTAATAAGGCTGTTTCATTCATTCAGATCTCGGATGTCTTCTGTTTGTGTTGTATTAAATTTATATTTACTGACAAAGAAATAAAGGGAGAATTTATTTCGAATCCTGGATGGAATACTGAAATCTTAGAGGGATGATCTGCATCCTATCTTTACTCGTGAACCGTCTATCACCATAATGGAAAGACTGATCGATATTCTAAGTTCTAAAGCTGTGTTTAAAAACGGAGCTGCCCTTTTTTTTCCAAGGTGAAGTCTTCTTGTTTTGATTTCCCTTTGAGGTTTCTTTCCCCCCCCCCCGTTTTTTGTGTACTAAAGCAATACTTGGGGGAAAAAAAACACCTGCTTCTCTTCACTACTGTAGAAAGTTAGCACCCACCCCTCTCCTAGAAGAATGAAATATTTTGAGAAACATTAAAAAGACAGACTATTATATTTCCCTGGATGAAAAATGGAGGAACATGCTCTTAAGAGACAGAAAGCAGCCCCCACCTTCCTTAATAGCCCACAGCGGATGTCAGCACTTAAGAGATAAAGAGATAGCTAGCTCTATTCATAAGCAAATACCCTCACTCAAGATCCAAACCAGGACAAAGCCATTAAGCCATAATAGGAATTGCCCAACACCGTTTCAGAACACAATTCCCTTCATTGCATCATTTCAGTTGCACCACCACCCCAGCAAACTTCAACCAAACCTGGGAGCTCAGACAACCTACAGAGCCAGCTATGATCCCTACATAACCCTTACAACAGCCAATAGAATACATGTTCTTGCACAGGAACAGGAAGCTCAAGTGCAGAGCCCAGAGAAGGTATAACACACACACACCCCACTCTCAGCTCCATGTTATCAGTTACCCAGAGCCATATGTGGTTCTACTTCATCATTAAACCCTCTTTCCAATCAGCCTCCATGTTTCCAGTGTCTTTCTCCCGGCTTGGAACTGAACTCTGGATATTTCTTCCAACACTGCCATCAAAATGTAGCTTGGAATTTGGAAGCTGAATCTGGTGATTTTCCAATGGCACTGGAATCTATAAATCTATTGGTGGGATTCCTCCCCAGCACAACTGCAAAAAATTTTGAGAACCTGAATTCAATGTGGATTAAAACTGAGTAACCAAGCTTTTTTCCCCCGTTACCAATTCTACGCCACGAATCTTCCCTGATCATTTTTTTTTTCTATCTCAGGTGCCACCAATATTTTCCTCTGCCAGTCTGCCATATCGGGGAGAAGAGGGCCATTGATTTCCTAATTTATTTTGGTTTGGCAAGCCCTCCTTTACAGCAATAATGGGCATACTTTCCCGCACGACTGAAGTGCCTCTCAGAATCCCTTAAATATCGTAAGAGTTGTTATTAACCATAGCGGAGGTGAAATGTTAATTGCCCCGTTCTCAACACCCTAATATAATCAGAATTCAGGCCATAAAGATAGGAAGATGAATAAAACTCCATCAATCGCATGACTCAACCACTACCACTGCACATCTTGTTAATTTCTATATATGTCAGCTTTAAACGGTGTTTTATGCAAGTCTGTAAAAGAGGTAAAATGCTGAACCTGCTGCGTTGGCTGAAAAAACAGATAAAAATCTAAGGGCACCAACTTGGGCTAAGGAAATCAATTCAACGTAGAATAAAGGTTGATCCTATGCTATGTGCTCTCGTGTTAAAAATCAATATATTTTTTTTGAAAAATGCCCTTCTTCCTCCCAGGCACCTAACTGGGTCAGCGGGAAGGTTAATGTGCTGTGGGGACTTTAAACAGCAGTCGGTTAACGAAGACAACCAATCACAGTGCATTCGAATTCGATGCAATCCTAAACAAACTCTCATCTCGCACCGGATGAAGCCAACTTCAGCCAGTTAAGTAGGAGCATCGAAGCCCACCTCAAGTTGATTCATTTGCCCACTGAGCTCTCCACCTTCTCCAAAGCACCTGTGGGCAAGACAAGAAGTAACAGAGTAATAGAGCTGGAAGGGACCTTGGAGGTCATCTAGTTCAACCCCCTGCTCCCACAGACCTGCATTAGGGATTCGAACTGCCAAACTGCCAACCTTTCTGATCGACGAGCTCAGTGTCTTAGCCACTGAGCCACCTAGTCAAAACCTGATAAGTAACGGGTGGAAGCTTATCAAGGAAAGGTCCAACCTCGAATTAAGGAGAAGCTTCATGACAGTGAGAACAATTCATCATTGGAACGGCTGGCCTCTGGAAGTGGTGGGTGCTCCCTCATTGGAGGCTTTCAAGAAGAAAATGGACAGCCATTTGTTCAGAATGGGGCTCGCTAGGGATCGCTGCCTTAAAAGAGTGAGGAAAATGAAGAGCCTCGGTGGTGCAGCAGACTAAAGTGCTGTTAAGTGCTAGCACTTAGCTGCCAGCTGCCTGCAATTAGTGCAAGTTCGAATCTCACCAGGCACAAGGTAGCCCTTCTATCATAGAACTCACTGACAAACACTGATTGGCTGCTTAGTTTGAATTACTGTGGCTTGCCAGCCAATGGGGCTGGTACTGTTCTGACGTCAGACTTGATGGGTGCAGAATTCTGAGAGTTGAAATCCACCTTAAAGTTGTCAAGGTTGAGAAACAGTGTTATAGTGCAGGGGAGTCCAAGCTGGCTGGAGAATTCTGGGAGTTGAAGTCCTCCAGGCTTAAAGTTGCCAAGATGAGAGACCCCAGTTATAGTGGATGTGTGGCACTACCACACCTTAATAAATCTGCACCACCATCATATTTAATATTTCTGCAGCAGAGGTCAAAATGCAAACAGCTACTGTGGACAGCTGCATTCTAGCAACTTGGCTGACACTTTGGGCTAAACCAGGGGTCAGCAACCTGCAGCTCTGGAGCCGCATGTGGCTCTTTCATCCCTCTGCTGCGGCTCCCTGTCGCAGGTCGGCTCCACAATTGATAGGGCTTTCGGTTAGGACAGGTAGAGGAAAAAGGACGCCACGCTAGGAGGAGACTCTATGGTGGGGGAAGTGGACTTCTGGTCAGCAGAGGAAAAAGGATGCCGCACTAAGAGGAGTGTCTGTGGTGGGGGAACTGGACTTCCGATCGGCTCCAGAATTGAATGGGGGGACTTCCGGTTAGGACCTTTGTGGCTCTTTCGAGTGTTTAAGGTTGCCGATTCCTGGGCTAAACCACAATGGACTTTTCTTTGGTTTTAGATGCAGGTCTTTTTTTTTTTTATAATATACTTTATTGATTTTAAAATTTTTTAAAAAACATCAAATCCCTGTTAACATCTGAGGTGTCGTGTAATTACATATTTACATTATATACATATCGAGTACATTCGAATCTACCATTATTGAAAATAAACGTAACCTTACAATCTCATTCTATTATTCCACCATTTGTACCACCTTTCCCATACTGCATTGAATTTTGAGTTCATATCATTATTAAGATCACTAGTTAATTTTGCCATTTCTGCGCATTCTAAAATTTTGTTTATTAGTATTACCTCTGGAGGAATTAATTTATCCTTCCAGTATTTTGCAAAAATTAATCTGGCCGCTGTTGTAACATGTATTATAAGATGTATCTTATCTTTAGAAAATCCATCTCCAATCATTCCTAATAAAAAGATTTCAGGGGATAATTCTATTTCTTCTTCCACTATTTCTCGTAACCAGTTTCGTATTTTTGTCCAAAACTTTTTTATCTCGGGGCAGGACCACCACATATGATAGTTTCAGGTCTTGCACCTGTCTGGCCAAATTGCTCCCTTTCTTACCCTTTAAACTCACAAAAAAACAGACAAAATCTCAACTGTCCACATCTTACAAGTGGTGAGGTGAACTAAAGATAATGTGGTCTATGGAGATTCTCAGTCCTCCAGGTCATGGTTGTCCCAAAGGTGCTTTTTTTCAAGAAGCAACTGGACTTTCTGGTTTTTCTTTAAAGACATTTCACTTCTCCTCCAAGAAGCTTCTTCAGCTCTGACTGAATGGTGGGGAAGAGCAGAAGAAGCTTCTTGGATGAGAAGCGAAACATCTTCAAAGAAAAACCAGAAAGTCCAGTTTGCCTCTTGGGGGAAAAAAAGCGCCTTTGGGACACAAATAAGGCGCTGGAGATTCTATGGAGCCTGAAGATTTCTCACTTGTTTTGAATTCAGTCCTTGTCATTTTTGTTTCTACAAGCCACCAACATGACTTATGACCACAATGAAGCCCAATTGTTCAGTGAATGTTGTCCCATTTTCAGAGGTGGGTTTCAGCAGGTTCTGACCAGTTCTGGAGAACCGGTAGAGGAAATTTTGAGTAGTTCGGAGAACCGGTAGTAAAAATTCTGACTGGCCCCGCCCCCATCTATTCCCTGCCTCCCAAGTCCCAGCTGATCGGGAGGAAATGGGGATTTTGCAGTAACCTTCCCCTGCCACGCCCACTAAGCCATGCCCACCAAGCCACGCCCACAGAACCAGTAGTAAACATTTTTGAAACCCACCACTGCCCATTTTACATCCTTTCTTGCCACAGTTAAATGAATCACCGCAGTTGTTAAGTTAGGAACTTGGTTGTTAAGTGAATCCGGCTTCCCCATTGACTTTACTTGTCAGAAGTTTGCAAAAGGTAATCACATGACCCTGGGACACTGCAACTGTCATAAGTACATGCCAGTTGCCAAGCCTCTGAATTTTGATCACATGAACACAAGGGATGCTGCAATAGTCGTTAAGTGTGTAAAACGGTCAGAGGTCACTTCTTTCAGTGCCATTGTAACTTTGAATTGCCACTAAATGAATGAACGGTTGTTAAGTCGAGGACCACCTCTACAACCACGCAATCTCCAAATTCAAATTCCCCATGAAATCACATTTAAGGAAATCGCAAAGATTCAGTCTGATTTCACTTCACTGGGTTTTTCCTGAAGACGAAGCAGATTAACAGAGTTGGAAGGGGCCTTGTTGGAAGGGACCTTGTAGGTCATCTAGTCCAACCCCCCCCCCGAAGACCCTACACCATTTCTGAAAAATGGCAGTCCAGTCTCTTCTTGAAAGCTTCCAGTGATGAAGCTCCCACAACTTCCAAAGGCAACTTCTGTTCCATGGGTGGATTGTTCTCACTGTCAGAAAATTCTCCTTATTTCCAGGTTGAATCTCTCTTGTTTGGTTTCAATCCATTATTCCTAGTCTGGCTTTCGGGTGCTTTGGAAAAGAGCTCGGCCCCCTTCCTCCTCTCTGTGGCAGCCCCTCAAATATTGGAAGATGGCTATCCTGTCTCCCCTGGTCCTTCTCTTCACTAGACTAGCCCTGCCCAGTTCCTGCAACCATTCATCGTATGTTTTAGCCTCCAGCCCCCTAATCATCCTGGTTGCTCTTCTCTGCACTCTTTCCAGATATCTGGCTCATGATATCTGAGAGAAACATATTCAAGGGAAGGAGCACTTCCCTTGCCTTAATCCATTTAAGCCTTGAAATGCTCTAAACATGTCCTTCCCCCAAAAAAAGAAATAATCAGCAAAATGCCAAACACTTCACATTGATCCTCACCGCTCCTATAGAAGGCAGACAGAAGCAAATATTCCGATATTTTCATCCTGTGGTTTTTGCTGATGGGCTTAAACCGAAACACGTTTGCTGGCTTTGGAAATCGCACGTTCTTCGAAAACCACTCGGAAAGGACAAAGCTTCTTCTAAACGGTGCTGGCATTCCCCCTGTGGTTAAAACGTTCTCCCTTCTTATTATTTGTATCATCGCAGATAGAGTTTTAGGAACGTTGCCAAGGGCGGCCTCCCATAAACTTTGCATCCTTGCTTTAAAAGCATCAGCAAGTCATTTCCTAGGGCAGCATTGTTCAGTGTAACCCCTGATGCAGCTGGCTGGGAATCCTAGAGTTGTATGCCGGTCTGGCTAAGGCTGCCCTTTGGTAAAATAACCATGCACGGGGAGCTATGCGCACGCTTTCCTTTTTCCATGTTGGAAAGCAACAAAATGCACGTAAGAGGAAGCATTGCGATGAAGACAGATGGACCTTCCTTCCTGACAGTGCTGCCAAATGCCGAGCCTCCCAAAACTGGAGCACTGCCCTGGATTTGGAGAAGGACCCCTGGAGGCCTAAGGGCTAATGGAGCAGAAGTTGCATTTAACAGAGGGATACAATCAAGATCTAGGGAGGTACTAACACCACTCTATAAAGCCTTAGTACGACCACACCTAGAATACTGCATTCAGTTTTGGTCCCCACACTATAAAAAAGATGTTGAGACTCTAGAAAAAGTGCAGAGAAGAGCAACCAGGATGATTGGGGGACTGGAGACTAAAACATAGGATGAACGGTTGCAGGAACTGGGCCTGGCTAGTCTAGTGAAGAGAAGGACTAGAGGAGACATGATAGCAGTCTTCCAGTATTTGAGGGGCTGCCCCAGAGAGGAAACTCTTTTCCAAGGCACCTGAAGGCCAGACAAGGAATAATGTATGGAAACTGATCCAGGACAGATTCAACCTAGAAGTAAGGAGAAACTTTCTGACAGTGAGAACCATCAACCCATGGAACATAACTTGCCTTCAGAAATTGTGGGAGCTTCATCACTGGAAGCTTTCAAGAAGAGACTGGATTGCCATCTGTCAGAAATGGTGTAGGGCCCCCTGCTTGGGTGGGAGGTTGGACTAGATGACCTACAAGGTCCCTTCCAATTGTTAATCTAATCTAAAGCCAGAGCCACACAGGATCAGCGTGCTTTGACAAGAGCGCCCTAGGCTGTGCTTCAGTGGTTCTCTCCAGAGAGAGAACATGAGTGAGGCACCAGAGCCTGGTGGCGCAGCAGACTAATAGCCTGTTATTAACATTCAGCTGCCTGCAATTACTGCAAGTTCAATTCTCACCAGGCTCAAGGTTGCCTCAGCCTTCCATCCTTCCTGGGGTAGGTAAAATGAGGACCCGGATTGTGGGGGCAATAAGCTGACTTTGCATAAATATACAAAAAAGTATGAAGGCTATTGCTTAATGCACTGTAAGACGCCCTGAGTCTCCGGAGAAGGGCGGCATATAAATCAAATTAAAAAAAAAAAAAAATGGAAACTTGTTTTCTGGATGTGGATTGGCCAGCAGGTGGATTGACCAACTTGGGCCAATCGGTTTAATTCAGGTGCGCAAAGGGGATGCCTATCCAAAGCAAAATCTCTCTAGAGTCGCCCAATTATCTCTGCCACCACCAGAAAACAGAGGCACCAAGCGGACCTCCACAACCTCTCTCTCATTTCCTATTTCCCACACCAAACAACTGTGCGGACAAGGACACACACACACACACACACACACACACACACACACACACACAAGGCCCACTCTTGCTCCCCAGAACATGTATCTTGTCTCCTACACGGTGGATAGCACTTTGCTTTTATGATTAGCAAAGACATCAAGCTTTCGGCCCTGTGATTGTGTCTGATCTCCATTTAAAACCATCTCAGCTAGTAGCCATAACTGTAAGGTACTCCTTACCATAGGGACACGGTGGCTCAGTGGCTAAGATGCTGAACTTGTCAAACGAAAGTTCGGCAGTTCAGTGGTTCGAATCCCTCGTGCCGCGTAACGGGGTGAGCTCCTCTTACTTGTCCCAGCTTCTGCCAACCTAGCAGTTCGAAAGCAGGTAAAAAATGCAAGTAGAAAAATAGGGACCACCTTTGGTGGGAAGGTAACCGCGTTCCGTGTGCCTTTGGCGTTGAGTCATGCTGGTCACATGACCACGGAGACGTCTTCGGACAGCGCTGGCTCTTTAAGCTGGTTCAAGGCCAGTTTGCATAGTATTTTTTCATCCTCCCCCATAGGCACGCACCGGATGCAAGATAATTTCTTCTCCATCAATTGTCTTCCAGTCCATGGCCACAAGCAGAAACATGAATGCGGGAGCTAGCAGATTGCGAAGGCAGCTGGTGGCAATTTTTGCAGTCACAGCAACACACTCTTACAATGGGAGAAATTGTTGCTGAGTTCATGTGGGACTCACTGCTGCCAGCCGGGCTGCTGTTTGATCAACTGGTCGGCTGCAGAATATAAGCAGTCTCTGGCCTCAGCAAGAAGGCCACGGAAGAGCCGTGACGGCACTGGGGTTAGAACTTATGACCGTTTTTCACACTTATGACCTTTGCAAGAGCCCCATGACCATGTGATCAAAATTCAGAGGCTTGGCAACTGACTCATACTTATGGCAGTTGCTGTGTTATGTCCCAAGCTCATGTGATCCCCTTTTGAAAAGCAAAATCAATGAGGAAGCCAGATTCCCTTAACAGCCGTGGTACTAACTTATCAACTGCAGGGATTCAATGAACAACTAGGGCAAGGAATGTTGCAAAATGGAGCAAAACTCACTTAACAAATGTCTCAATAACAGAATGTTTGGGTTCCATTGCAGACGTAAATCAAGGACTACCTGTAGAAGGTTTTCCTCCCTCACCAGAGGTTGTTGAGAAAATATTGGACAATTATTTGTCCGGCATAGTATAACCTCTCCTCTAGACCTCTAGAATCGCTTCCAGCCCTCTGATTCAAACGTATGTAATTCGATGTACTTCCTCTGCCCTTTTTGTCTTTGCCATTAAATTCTCTTGGAATTGTTGAATCAACCTCTTTTTTTTTTTTTTGCTTTAATTTATATGCCGCCCTTCTCCGGAGACTCAGGGCGTCTTACAATGTGTTAAGCAATAGCCTTCATATTTTTGTATATTTATACAAAGTCAGCTTATTGCCACCACAATCCGGGTCCTCATTTTACCTACCTTGGAAAGGATGGAAGGCTGAGTCAACCTTGAGCCTGGCGAGATTTGAACTGGCAGTAATTGCAGGCAGCAGATGTTAATAACAGTGCTTTAGTCTGCTGTGCTACCAGAACTTCAATGTCTTCAACTGTGGTGGAAACTGACATCAGTAGAAGACATTGGAGGACCCATGTCAGTCTACAATGGAAAAAAGAATGCAGGAGTTTGGTAGCATCTTTTTCGACGAATCAATTTTATTAACAGCCACCAGACCTCTTCTGATCCCTCAAAAGAAGAAGCAACAGCTGATCCTGAATTTATTGGTTGGAGTAGTTAAAAGGGCCTTTTAGTTTGCTCAATCAATCAATCAATCAGAATAGAACTAAAGGGACCTGGGGGGGGGGGTCTTTTAGTTCAACCCCTTGCTCAAACAGGAGATCCTATACCAGTGATGGCTAACTGTTTCGGCACTGAGTACCGAAAGCGCACGCACACACCCATAATGCATTGCATGTGCAACCCCCACATGCCCTGCCCCGGTGCATGCATCCCCATGTGCACTCTGCTCCCACGCATGCACACGCATCTCCCGCATGTGCCCCATCCAGCGTGCATACGCGGTAGAGACCCAAAAACCAGTTGGCTGGTGGTAGGTGCACGCGCATGCGCGGCAGAGCTGAGCTGGGGTGACGGCTCGCATGCCCACAGAGAGGGCTCTGCATGCCACCTGTGACACGCGTGCCATAGGTTCACCATCACAGCCCTATTCCATTTCAGACAAGTGGCTGGCCAGCCTCTTCTTAAAAACCTCCAGTGATGAAGCACCTACAACTTCCAAAGGCCAACTGTTCCACTGGTTGATTGTCCTCACTGTTAGGAAGTTTCTCCTCAATTCCAGGTTGCTTTTCTCCTTGATTAGTTTCCATCCATTTCTTTCTCATTCATTCATTCATTCATTCATTCCGCAAATTTATATGGCTGCCCTGCTTATAAGGGCTGGCCAATTCCCAGTTGACATCTAAGTACAGTACAAGGTGTGGATTGTCCTCTTTAACACCCTACATGGCGCCAGACCTGGGTATCTTCAGGGCCAATTTTTCCAAGTAGACTCTACACCAGAGGTCTTCAAACTTGGCAGCTTTAAGACTTGTGGACTTCAACTGGCTGGAGAATTCTGGGAGTTGAAGTCCACAAGTCTTAAAGCTGTCAAGTTTGAAGACCTCTGCTCTATACAATTGGTAAAATCTAGCATGGAATCTACTCTTTGGATCCCAATTTTAAGTACATAAGGGCCGTCCATTTCCATCGTACTCCTTCAGATTAGCACCCATTGTGCTCGACACCCAGAAAAGCTGCTAAGATTAGACTTTGTGAGAAGGCCTTCAGGGGTTGAAAGGATGGAGGCATCCTGTGATTTTTTAAAAAAACTGATATTCCTCATTGGAGTAGCCTGTAGTCGGTTATCGTTTATGATAAGACAATCTTTATTGTCACTTTTTTTTTTGTCACACTGGGCACACATTAAAAAATGAAATTCTGATGCCCACTCTCCAAAGAATGTGTTATGTGTGTATATACATACACATATACTGTACATACATGCTCATATACATATGCTATATACCCTGTTTCCCCGAAAATAAGACATCCCTTGATAATAAGCCCTCCCAAAAATATTTAACCACATACGCAGTCGATCCCCGCCATTTCCTCTGGTTTCCTCCACGCACCCCAAAATAATAAGGCCTCCCCGAAAATAAGGCCAACCGCTTATTTCAGGGTTCAAAAAAATATAAGACAGGGTCTTATTTTTGGGGAAACACAGTATATAGATATAGATATAGATATAGATATAGATATAGATATAGATATAGATATAGATATAGATATAGATATAGATATAGATATCTGTATGTAGTCTTTGGTTATTCGGGTTTTCTCCCGCGTAAAATTGGAGGTGTCTTGGCAGAAAGCAGAAAGCAGACTCAGAAAGCACATGCAGAAAGCAGACTCAAACCCACACTGATGATCAGGCACAACCACGGACCAGAAGCCAGACCACAGCTGCATCATTAGCTACTTTAAACCCCTTCAATCCATACATGAAGCAGACTGACACCCAACATGAAGAGATGGCACGGCCATGAACACGAAGCCAAACAACAGCAACACAGCTCACCAGCTCAAATCCCCCTGCTACTCAGACTAACCCGAGCACAACCAAGCCCCCACCTAAACAGAACACACACCCAGTCAATCAGAGCACAGCCAAACCCCCATCTAATCAGAGCACAGCCAAACCCCCAACCAATCAGAACACACCTCCACCCAATCAGAACACAGCCAAGCTCCCACCCAATCAGTTCACACCCCCACAGGCAGTTAAAAGGAAGAAACAGCTGCGATCACACACATTGCTCCTAGAAGCACGAAGCCAAGAACACCAGCCTGAAGATGACGAATGAGACTTCGTCGAAACGTTGCCAAGACACCTCCAACTTTACACGGGAGAAAACCCGAATAACCCGAATATATATATATATATATATATATATATATATATATATATATGCATATTCTTTAGCCAGGTTTATATATATATACTTACTTCTTTGTAGGATTTATGTGTGTTTTTCCTCTAGCCAGGTTTTTCCTACGTAATCAGGTTTTTCTGCAGCCCTAGCTCAGTAGAATCACATCCACTCGATTCTGGGCTTTTTTGTTTTCTGGCAGCCAGCAAGTTCCTGCTGCCAGGTGAGAGATTTATATAGATCTATTTCTAGCTCGTTAGCCTTCATCAGTAAGCCACACCCACATCTCATGTATCATATATATATATATATACATACACACCTCATATATATATACACATATGTGTATATATATATATATATATATATATATATATATATATATATATATATACATACATACACACATCTCATATATATATACACATACACACACACACACATTAATCACAATTTAGCTTAATTTAATTTAATTTTTCTGGTTTACTGGATGCCGCTTAGAATCGTCCATGATGGAAGTGACCTATGAGCCTAAATAAATAAATATATTCGCACCTGAACTAATGAGAGACTAGATTAAAGGAACTTTAATTTATGGCACGTATCTGAATTTTTCAATGATATAACACATGTATCAAAAACTATGCTTCAGATGAAAGTGATTCCCCACAATACATTTGTTTGAGGTCATTATATGCAAAAAGGCATTTAACCACCATCACAACCTCATAAAATTGTTCACAAAGGCAAGGGAGCTTTGGTGCCTACAACATCCACTCGAATTTCTGCTCAAACGTCCCAATTTGTGTAGCATTGTGTGTGAGTTGAGCAGCCATATGAATTTGATGAATGAATGAATGAATGAACGGCTGTAGAAAATCTACAATTTTGTGTTTGAAATTTTGCAGAAAGGGAAAGAGACAGATCTTTCCTACAATAGAAGACACAATAGGAGACAAACGGTAGGAAATGACCAGCTGAGCCGGAGGGAGGGGTCAAACACATCATCGGTCTCGAGTCCCTTCACACCCAGAAGAGATCTAAGTCTGCCCACCTTGAATTCCATTGATTCTGATCTCCCACCAATTTGCTTGGGCCGTTAGTAGTTCAGATTCTTGTAGAGACCTTAAAGTTGCAATTAATCTTTATACCCATTTGGAACAGCCTGCATCTCCTGATTTTCCTGGCGCCTGACGCAAAATTTGAGATCACCTCCTGATATGCACAGAAGCAATCACCGACTGCTATTATGGGTAACAAGGGTAGAATTGTCTGGTCCTCACCAGGGTACCTGGGGATTATTGGCATCGTCCTTGACACCCACCAAGCTCCCTGACTTATGTAATTTTATTGTTTCAATTCTTTTAATTAAAATGAGCAGGAAGCTACCATCCTCCAAGTCTCATAAATATTTGTCTTGTCTCTAAGCCCCTCGCAGACCTTAGAAAGTAAAAATATGAGTGACTGCAGGCCAGCACTTTGGTTATCTTGTGGGAGATGGCCATTCTCATCCTAACAGCCATTTTGTGAGAGTGCTCACAGGATACTCTCAAATCTCTAATGTATCTATTGGCTCCAAACAGTTGTGGAGCCTCTGACCATTCCATACTGATTCTGGTGACACACCAAAAGTTCAGTATCTTGAGAGATGCGGTATCTATGCAGAAAACTTTTTATCAAATGTGGGGTCTTTGGTGGAAGCAGCTTTGGTTGAGATGATGGCAACCTTGTTGTCTTCCTATCGAAGAGACCCTGAGCACTTTGATATCTCCCCAAAGAACAGATCTCAATGGCTTTCAACCATCCACAAAAGAGCCAGGACAGCAACGGAGACCATCACCTGGGCCTTTCAAGATGTTGCTCATCTTGCTATCCAAAAGATGATGATCTACCAACAACACCCAATCTTACTTCCCTCTAACTGGGAAAGGTTCAAACAGTCAAAATAACACGCGTCCATCGCATATTTCAATGCCTCTAGCTACAAATCCCAATTTACTTAATTTATATTTCTTGATATGAATCAGGAGACGGGACGTCTTGCAGCAGAGAGGTAAGGTGGGAAGAGAAAGGCAGAAGCTGGGCCTGCTGTGGCCACCCATATGACCTCCTGTGGGGCTTTGAGGTTTTTCTGCAACCAACAAAACAGTTCCAAATGGCCCTTCCTTCTCAAGGGTCTGGCCAAAACTGGATCCCTTCACCGGAACCAAAAACTTAAGTCAGCTTTTCCCAAACTGGGTGCCTCCAACTGCTTGAGACTACATTTCCCAGAATTCCTTTGACCATGCCAACTGGAACTTCTGACAGCTATGACCCTAACCCTGTGATGGCGAACCTATGGCACGCGTGCCACAGGTGGCACGCGGAGCCGTATCTGTGGGCACACAAGGGTTGCCCTAGCTGAGCTCCAACACGCATGTGTGCACTGGCCACCTGATTTTCAGCCCTTCCAGGCCCACCGGACGTCAGGAAACGGGCTATTTCCAGCCTCCGGAGGGCCACAAGGGGGGTTGGGAAGGCAGTTTTTGCCCTCCCCAGGCTCCTAGAAAGCCTCTGGAGCCTAGGGAGGGTGAAAAATGGGCCCACTGTTCCATCACTTGCCAAAAGCTGGGAGAGCAGGCGGGGGTCACGCCCGCCCGCCCGCAAATCCCCCGCGCTCCCCCCATTTTAGCATGCGACAGCAAAAAGGTTAGCTGTCACTGCCCTAAGCATTGTAAGGGACCAGCTGGAAGAAAGCTGGCCTGTGAGTGATCATTAATACAATGGATGGGAATCCTGCAGGGTGCAGAGTCAGTGCTCAAGGATCCTTTTGAAAGCACCTACCCAAGGACAGAGAAACAGAAGTTTCCATCATGCTCCTTGACCCAACCATTGTTGCCCAACATGTCTGCACCCCCAACTTTTCTGCATCCTTTACAAAGATGGTTTCTTGGTTCTGTTGTCTTTTTGAAACCTCTAACAATATTGGATACAGGCCAGGGGACAGATTGAAGGCAGTACTAAAATATTTATTGCAAAGGAAAAATGTGGACTGCTTTTTTTATTTTCCATGGCGGAGAAAATAACACTCGGTTAAGAATGAGAAAAGGAGGTGTTGGCTTCCACGAAAGATGTTGCTGGATGCCAGGGGCAGCTCAGAGGCTCCCAAGTCCAGGTCCAGAGTCATTTAGCAAGAACCCAGATGGGGAAGCAATCTTGCTGGGCTTTGGGCTGGCATCCTGAAGGATCTGCCTGGAGGCAGCCACTGTAAGAGGACAGCTGTGTTAAGTCGGTGGTAGCAACAAACCAGAAGGAACGTCTTTTCTGATTCAATGTTTTTACGAAGAGGCAACATTCTGTACCTCAAAGAACGCTGCTCCCTTCTAAGAACGTTTGCCAGTTGCAAAAGCTGCCACCTGACCCCTTTCTGAAGGAATGCAGCCCTGTTGAGAGATTCTGCATCTCTCAACAGCCTCTCCGCTTGTATTCAAATCTTTTGCATTACTGCACAAATCTCGCTCCACCGATTTCAAAAGCACAGGAAAGCAGTTTAGAACCAGAGTCCCCCCAAGGCATCTCTTTATCAAACAATATCTGAGGGCTGAGGGTGGGGAAACCCTTCCCCCTTCTTGCAGCCGATGCCATAGATAACAAAATAAAATAATGAGCCCGCTACCAATTTCCTCCGAGCCACACAATCGGAAAGATTTGCCTACACACTTGCATCAACTGTTCCGGTCAAGCTTTTTTTTGGCATCCTGAGGAAAAGAGATGCTACGCCAGGCCATTCAAAACCATCCCTAGAGCCCAAGTGGATTTATTCAGGCTAGGCAACACACACACACACACACACACACACACACACAAAAGGACACACAGATACAACCACACACCGAGGGATCCTCCATTAAAAAGCGTTATTAAAAAAAAGAAAAAAGAAGGAGCTGTACCAATCAGCAATCGGCATCTCCCCCCCATAGAAACAAGAGGTTTGCCTGGAGAGATGCTCAGCCTTTATGCAGCAATGCCAGAAGGGACCCCCGCAATTCCAGCCACCCCCACCCCCACCTCTGGCAGACTCCGGGTGGGGGGGGAGAAACAAGGGTATGTCTAGGAGGGAGGCTCTGAGAATCAAGAGCTGCTCCCCTCCTTCCCTGTGCAAATTCTGTGGCTCCCCCTCTCCCCTTGCCCTTCGCCCCTGCCAGCATCTCACCCGAGACCCCGACCTGCCCCTCCAACCTGCTCACGGGAGAGAGAGGCCCTGCCACACCGTCTGCCACTTACCCCAAGTTTCCTGCTCTTCATCTTCACGTAGCCTTGCTTGACGATGTCGCTGAAATTGGTAGCCATGGCTTCAGCCGCCGGCCTGCCTGCCAAGGGTTCGATTCTTCCACGCCTCTTTTTTTTCTCCCCCCCCTCCAAGCTGGCTTCCTCTAGGGCAGCGTCTAGGGCAGCGCCAACCTCGCCCTGCCCTCCTCTCCGCCCGTCGTTCACCTGTTCTCAGACTCGGGCTGGCACGCCACCTCGCCTGCCCTCCAGCATTGTTCTAGTCGGAAGGGGAAGCCGCGGCTTTTTCTGGCTGGGCGCTGAAAAATAAAAATGACAGATAGATTAGAGAGGGTGACATCTTTCTCGTGCTCGTCTGGGCCCCCCCCACCCTCCACCCCTCTCTTCCCCCCCTCCCTCCTCCCCCTCTTCCATCCCTCACCCCCCCACCTTCCCGACTCAACCATTCAGGAGAATCTAGGTGCCTGGTATGGGTGTGAAGGAATGGAACCGTCTGGCGTTTAACTCAGCGGGCGCTTCGGCTCTGTCATTCATAAAGAGAAGCTCCCACAGCTGGCTCCAAGAACAAAAGAGAAGAGAGAGGCGGCTTTTTGCTTCTTTAAGGAAGAGAAGACGACTCGCACACCTACCCTTCGAGCCAGCTTCTAAAGTTGCCTTCCGTGTCGCCTTATTCTATCTGACCAGGATAACTTAGTAGGAGGACCTCCTCAATTATTTTCCTCGCTCTGCAACGAGACGCAAAGCAGGACTTCAGAAGCGGAGGCCTCCGGAGACGGATCCCCACCTTGCAAACAACGCTGGAGAAAGCCAGATGTTTTTGCATCAAAGCGAGGGCACCTAGCAATAGACGAGGGAGTCGCGGCTCCTTGACGAGCCAACAGAAGAGAGCTTATTATATGCCTACTAATTTGACTTGGCTGGTTAATTAAATCCCAAGAGCCGACATGCGCAGGAGGCTAACACGTACTACGAGTTTCCTCATGTTGACATCCCTGCCTAATTACCTGGTTTGGCCACTCCAGTTTGATTATCCTGGACTTTTTTTTTTTTTTAAATCGCAGTCGGGGCAAATAAAGATAATGCAGACGGGTCAAATGTTAAAAGATGCTGGATGTAGTAAATGTACTACAGGGGAGGGAATATATCCCCCCCCCCGTCCCCGCAACATATTGGTACATGAAACAAATGAAAACATGCCTTTTTTTTATTGTGCCTGTCCTAAGTGGACGCTTATAGGGTGCTGGGTGCCCTATTAAGTCCTGTTTTGGCTAACTTGATGCAGCCTGCCACATCCAGAGGGACTCACTGGTGCTGCTCAAACTGCTTTTCTCTGCCCGATACCAGGCTTGTTTTGCTAGCAGTGTATGATTGTATCCACCCAACCTCCGGCATTTAAAAATACGTAGTAAAAATGCAGAGTTTGCATGTAAAAGGAGCTCAGGTGGTTTGTTGTTAATACCTCCTGGCCCTTCAGTCTGTTTTTGTTCCATTTGGAGAACATCCTCCCAAAAGTTTGTAGGCACCTCTGTTCTTAACGGCCAAGGCCAGGGATGGGTGGGAAGCGGGTCATTCCTGCTGCCCAAAATATCTTCCCACCATATCTCTGACCTGGCAATGGAGGGACTGGGCTGGGTTGCAATGCCAGCCTCCCCACCGGCCTCACAATCTGTAATTTTATTTCCCAAACTCCAGCAGGGACTGTCCTTTTATTCACAACCATTTCCTGGCTCCTGTTATCATCATCTTCATCTTCATCTTCATCTTCATCATCTCCTCCTCCTCCTCCTCCTCCTCCTTTGCTACTAAAAATAATCTCCAGCTGTACAGGTAGTCCTCGACGTACGACTACAACAACTTCTTCTCCTTCTCCTTCTCCTTCTCCTTCTCCTTCTCCTTCTCCTTCTCCTTCTCCTTCTCTTCTTCTTCTTCTTCTTCTCCTCCTCCTCCTCCTCCTCCTCCTCCTCCTCCTCCTCCTCCTCCTCCTCCTTTGCTATTAAAAATAATCTCCAGCTGTACAGGTAGTCCTCGACGTACAACTACAACAACTTCTTCTCCTTCTCCTTCTCCTTCTCCTTCTCCTTCTCCTTCTCCTTCTTCTTCTCTTCTCCTCCTCCTCCTCCTCCTTTGCTACTAAAAATAATCTCCAGCTGTACAGGTAGTCCTTGACGTACGACTACAACTGAGCCCAAAATTTAAATTGCTAAGTGAGACACTTGTTAAGGGAGTTTTCCCGCCTGTTACAACCTTCCCTGCCACCGTTGTTAAGTGAATCACCGCAGTTCTTAATTTAGTAGCACCATTGTTAAGCGAATCTGCGTTCCCCGTCGACGTTCCTTGCAAAAGGAGATCACATCACCCCGGGATACTGCAACCGTCATAAATGTGAATCAGTTGCCAAGCCTCCGAATGTAAATAAGGGGTCCGGGGGGTGCTGCAACGGTCATAAGTGTGAAAAATGGTCCTAAGTCCTCTTTTTTCAGTGCCGGTGCAACTTCAAACGGTTACTAAATGAACTGTTGTAAGCTGGGGACTACCTGTACTGACTTTTTTTGTTTTAAAAATGTTTTTTTTATTGATTTTCTATTAAATACATTTCTTGGTGCTTAATAAACCTCGTGTTGTCTGGGTATTTAGTTTGCTTAACCATACAATTTTACATTCTTAATCTCCACTCTTTTTTTTCCAACCGCTAGGAAAATAGATTCCATGCTTGATAATATTCTACATCTTCTTTCGGTTTAATTTTCAATGTCAATCTATCCATTTCTGCACAATCTAGCATCTTCCCAACGACCTCTTCATCTCGCGGTATATCTTCATTTTTCCAGTATTGTGCACGATACCTCTGACTGACTTTTTAGGGGTGTGGGACCGGGCTGGGTTGCAATCCCCTCCCTACTTGTCCCACAATCCGTAATATTTCCCAAACTCCATCAGGGACTGCCTTTTTTAGTCACAACCGTTTCCTGGCTCCTCTTATCTCCTTTTTTCTGCTACTAAAAATAAACTCCAGTTGTAAATTTGACATGAAAGGAAGAAAGGATGATTCCGGCTTGGCCCCCACCTGAGCTGCAGCTGAGTCGGCAGCTAAGCCTGCCACGACTAGCTGCCCCCCCCACCCCCCGGGGACAGGAAGCACCCGTCACCCTTCCCTCCCCACCTTGCTGTGTCTGCACCCCCTCCGAGCGCCACACTAACCCACTGATGTCAGCGAAATCATTGCAAAAGGAAGCCCTTGGGCAAGGCATCCCATAATAGCTGCTTTGCATTGCTAAGCTCTGGGATGCCTGTCTGAACGTTACTGCTGACTCTCGACCGGCCGCATCCTGAAGGCTGGCTAGTGGGCAGACCTGGGAGATTAAATGTCTTCTTCTCACAACTGGCATCATGTTCTTTGCATAACAGCATCTTCGTTCCTTCCCAGCTGTTGAGACCACGGGGTTGGGTGTTTTTTTTTTTTAAGATTTTAAAATAGAATGAGCTGGAAGGGACCTTGGAGGTCTTCTAGTCTAGCCCTCTGCTTGAGCAGGAGATCCTACATGTATATCATTTCAGACAAGTGACTGTCCAGTCTCTTCTTTAAAACCTCCAGTGATGGAGCACTCACAACTTCTGGAGACCAGCTGTTCCACAGGTGAATTGTCCTCACTGTTAGGAAGTTTCTCCTTAATTCCAGGTTGTTTTTCTCATGGAATGGAATGGAATAGAATAGAATAGAATAGACCTTGGAGGTCTTCTAGTCCAACCCCCTGTTCAAGCAGGAGACCCTATAGTATATACTATACTATAGCCTATACTATTTGACACAAGTGGCTGTCCAGTCTCTTCTTAAAAACCTCCAGTGATAAAACACCCACAACTTCTGAAGGCAACTTCCGTTCCACTGGTTAATTGTCCTCACTGTTAGGAAGTTTCTCCTTAATTCCAGGTTGATTCTCTCATGGACTGGAGTGGAGTGGAGTGGAATGAATAGGAATAAGAATAGGAGTAGGAGTAGGAGTAGGAATAGAATAGAATAGAATAGAATAGAATAGAATAGAATAGAATAGAATAGAATAGAATAGAATAGAATAGAATAGAATAGAATAGAATAGAATAGAATAGAATAGAGAATAGAATAAAATAAAATAAAATAAAATAAAATAAAATAGAATAGAATAGAAAATAGAATAGAATAGAATAGAATAGAATAGAACAGAACAGAACAGAACAGAACAGAACAGAATCTGGAAGGGACCTGTTGTTTCAAATGGAGGGAAATACTTCGATTTTTTTTCAACTTCACCTTTATGAAGGAAAGTTACTGCTGATATACAGGTAATCTTAATCTTCAACTTCTGACGACAATTAGACCCAAGCAAGGTGATGGTTAAGCGATTTGTGCCTGATTTTATGACCTTTTTGGCCACAGTTGTTAAATGAATCACTGTAATTGTTAAGTGAACCATGCAGTCGCTAAGCGAATCTGGCTTCTTCCATTGACTTTGCTTATCGGAAGCTGGCTGGGAAGGTCGCAGATATGGGCCACATGACCTGGGATGCTGCAACCATTGGAAATGATAAGCACCTGAGCTTTGATCATATGACTGGGGGAATGCAGCAACGGTCATAAGTGTGAGGACAAACCACATTTTTCAGTGCTTTTGCAACTTTGTGTTCAGCGCTGACTTTCACTGGGTCAATCTTGACTTTTCCAGCCGACAAAGCAGGTGTTGTGGTCCACTAGCAGCCTGCAGATCTGGCAGCGGAGTCGGACAGTGAGGAGGCTGGGGAGGACAATGGCCCAGTCCTGGAGTCTGGGGAAGGCCCGGACGAGGGCTTTGCGTCAGAGGCAGAGATGGGGCCAGGGCCATCTGGGAGCGATACGCGGACTCCGGAGCCTCCAGAGGTGGACAGCAGAGAGGCAGAGGAACAGGAGGAGCCTGCTCCTAGTGCATGCATACGAAGAGCTGCCAGAAGGCAAGAGCAACTGAAGAAAAAAGGACAACTCAGGAGTAAGGCCAGGAGATGATTGGCCCTTCCCAGAAGGCTTAAAAGAGCAGCAACGAGCCGTTGGGTTCTTTTTAGAAAAGCAACGTTGATTCCAGTGCTTCTTGTCAGCCTCTCTTGAACTTTGTGGGTTTTTTTGCCAAGAAAAGTGTTTGGCAGATTGCCAAAAACATCAAAGGTTGGTGATAAGGCCGAGGGACTGCTTATGAAGAATTTTGTTTTGGACTAAGCTGAGAATGAATTAATTCTCAGCTGTTTTAATAAAATAATTTTGTTGAGGACAGAATTGTGTTTGGTAATCACTACTTGGTCACAACAGCAGGATGCAAAGAAAAGGAGAGGGAAAGCAAGCAGGGCTGAAGAAAAAGGAGACTAAAATCAGAATCCCTGAGTGGAAAATGATGGAAATTATGAAACAGTGAAGTTTATTCCATAGAGAAGAGCTTTCACAGCAACCCCGGTCTCCAGGGCGATACTTGAACTCCCTCCCCGCCCAGACAATTTCTTCACTTCGCCCCTGAGAACGCTCCTGATCAGTGTCAACATCTTTTATTCACACTAAGCTTCTTTACCCTGGGAAGGCACACCAAAATGTGAGAAAGATTTGCAACATCGCCTGGCAATTCTTCACACCCCGCACTCACTCACTCACAGACGCTCAGCATCATATGGCGGCTTCAACCCTCTACAGTTAGCGCTTCAAATATGTAGAATGAAATAGAAATCCATACCGGGGACTCTACAACAGGGGTGTCAAACTCGATTTCATTGAGGGCCGCATCAGGGTTGTGTTTGGCCTCATGGGGGCTGGGGTGGGTGTGGCCAGCTCAATGTCACTCATGTTGGGGGCGCCTGTGGAGGCCCGAGCGCTCTGCCAGCGAAAATGGGCTCCCGAGCTCAGTTTTCAGCTGCGACGGCCTCCTGCAACCCTCTGCCAGCGAAAACAGAACTCGGGAGGGCCTCCCGCAGTCCTCACAAGCTCAGTTTTCGGCTGCGACGGCCTCCTGCAACCCTCTGCCAGCGAAAACAGAGCTCGGGAGGGCCTCCCGCAGTCCTCACAAGCTCAGTTTTCAGCTGCGACGGCCTCCTGCAACCCTCTGCCAGCGAAAACAGAGCTCGGGAGGGCCTCCCACAGCCCTCACGAGCTCAGTTTTCGGCTGTGACTGCCTCCTGCAACCCTCTGCCAGTGAAAACGGAGCTTGGGAGGGCTTCCTGCAGTCCACACAAGCTCCGGTTTTGCTGGCAGAGGCACTGTGGGCCAGTCCTTCGCTGTTTCTAGGGCGGCCCCGCGGGCCAGATCTAAGCACCCCGTGGGCTGGATCTGGCCCGCGGGCCATGAGTTTGACACCCCTGTTCTACAATGTCAAGAGGAAACACGCAAGTTTATACATACAAGAATGGAGTTTAGGACAATTCGCCACGTCCAACTCGCTATGACTAACTCGCCACTGCCAACTCGCCACGGGACGTGTTACACTAATATCAAAGAAATGGTAGAACAGAACCATTACAGAAAAGATGAAAAAGGAGGGACAGAATGACAAAAATTAAAATGGTTTTGAAAATTTATTTTCAATAATTGAATTGAATTGTTCAATTGTCCAGTGGCGAGTTGGCTGCAGCGAGTTCTCCATTCCGACAATAACGATCCAAGAGGTTTAAATGATCTCTTTACCAAGAAACAATTGCTTTAAATCTGTGTAGAAAAAGATCAGACGATTTTGTGGCTGTTCATGATTTGCAGCAAATAACTCTGTATGCTGAATTGCAAATGAATTGTTGGCTTGGTTGCAAGCGTCTGAATTTTGATCATGTGACCATGGGGATGCTGCAGTGGTCATAAGTATGAAACCCGGTCATAAGTCACTTTTTCCAGTGCTGCTGTAACTTTGAACAATCACCAAATGGATGATTGTAAACCAAGGACTGCTTGTATTTATAGTTATTCAAATAGCCGCTTTAGTCTGGCAAGATTCCGTCTTTAGGCATATAACAGACGTGGCCATCGGGATACTGCAAGTGTCAAAAATATTCGTCACTTTTTTTTCAGTGCCATTGTAATTTCAAACAGTCACTAAATGAATGGTTGCAAGTCAAGGACTACCTATAGTCTGCTTTTGATTCTACACCCCACCCAAAAACTCCAATTTCTTTCCCCAATCTCTATCTACTCATTGCCAATTAATTCTATTCAATCACTTTGGTCTTAAAAATATATTTCAGGAAAGCTTTCATAACTTAGTAGTTTGTGCACAGTTCTTTCAAGTGAAAACCCAAATGATAAAAGTTAAAGCTGTAAAGCAGAGGCATGTCAGTGACAACCCAAGTACAGGTAGTCCTCGATTTACGACCTCAATTGAGCCCAAAGTTTCTGTTGCTAAGTGAGACATTTGTTGAGTTTTGCCCCATTTTACGACCTTTCTTGCCAGAGTTCTTAAGTGAATCACTGCAGTTGATAAGGCATAACCTGCAAAATTGCTCTGTTGGCGAATGTGACTGATGACATGCCCTGGGGGGTGGGCAGAAACAGGGTCAAGTCTGGGCCATAAATTATGTGGGGTCAGAGCTGGCTTGCTGTCAGGGTTTCGAGGATGCCCTAATTAAATCATGAGCCTCGAGCCAAGCTCCAAAAGAAATAAAGTTATTTATTAGGAGCTTCATGTTGGCACGTTCCAAGTGAAGCCAACTCTGACCCTATGTAATTTACGGCCCAGACTTGACCCTGTTTCCCCCCCTCCCCCCAGGGCGTATCATCAGTCACATTCGCCAATGGAACAATTTTGCGGGTTGTAGAAATCACTCCCCTCTGGCTGCTGTGGGTAACCCTGGGAGACAGCCTTGAGAGAGATATGTCTGGAATGCGCTTTTGTTTTTGGCTGCCGTGCTGCTTTGCCGTTTTCCCATCGCCCTTGCCTATGGCAACTCGAGAGCAGGACAGGGATGTTTTGCGAGTTGACATTAGTAACATGGCTGTTAAGTGAATCTGGCTTTGCTTGTCAGAAGGTCACAAAATATGAACGCATGATCCCCAGACGCTGCAACCGTCATAAATAGGAGTCAGTTGCCAAGTGTCTGAATTTTGATCACATGACCATGGGGATGCTGCAGTGTGGGAAATGGTCACAAGTCACTCTTTTCAGTGCTGTTTTAACTTTGAACAGTCACTAAGCAAACTGTTGTAAGTCAAGGACTACATGTACAGTCACGGCAAGGAGAAGGTATGTTCAATCCAAAAGGTTGGATGAATTGGGGGATTTTGGTGGATGCAAAAACCTTTCTGGACTCAGCGCCCACCATCACCAGGCAAGGATGTCGAACACAGCACTTCGAGTCCTAATCCTCACTTACAAGATTGCCCGAAGAAAAATAAGAAAATCTCCAGTAGAAAGCAAAAATTTGCAGAATAAATGGGGAAGGAATGAAGGGAGGCTGGTCTCGTATGGATAGCAATTTAACAGGCCCATTTGGTGTTCATGACAGTCCCACAAGGAGATCACACACATATTTGACAAGTGCCGATAGCATTAAATGATCCAGGTGCTTCCTGATGACCCTGATTGGCTGTCTAAGGGCTGGTAAAACCAGTTTTTCTACCTAGGAAAGTAGGAATCTGAACAGAAGCTTCTGTGTCCCCTGCAATCAGCTGATATTTGCTCGCTTTCTCTCCAATTAAAAAAAAAAAGATTCAATTAACTTGGCGAAACTTCCAAAGCACTAAATCAGAGAATCACTCTGGAGGAGGGAAAGTTTTAGATCATTTCATCTAACCTCCCATCTGTGCAGGAATCTCCTAATATGGAGATTGCTAGCTGCCAAAACCACAGTTTTCAAACAGACTCTGTTTAAAACAATTTAAGGGAAGTTAAGCCACCAGGTTCCATGAAAGTCTGTCCCATTCTATTCTTCTTGAAGTCCCACCAATGTTGGACTACTGGACTAATGCAACGCTCTCTACATGGGGCTCCCCTTGAAGAGCACCCGGAGGCTCCAACTGGTCCAGAATGCGGCCACGCGGGTAATTACGGGAGCTGCATGGCACTCCCACATAACACCGCTCCTGCGCGAGCTGCACTGGCTCCCAGTGGTCTTCCGGGTGCGCTTCAAGATGTTGGTTACCACCTTTAAAGCGCTCCATGGCATAGGACCTAGTTATCTTTGAGACCGCCTGCTGCTACCGACAACCTCCCATCGACCCGTGCGCTCCCACAGAGAGGGCCTCCTCGGGGTGCCATCAGCCAAACAATGTAGGCTGGTGACCCCCAGGGGGAGGGCCTTCTCTGTGGGGGCACCTACCCTCTGGAATCAGCTGCCCCCAGAGATAAGGAGAATCCAAGACCTCGGTGCCTTCCGCTGTGCCCTTAAAACTTTATTTTTTCAGCAAGCCGGGCTGGCTTAATATATATTTTAAATATTTTTAATTGGTTTGTTATTTTAAATTGGGGCCAAATTAATATATATATATTTAATTGTTTTTAATGTTTGTATTGTATGTTTTTATCTGGCTGTACACCGCCCTGAATCCCTTGGGAGAAGGTGCAGTATGTAAATTCGAAATAAAATAAAATAAAATAAATAAAATGTTTGAACCAGGGGTTTCCAAACTTGGCAACTTTAAGACTTGCGGAGTTCAACGCCCAACATGGCTGGCTGAGGAATTCTGGAAGGGGAAATCCACAAGTTTTAAAAGTTGACAAGTTTGGAGAGCCCTGCTTTAAAACCATTGTTTCTGGTCTTGTCTTCTGGAACTGTGTCAAATAGATGTGGCTGCTCGTCTCCATGCCAGCCCTTCAGCCAAACTTGAAGAACTACTACATCCCCCCACATCCTTCTCTTATTTTTGAGCTGCCCTTCTCTGGACATGTTCCTGTTTGTTAGGCCTTGGTTTTGGGACTGTTAACACACAATCAATCCCAAAACCAGCTACAATATTCTAGGGGTGGTCTGCTCAATGCAAGAGAGAGAACAACTATACAGTTAGTCCTTGACTTATAATCAGTGGTGGGATTCAAATAATTTAACAACCGGTTCTCTGCCCTAATGACCAGCTTGGTAGGCATGGCTCGGTGGTCATGTGAACGTGAGGGTGTGGCCAACTCAACGTCATTCACGCCGATGGGCGCTTCGCCTTCGCTGTTACAATGTAATAAGGGTTAACCAGAGAGGCAGTTTCTGTAAGCAGGGCAATAAAGTTTAGGCTAGAAACACCACCAGAATGTTTCCTTCATGCCTTCCTTACAGGATTAGCCCTGTAAAGTGGAAAAAAACAAAATAAGATTTCTTCCAACAACCTCTCCGAACTGCTTAGAAAGTTAACAACCGGTTCTCCTGAATAGGTGCGAACTGGCTGAATCCTATCACTGCTTATAACCACTGGTTTAATGATCTCAGTACTGGACCACAGTAAGAAAAATGTGTCCAGTTCTGGTCAACATGACACAAAAAAAATGCCTTAGAAAGAGTGCAGAGAAGAGCAACAAATATGTTTAGTGATCTGGAGATTAAATCACATGATGAACATCTGACAGAACTGGGTATGTCTAGTATAATGAAAAGAAGGACTAGCAGTCTTTCCATGTTTAAGGGGCTGACACAAAGAAGGGACTGACACAATGAAGAGGGAGTCAACCTATTCTCCAAAGCACCTGAAGGCAGGACAAGAAGTAACAGGTGGAAGATCATTAAAGAGAGATGCAGCCGACCAAGAAGTAAGGAGAAATTTTCTGGTGGTGAGAACGTTTAATCGGTGGAACCACTGACTTCCAGAAGTTGTGGGCACCTCCATCATTGGAGGGTTTCAAGAAGCGATTGGGCAGCTATTTGTCCAGAATAGTACAGGATCTCCTACTATGGACAAAGGGGGTTGGACTAAATAACCTCCAAGGTCCCTGTAATTCTGTATTATGTATTCAGTTTCTCTGATCACAAATAGACAAGGAACCAGGAGTGTGAGAAGATTGCTAAGAAGGTAAATTTGGGGCTGTACAAGGAATGTAGATTTTACATCATGGAATCATGGAACCATTCCACTAATTCTCCATTGATCAGATCCCACCATGAGTACCAGAGGTGGGCGTCACATATTGTAACAACCAGTTCACCCAGCACCGGAAATGTGAGTGCGCGCGTGCCATCCACACATGCATGCAGCATCGCAAAACACGGCAATTTGCACACGTGCATGCATGTGATGTCAAAAACACAGCGATATAGGTCACAGCATCCGGGTGGCACCCGCAGGTTGCAACTACTGATTTGTCCGAACCGGTCTGAACCGGCAGCAGCCCAGCACTGATGAGTACCCACTTAGAGCTCCAGGTTTTAATCAGTATTTAGAGAGATTAAAATGAGGAATGAAGATGACCAGGGAGGAAACACAAAGCCTTACATGGAGAAACTGAACAGGGCGTGGAGAAAAGGCAGTGGGAGCCTTTGTAGCTCTTCTGAGCTGTTCAAGGTCAGGATCTGTTTTCTATTGTCCCCAAATTCAGGACATGGAAGAATGGATCTCGGTTACAGGAACTGAATCTTAAGAAAAACATCCTAACAGGAAGAGCAGCTCCTCAGTGAATCCAGGGTGATGAGGCCTCTTCTTCTTTCCTGTCGAAGCCGAGACTAAACAGCCATCTGTGGAGGATGCTCTGATTGGGATTTTGGCACCAAGTAAAAAGTTGGCCCCCGAGGCCTTCTACGTCAAGATTCTCTGGGTCATGTCACAACTCTCTCAGTCCATCTGGGCTGATCAGACGACAGGAAAACCCTGAAGAGGAAGGGGCTGCAGATATTGTTCTTCGGAGGATGAACGGGAAAGGAGCGTCTTTTTATAAGGATTCCAGAGCAATGTTGCTGAACTCTCTCTCTCTCTATATAGGAATCCTTGCAAAAAGATATATGTATGGCCAAGGCCCACACCGTGGCTAAGACACTTGTGGTTGAAAACCTGCCCTGAAGGGGAAGGGGGAAGGAGAAGGAGGAGGAGAAGATGGGGGAAAGAGGAGGGAGAGGCAGGGGAAAGGAGGAAGAGAAGGAGGAGAAGGAGGGGAAGAAGGAGGAGGAGGAGGAGGCAGTGGAAAGGAGGAAGAGAAGGAGGAGAAGGAGGAGAAGGAGGGGAAGAAGGAGGAGGAGGAGGAGGCAGGGGAAAGGAGGAAGAGGAGGAGGAGAAGAAGGAGAAGGAGGAGGAGGGGAAGAAGAAGGAGGAGGAGGCGGGGGAAAGGAGGAAGAGGAGGAGGAGGAGAAGGAGGAGGAGGGGAAAGAGGAGGAGGAGGCAGGGGAAAGGAGGAAGAAAAGGAGGAGAAGGAGGGGAAGAAGGAGGAGGAGGAGGAGGCAGGGGAAAGGAGGAAGAGGAGGAGGAGACAGAGGAGGAGGAGAAGGAGGAGAAGGAGGAGGAGGGGAAGAAGGAGGAGGAGGAGGCGGGGGAAAGGAGGAAGAGGAGGAGGAGGAGAAGGAGGAGGAGGGGAAAGAGAAGGAGGAGGCGGGGGAAAGAAGGAGGAGGAGGAGGAGGAAGCGGAAGAGGAGGAAGGAGGAGAAAGAGGAAGAGGAGGAGGAGGAAGAGGAGAAGGAGAAGATGGGAAGGAAGAAGAGGAGGAAGGAAGAGGAGAAAGGAGAAGGAGGGGGGAGGGGGAGGAGGAGGAGAAGAAGATGGAGGAAGGAGGGAGAGGCAGCAGGGGAAAGGAGGAAGAGGAGGAGGAGGAGGAGGAAGAGGAGAAGGAGGAGAAGATGGGGAAGGAGGGGGTTGAAGTCCATTCCTTTTTAAGTTGCCAAGCTTGAGAAACGCTGCTTTATAGTTGAGAAGACCATGGGACCCATCCGTCGATTAGCAAGTTGGGTTTTCAGAATCAGGGGGAGCCATCCTTTACCCTCCCTCCTGGACAATTCTGGGTGCCACCTCCATCCACAGCAGGGGTGAAATCCAGCAGGTTCTGACAGGTTCTGGAGAACCGGCAAATACCACCTCTGGCTGGCCCCAGAGTGGGGTGGGAATGGAGATTTTGCAATATCCTTCCCCAAGGAGTGGGGAGGGAATGGGGATTTTGCAGTATCCTTCCCCTGGGGTGGGGTGAGAATGGAGATTTTGAAATATCCTTCCCACAGGAGTGGGGAGGGAATGGAGATTTTGAGGTATCCTTCCCCACGAGTGGGAAGGGAATGGGGATTTTGCAGTATCCTTCCCCTGGAGTGGGGTGGGAATGGAGATTTTGCAATATCCTTCCCCCAGGAATGGGGATTTTGCAGTATCCTTTCTCTGGAGTGGGGTGAGAATGGAGATTTTGCAATATCCTTCCCCCAGGAATGGGGATTTTACAGTATCCTTCCCCTGGAGTGGGGTGGGAATGGAGATTTTGCAGTATCCTTCCCCTGACACGCCCACCAAGCCACGCCCACCAAGCCATACAACTCCCACCAAGCCACGCCCACAGAACCAGTAGTAAAAAAAATGAATTTCACCACTGACCCACAGCCCAGCCCAGCTGGAGCCTTGCTGTGTCCAGAAAGTTGCAGAGTCTCCCAACAGAATAATGGTAGTTTATGTATTACAATTACAGGTAATCCACAGCCTAAAAGCGTTTGTTTAGTGACCGTTTGAAGTTACAACGGCACTGAAAAAGTGACTTATGATGGGTTTTCACACTTAGGACCAAGGAAGCATCCCCAGAGTCATGTGATCAAAATTTGGATGTTTGGCAACTCGAGATCACGTGGTCGCCGTTTGTAACCTTCCCAACTGGTTTCCGCCAAGCGACGTCAAGGAGCAGATTCACTAAACAACTGCGGCAAATGGGTAAAATGAGGACCCAGATTGTTGTGGGCAGAGGCTGACTTTGTAAACCGCTTAGAGCACTTAAAGCACTGTGAAGCGGTATATGTCTAAGTCCTATTGCTATTGCTATCTATCTCTATATCTGTCTGTCTATTTATTATATCTATCTATCATCTATCTATCTATCTATCTATCTATCTATCTATCTATCTATCTATCTATCTATCTATCACATCTACTGTTCTTGTCTATCTATCATCTATCTATCTATCATCTATCTATCTATCTATCTATCTATCTATCTATCTATCCCTTTATCCATCCATCCATCCATCCATCCATCCATCCATCCATCCATCCATCCCTACATCTATCTAAGAACCGTGGTGGCATAGTGGTTAAGAATGCAGTATTGCAGGATAAACTCTGCCCATTGCCAAGAGTTCAATCCTGACCAGCTCAAGGTTGGCTCATCCTTCCATCCTTCCGAGGTGGGTCAAATGAGGACCCAGATTGTTGGGGGCAAGAGGCTGACTCTGTAAACTGCTTAGAGGGGGCTCTAAAAGCACCATGAAGCCGTATATAAGTCTAAGTGGTATTGCTATTGCTATCTATCTCTATATCTGTCTATTTATTATATCTATCTATCTATCTATCTATCTATCTACCTATCTATCTATCTATCTATCTATCCCTTTATCCATCCATCCATCCATCCATCCATCCATCCATCCATCCATCCCTACATCTATCTAAGAACTGTGGTGGCATAGTGGTTAAGAATGCAGTATTGCAGGATAAACTCTGCCCATTGCCAAGAGTTCAATCCTGACCAGCTCAAGGTTGGCTCATCCTTCCATCCTTCCGAGGTGGGTCAAATGAGGACCCAGATTGTTGGGGGCAAATAGGCTGACTCTGTAAACCGCTTAGAGAGGCTTGCAAAGCACTTGTGAAGCGGTAAAGAAGTCTAAGTGCTATTGCCCATCCATCCATCCATCCATCCATCCATGATGCGCAGTGGTTAAGAATGTAGTATTGCAGGATAATTCTGGCCCCTGCCAGCAGTTCGATCCTGACCTGCTCAAGGTTGACTCAGCTTTCCATCCTTCTGAGGTGGGTCAAATGAGGGCCCAGATTGTTGGGGGGAAATAGTCTGACTCTGTAAACCGCTTAGAGAGGGCTGGGAAGCCCTGTGAAATGGAATATAAGTCTAAGTGGTATTACTACTGCCCTTCCTTCCTTCCTTCCTTCCTTCCTTCCTTCCTTCCTTCCTTCCTTCCTTCCTTCCTTCCTCCCTCCCTCCCTCCCTCCCTCCCTCCCTCCCATCCATCCATCCATCCATCCATCCATCCATCCATCCATCTATTCATGGTGTGCAGTAGTTAGAATACAGTATTACAGGCTGATTCTGCCGACTGCCAGCAGTTCGATTCTCACCAGCTCAAGGTTGACTCAGCCTTCCATCCTTCCGAGGTGGGTGAAATGAGGGCCCAGATTGTTGAGGGGAAATAGGCTGACTCTGTAAACCGCTTAGAGAGGGCTGGAAAGCACTGGGAAGCGGTATATAAGTCTAAGGGCTATTATGCTGCAAATTCATCAGAACCACACCTTACACAAGCCTTGGTGAAATGAACCAAGATATGTAAGAGGATGTTTGTGTCTTGCACAATTTTATTCCTCCGGCGTTTGTTTTCTTGATGTTTGCCTTGTGGTTGCCGTTGTTTGATGTACAGTAGGTAGATTAATCATCCTGGCTGTTACTTTCATTTATTTGTTTCCCTTATTTATACAGGTAGTCCTCGACTTACACCAGTTTGTATAGTGACCCTTCAAACTTACTACGGCAGTGAAAAAAGTGACTTAGGACCGTTTTTTCCACAGTTACAACCTTCGCTGCATCCCCAGGATCATGTGATCCAAATTCAGTTGATTGGCCACTGGCTCATATTTATGACGCTTGCAGTGTCCCGGGGTCACACAATCCCCTTTTTGTGATCTTCTGACAACCAAAATCAATGGGGGAGCCAGATTCACTTAACAACCAGGTTACTAACTTACAACTGTGGCAAGTAAAATGGGGCAAATCTCACTTAACAAACGTCTCACTTTAAGGACATAAATGTTGGGCTGAATTGCGGTCGTAAGTCGAGGACTACCTGTACTCTTTCTAGAATTGTGTTAAAAGGCAGAAATGCTCAGGGGCAGCTTAAAATTAAACACGTAACACTACAGCAAGAAAGGTCAATGTTCTCCACAAAGCCAGCGCAGGAAATTTCATGCAAACATTATTTATTTATTTATTTATTTATTTATTTATTTATTTATTTATTTATTTATTTATTTATTTATTTATTTATTATATTTCTATACCGCCTTTCTCCTTTAGGACTCAAGGCGGTGTACAGTCAAGAAAAATATAGACACACAAACATCATAAAATTGCTAATTAAAATTATTATTTAGTTTGGTCAATTAAATAAAACCCAGAGTTAGATAACATTTAAAAATAAAAATAAAAAAAATCATTCACATGTTTATATGTTTAGCTCCGCCTGTTGAAACATTAAAAGCATAGAATCCTAGAAATATACACTAGAAGTATCCTAGAAGTATGCTTTCATATATTTACATAGTCCACCCATTTTAATATTGCTGAGCCTAAGAAATTCCACTTATAGTCGAACACCTGTTCAATGTACTTTGTGAATCCCCATTAAATCCAGCAAAATAATGAGCATATTGGAGCCGTTCTCTTCCTTCTCTGATCTCCCCATCATTTGACCCCACACAAAATGATATACACAGTCATAAAGTGATCTAGAGAACTCCGGAGTTGGAAGAGACCTCTTTGTAGTCTGAACTTTCTCCTGAATGAAGAACTATTTTTTCAGGGGCTGCCACAAAGAAGAGGGAGTCAACCAATTCTCCAAAGCAGGGAGGGCAGGACAAGAAGCAACGGATAGAAACTAATCAAGGAGAGAAGAAACCTAGAATTAAGGAGAAACTTCCTGACAGTGAGGACAATTAACCAGTGGAACAGAAGTTTCCTTCAGAAGTTGTGGATGTTCCAACACTGGAAGTTTTTAAGAAGAGATTGGACAACCATTTGTCTGAAGTGGTGTAGGGTTTCCTGCCTAAGCAGGGGGTTGGACTAGAAGACCTCCAAGGTCCCTTCCAACTCTGTTCTTCTCCTCTACTCTCCTCTCCTCTCCTCTCCTTTCCTCTCCTCTCCTCTCCTCTCCTCTCCTCTCCTCTCCTCTCCTCCCCTCCCCCCTTCCCTTCCCTCCTCTCCTCCATTCCAATATTCTATTCTATTCTATTCTATTCTATTCTATTCTATTCTATTCTATTCTATTCTATTCTACTCTACTCTACTCTACTCTACTCTACTCTACTCTACTCTACTCTACTCTACTCTACTCTATTCTTCATTCCAATATTCTATTCCATTCCATTCCATTCCAGTGCAGCTCTCTCTATAAAACCACAAAGATGAACATATCACTTCTCTAGATTATTGGTTCCGTGGTCAAACTTCCCCCCCCCCTTGCTAGGAACTCCTTCCCAACACTCAGTCAGAACTGGCTTTCGGATAACAGAAAGCAGAACATTTTCCTTCCAAGCTCTAAAGGATGCTATTCAGTAGTGGATTTCAAATTCTTTTACTACCGGTTCTGTGGGCATGGCTTGGTGGGCGTGGCTTGGTGGGCGTGGCAGGGGAAGGATACTGTGAAATCTCCATTCCCACCCCACTCCAGGGGAAGGATACTGCAAAATCCCCATTTCCTCCCAATCAGCTGGGACTTGGGAGGCAGAGAACAGATGGGGGCGGGGCCAATCAGAATTTTTACTACCGGTTCTCTGAACTACTCAAAATTTCCACTACCGGTTCTCCAGAACTGGTCAGAACCTGCTGAAACCCACCTCTGATGCTACTGCAGCAAGGAATTGAGAAATGCTACAGTTGAAAGAGGTTACGAAGGCTCAGTCTACTACTCAGTGCAGAAACCACCCCAAAGCATCCATCCTCAAGAGAGGGTCATCCAGTCTCTGCTTAAAGTAAGGTTACTGTCCCACTCCCCTTGCTCTCGGGATGTATATTTTCTCATTCAGACTCCATTTTCCTATACAGGTGGATTTACAGCCATTTGAAATGAGAATGGCACTGGAAAAAATAGAATACAGAATAAGAGAGCTGGAAGGTACCTTGGAGGCAGGGGTGGTATCCAATTACTTTCCCTATCAGTTCGCAAATGTGAGTGCACATGCCCAGTCCACACATGCGCCCAGCCTCAAATATGTGTGCCTAAATAGGATGTCATAGAGCCAGGGCGGATGGTGGGCCCATCCGCAATTTCTGCTACCAGTTCGGGTGAATCGATCTGAACTGGCTGAATACCACCTCTGCTTGGAGGCAGGGGTGAAATGTTCGGACTGGAACGCCTGATCCGGTAGCAATGGCGGCGGGTGGTTCGGAGAACCAGTAGCAAAAATCCCTGCACCCCCCCATGCTCAGCTGAGCCGCATGATCATCAGAGGCTTTTTTTTTTTTACTTTTAAAAGCATTTTTTCTACAACCTCTTCCGACGGAAAAATGCTTTTAAAAGTAAAAAAAAAAAAAAGCCTCTGATGATCGCGCGGCTCAGCTGGGATCCTCAGAGGCTTTTCAAGCATTTTTTTCTGCAACCTGTTGGCCGAAGAGGTGGTTAAAAAAATGCTGAGTTGCCTGATTTTTTAAAAAAGCCTCTGCCGATCAGGCAACTCAGCTGGGATCGTCAGAGAGGTATTTTTTTAAAAAGCCTCTCTGACGATCCCAGCTGAGTTGCCTGATCGGCAGAAGCTTTTCAAAGCATTAGAAAAAATGCTTTGAAAAGTTTTTTTTTTTTAAAAAAGTTGGCCACGCCCACCCAATCACATTAACCCCCCCAAGCCACGCCCACAGTGGTGGGTTTCAAATTTTTTTACTACCGGTTCTGTGGGTGTGGCTTGGTGGGCGTAGCAGGGGAAGGGTACTATAAAATCTCCATTCCCGTCCCACTCCAGGAGAAGGACACTGCAAAATCCCCATTTCCTCCCAATCAGCTGGGACTTGGGAGGCAGAGAATAGATTGGGGGCGGGGCCAGTCAGAATTTTTACTACCAGTTCTCCGAACTACTCAAAATTTCCGCTACCGGTTCTCCAGAACTGGTCAGAACCTGCTGAAACCCACCTCTGCTCCAGCCTTTTAGGCACCAGGGACCGGTTCCATGGAGAGAGGCTTTTCCGTGGACCGGAAGGGACGTGGCCTCACATCCTCGACTGCATCCCGTGGATGGGGCTTCGCTTATTTGTGCGGCCCAGTTGCTGACATGCCGTGGGCTGGAGCTGGTCTACGGACCAGGGATTGGAGACCCCTGTTCTAAATCCCTGCCCATGGTGGGACATCCTATATCCATGATGGCGAACCTATGGCACGCGTGCCAGATGTGGCATGCAGAGCTCTGTGGGCATGGCTTGGTGGGTGTGGCAGGGGAAGGATTTTGCAAAATCTCCATTCCCTCCCCATTCCTGGGGGAATGGATACAGCAAAATCCCCATTCCCATCCCACTCCTGGGGAAGGATACTGCAAAATCCCCATTCCCTCCCCACTCCTGTGGGAAGGATATTGCAAAATCTCCATTCCCATCTCACTCCTGGGGAAGGATACTGCAAAATCCACATTCCCTCTCCAGTCCTGGGGGAAGTATATTGCAAAATCTCCATTCCCACCCCACTCTGGGGCCAGCCAGAGGTGCCGGTTCTCTGAACTGCTCAAAATTTCCACTACTGGTTCTCCAGAACCTGTCAGAACCTGCTGGATTTCACCCCTGGGTGGGTGGGGAATGTCTGCAAGGATAATTTTTTTTTTTAAAAAAAAATCAGTATAGTACACATATCCGAGCAACTGAATCCATCCCCTTTTTTTTATGTGGGTCACACCACAGGCAGGACTTCCCTTGCACCCTTTTTTTGACTGCACATCCCTGCCTCTTGCAAATGAATAATAATAATAATAATAATTTTAAAAAATGGAAAAGCTGGAGGTGATTCACACTAAATTAAAGAAGAATTTATAGCCCAGTCCAAGGGCTGATGAATTATGATCGTGGTGATTTAGATTTATTAGAGCTATCTGCTGCCTAAGACATCTTGGTGAAATTGCAAGGAGTTTTTTTCCCCTTCCCTTTTCCTATTGAATTTTGACGGTGAGAATTGCAATAAAGCATTAACAAGAGCCTTTATTTTATTTTTATTTTTTTATTTTACTTCAAATTTATATACCGCCCTTCTCCCTAGGGACTCAGGGCGGTGTACAGTCAAGGAAAAACACATAAATACATAATACATAATACATAAATGAAGAACAAATTAAAAGGAAATATCTCAATTTGGCCCAAAATTTAAAAAGACAAACAAATTTAAAATCATTTAAAATCATTTAAAAGGATTTGTTAGGCCAGCCCGGCTTGTTGGAAAAGGTAAGTTTTAAGGGCACGGCGGAAGGCACGGAGGTCTTAGATTCTCCTTATCTCTGGGGGCAGTTGATTCCAGAGGTTAGGTGCCCCCACAGAGAAGGCCCTCCCCCAGGGGGGTCACCAGCCTGCATTGCTTGGCTGATGGCACCCCGAGGAGGCCCTCTCTGTGGGAGCGCACGGGTCAATGGGAGGTCGTCGGTGGCAGAAGGCGGTCTCGAAGATAACTAGGTCCTATGCCATGGAGCACTTTAAAGGTGGTAACCAAGCCTTCTTGGCTTCCCAGTCAGGAGACACAAAGCTCGGTTAGCTTTACTGCATGAGCCATCCTTATCACAGTGAAAAGGAGAATGTTTTAGGGCAGGGGTCTCCAACCTTGGCAACTTTAAGCCTGGAGGACTTCAACTCTCAGAATTCCCCAGCCAGCTTTGCTTTGCTGGCTGGGGAATTCTGGGAGTTGAAGTCCTCCAGGCTTAAAGTTGCCAAGGTTGGAGACCCCTGTTTTAGGATGTCCTGCTTTTCAGAAACTTTGACATAAATGGTTCAGGACAGGATGGGGAACTTTCTGAAAGCTGCTGGGCTGGACTTCAGATTCTGTGGGTGGCCAGGGCCACCGTGGATGGCAGATCATGCCAGAAGCCGCATTCTCTTAATTTTCTCTTAAGTTTGGTGCCAAGGAGTTTCTTTGCTTACTTTACATTTTGTGCTTCCTGTCTCCAAGTGGCGAGAAACCATATCAAGGGTAGCTCCGTAATCCACCCCAAAACAGATACAGATGATTTCAAGGTTGCCCATCATGGTTTGGGTTAAGTTTTTTTTTTAAACCCTTCTCTTTGTAGGGTCTTCACTTCAAACCCTGGCTGTTTCCACCCAGCAAACTCTGCAGGGAAGACATGACAAGGGCCAATCCTTTCAACGGCTCCCAAAAATATTTTCCAACCGATCCGGGAAAGACCACAATTCCAATTTCCATGCCCCCCCCACCCCCTGGGTCTGGTTCTTCGCAAGCTTATGTTTGTTTCTCTTTTCAAACCATCCACCATCGCTCCAAATATTATTTTGCTGTTTTCTCCCGGCTCTTCTTCGAATGTGGCTTTTCCTGCCTAGCTCATTAAATTGCGCCGGCCTGCAAAAATTAAAACATTCATAATCCAGTGCAGCTTTACGGCCTAACTCATTAAGTTTCACCAGCCCGCAAAAAAAAATTAAAAAAAATAAAAATTAAAACCTTCATCCGAAGCAACTCGCTGCAAATCGATGAACGGCTTATAAAAAAAAAGAAAGGAAGGGAAAAAAAAAACACAGAACAGACATGGCGGTGTTGTTAGAAGCAGGAAGCACCTTTTCACCTGCAGCTTAAAAGCAAGCCGTGTGTTTATGTGGGTTTCACATTCTTACATTGTTTGCAGGACAAGCTCTTTCCAAAGTGCCCCGCGGGGTTAAGAAATAACCCTGACAGACCAAGCAAAGACAGATGAGGCTATCTTATCTGCGTCGGCCGCCCCGGAAGAAGCATAAACATTCCCCTTGTTGGCTCTTTCTCTGGTGATCTTATCAGGTGCCCCTTGCCTGGCGTCGTCGGAAAAACAGCTCTATCAGGATCCCCATCCAGCTAAGCCCTTATCAAAGGGGCAGGCATTGCCCCCTTGCAAGGCAACGGCCAACCTTATCAGCTTTTCTCGGGGTGGGAAGGGGGAAGACAGCTCCAGGGTGGAGGAAGGAGCCCCACACAGCCAGCCCCCATCTCCCCAAATGGAAAGGAATGTATTCTGTGCCCTTGGGCGGAAATCTTTCCCGCTTGTGGGTTGGTTTCAGCCTATCTGTAAACAGACACAAACACACACACACACACACACACACACCTACAAACACATCAACTGAAGACACGGAAGGCCGATCCAAGAACCTTCCCTTTTGAGACTGACAACTGAGCAGATGGGATTTTTTTTTCCTTCCTCCCAAACCAGGGGTCAGCAACCTTAAACACTCAAAAAGCCACAAAGGTCCTAACCGGAAGCCCCCCGTTCACTTCTGGAGCTGACCGGAAGTCTGGTTCCCCCACCTTTTTCCTCTACCTATCCTAACCGAAAGCCCTATCAATTGGGGAGCCAACCGGCGACAGGGAGCCGCACAGGAGTGGGTTCTAATTTTTTTAACTACCGGTTCTGTGGGCGTGGCTTATTTTGTGGGTGTGGCTTGGAGGTCATGTGACTAGGTGGGGGTGGCTAGCTGGTCAGAGTCATTTCTGGAAGGTCCTCGCACTTACGACCAGTCCTCGCACTTACGACCCGACTCATTTGTTTGCTTTTAACACTGATCAGCTGTAGGGCGGCCCTTTGAAGCCCCGCGGCAAGAGTTTAAACAGTTTTTTTCCCTCTAGTCATCAGCTGGGACTCAGGAGGCAGCAATAGATTGGGGGTGGGACCAAATAAAAGGTAAGAATAACGTGGGGGGGTGGGTGGGGGAGAACCGGTTCGGTGACGTCATATCGTCACCGCTGCCGGCTTGGCCGAACCGGACCGAACCGGGAGGAACCCACCACTGGAGCCGCAGCAGAGGGATGAAAGAGCCACATGTGGCTCCAGAGCCGCGGGTTGCTGACCCCTGCCCCAAATGCTTGAAGTTGAAGCTTCTGGAGGTTGGAAATTATTTTCCAGTGAAATAAATTATGCAAAGAGAACATTTACACATTTGGGTGTCTCAGCCAGAAAAGATTCTGCACTGTCGCCAGGTGGGAGCTAGGCAGGGCCAATAAACCAAGATCGGATCCTGAGCAAGCCGAAATCTGGAAGGCGGGCAGTTAGGAGGATTATCTTCCCGGCCGAAGAAAGCCCCTGATGGTCGCTCATGGTCAAAAAAGGACTTTGCCATGGCGAGCCCCTATGCCTGTGATGGCGAACCTATGACATGCGTGCCACAGGTGGCACACGGAGCCATATCTGTGGGCAAGCGAGCATTGCATTAGCTCAGCTCTGGTGCGCATGCGCGCATCAGCCAACTGATATTCGGGCCTTCTGGGCTCACTGGAAATCAGGAAACGGGCTGTTTCCGGCCTCCAGAGGGCCTCTGGGGAGGTGGGGAAGGCCGTTTTTGCCCTCCTCAGGTTCCTAGGAAGCCTCTGGAGCCTGAGGAGGGCAAAAAGGAGCCTTGGTAGTACAGTGGTTTAATGCACCCTGTTATTAACACAGCTGCCTGCAATTTCTGCAGGTTCGAATCTCACCAGGCTCAAGGTTGACTCAGCCTTCCATCCTTTCTAAGGTAGGTAAATTGAGGACCCAGTTTGTGGGGGGCAATAAGCTGACTTTGTATAAATATACAAAAGTACGAAGGCTATTGCTTAACGCACTGTAAGCCGCCCTGAGTCTCCGGAGAAGGGCGGCATATAAATCAAATTAAAAAAAAAAAATGGGCCTACCGGGCCCACCATGCCACCGCATGCCAAAATCAGGAGGGGGTGTTCGCGCGCGAATGGGGGGGGCATTGAATTATGAGTGTGGGCATGCACGAGCACGACCCCCCCATGCTCTCCCCACTTTTGGCACGCAACTGCAAAAAGGTTAGCCATCACTGCCCTATGCTACAATTCCTGCAACGCACTCTGTTTATGCACAAAATTTGCCACTCTTGCAAAATGCAGCAGCAACGCTGTTCAGGATGTGCCTCCATGGCATTATGGTCAAAAGACCTCTGCCCCCAAACAATTTGTCACCAGCAATCAAAGCAATATGTGTGCATGCAGGCACATAAGTACATGCACGTACATACAAACTGTATACATACAGACAGTCCTCAATTTACGACCACAATTGAATCCACAATTTCTGTTGCTAAGACAGACAGCTGTTAAGTGTTTGGCCCCATTTTATGGCCTTTCTTGCCACAGCTGTAACGTGAACCCCTGCAGTTGTGAAGTTAGTTACACGGTTGTTAAGTGAGTCTGTTTTCCCCATTGACTT